>NC_044364.1:8835890-9188162 GCF_007364275.1 Archocentrus centrarchus
TATAATAAAATCTTTTGCAGCCACAGAATCAGATGTTTCTGACCTGAGTGCTTGCGGCAGGGTTCAGGTGAAGGCACAGGGGAGGGCATGAAGTCTGGTTGAGATGAGGTAGAGGGAGGCTTTTCAGGCATCACTTCCTTAGAGAAGTCAATTATCCAGCTTACAGAGATGCCTCCTGTTGGCTGCTTGTAGCGGGCATACTGCAAGGCATCCATGATCCACCTCACATCCCGCCACACCTCCTCCATTTGCTGTTGTAAAGTCATTGAGATCATAACTTACAAGTGACATGTAATACTGTGCTAATCTGGAACTGTGCTTTATAATGGGATCCTTGCACCAAGATGTTGCTACAGTGTTAGATAAATCAAAATAGTTGAGATGTATTGCCCCGTTTTTGCCCCTGGATGCTGGCAGTATGCTGTACCTGTATGTGGTCCTGAACTTGTTGGTGTTTCTTCTTGGCAGCAAGGAGCTCAGCTTCAGAGAACGCCTCCCGCAGTGCCTGCTGAGACATGAGGGACTCCAGCTCCAGCAAGGCGGACACCCTGCAGTACTGGCCGATGAAACTGGGGCAATAGGCATTAAAGTGGACTGCGGAAGAAAGGGAATCCAATAAGGCCCAAAAAAGAAATATAAAATGCTCTGCCAGTGAATACAGAAACATATACAGTAACAACAGTTGGTCAAATATTTATTTTATATAATACTGTTTTTGATTATGACCCTGCATAAAATTTGATATACTTACCCAACTCAAAGATCTGCAGGGGCAGTGTGAGGAAGCCAGAGCGGGGGGAGTATGGATTATTCTGACCAGGAGCTGTGCATACTTCATCTGAAGGTGGCAGGAGGAGAAGGAAAGATACTTTCTCCCCAAACTCCAACACTTCCTGGCTGTAAATACGGAAGTCCTGTGCCTAAACATAAAGAAACAGGTGATCTTGGTGGATCTCTGGAACCACAGGCACCGATATAAGCTTAATTTAAGTCCTTTAAATTAATAAGCCATTTTTAAGGAAGGGGAACAGGGAAAAAAGGCTGAGTTATGCCAAATTACACAAGAACTTGACTAAAAATCAGTGGCAACAGGTCTGATGGAGGGATGAATCCAAATGTGAAATTTTTGGTTACAGCCATCTATAAAACACGGTGGAGGCTCTGTCACGGTTTTTGAGGTTTTTGAGGCTGCATTTCAGCCAGTGGTGTTGGAGAGCTTGTCAAAATTTGATGGAATTATGAATGCATAAAAGAACCATGAGATTCTGATTCACCATCAAATACCATGTGGAAAGCATCTGATTGGCAACGGCTTAATTTTTCAGCATGAAAACTATCCCAAACACGCTGCCAATGCTGTTAAAGCATATATGGATAGAAAAATACACAATGCAACAGTTTAAGTCATGGATTGGCCTCCCCAGAGCCAGGACCTCAACATTATTGACAGAGAACAGCACACAGAGCAGCCAACATCCAAAGAAGAGCTCTAAATGTCTTTCAATAATCCATTCTCCTAGCAAAATACAAGGAAATGAGAGGTGGCTCAAGATTTTTGCACAGTACTGTATATGTATCAACACAGCGCATATTTATATTCATAGTCATGTAGCTTTTTATAGCAGTAAAGTTTATGGTGCTGGTGTTCCTCCATTTGAACAGTTGGTGGGAAAAATCAAATGGACAATGACTACCATTGTGCAAGAATTCAAACCATGTTCTTTTAGAGAAATCATGTAGAATTAGTGGTCTAACCAACGCTGCCTCAATTTCCACTGGAATCATTTTAAAGAGCTTTGTGCTGGTGCTGCTGCCCGACTGGCTCTATGTTTCCCTAGGTTCTATGCATCAGTCAAAATCAGTTTTACTAAACAAATTGTGCACTCGCTCACTAAGTAGACCTATCAGGCCTACTGATGCAGTTGTCTTGTTCTGACCTGATTGCCAGGAACGTTGATGTGAGCTATCAGGTCCTTGATGGCACTGCGCAGGTCCTGTAGGAGGCGATGGGGAGCACTCTGTACGTCATGGTCCATTTCCAGCGACTCATCCAGAGAGCTGAGGGCCTGAAGCCACTGCCACTCCTCTCTAAAATGTCACAGAAACAACATTTTCATTGTCTTACTCCTGAAATTCACCAGCCTAACGAGCAGCATACCAACATAGACAAACATTATTTCAACCCACTGCACCACAACTTAATTAACATATTAAATGACACATGATCCCCACCTGGACACATTACTGTTGTCTCGAATTTTGGTATGACAGAGCACGTTGGGGAGTTTCTGGGGTACCAGTGCTCTTATCTGCTCCACTGATGTACACAGCTTCAGGTAGCCCAGGTATAAGCCTGGAGACAAAAGCTTCCTGCTCCGCCTGTGGTATGCCAGTTTCTCCTGAAAACAGCAGGTAACAGGATGGCAGGGTGTCCTTTAAAACTTTTTATTACATTTTAATACCACACAAACTCAAGATGGGAATCCATAATAAAAGTAAAACTTAATGCAGTCACTTCAAAATAAACAGTAAGGTCAAATTAACACTGTCCACCTGCATTTACTAAAAAGCAATTAGACAATTCCTGACAGTCTGGTAGCAACTTGCATCTTCTAATTTCTGTAGACAGTCAAGCAGGCCATCCATTCCTTAACTAACCCCTTGTCAAAATTTGTGGGTCAGACTCTGGCCTGTTCCAAAAGCAGCATGGCCTTAACAGTGGAGTTACACTGCATGACCTAAAGGTGTACAGGAGGCCAAAATAACGGCTTTGTATGCTGGAGTTTCTTGCGCTGATTTAAGATCCACCCAAACTAAAATTAAAATTTACTACAATTTAATACCCTTTTATTTATATAAGTGACTTTCAGATATTTTAAGGCTTTTTAAAGCCCTGCGGCCATCCTTGAATCTAGTTCTTGCTCTGTGAGCATGCTCTCATTCAGTAGTACTGTTTTGTATGTTTCGCTCTTTGGTTAGTGTTGGATGCTTTTCATATTGTTTCAACATGTTTAAAGTGGAAGCCGGTACTGCAAAATAGCCCATAAGCACATTTTTTTGTATTTCATCATATAATTTGTTCATAACTGGCCACAAAACAAATATTTCAGTGAGCTGTGGTTTTGCCAGAGGGAATCTTCACTATTGTTTTGGAACCACGGGACCAAACCAGTGTACACTGGAGCCCAAACAGCACTGCAACAACGGCATCAGGTTTACTAGGTTATATAGACAAAATCAACTTGCGGTTTACTTCCAGATTGCATTTTTTTTTGTTTTGCTGAACAAAACGGCCACACAGCATTAGTTATATAACACTAAATAACAACGGTTGCATGATTAGATCATCACCATGTCCAATGCACTGAAAGTTTAAACTGCTACTGGCTGAACAAAATGCTTTAAAAGTGGTTACATTCATGTTGTGCTGTCACGGATCGAAGATATAACTTGACATTTGGCATTTTAATTAATCAGATGACAAGTCAGTACACCGAATGGCCTAATAACGACAGTGACAAATGGAAGAGTAGAGTCACGGTGATTAATGTTTGTCTAAATAAAGGGTGTCTGCACAAACAGAACTTGTAATTGGAAGCAGATTTCAATTTAGAGTCCCATTGTTCCTGCCTGAGTGCCTCATGTCTGTCAAACCATGTTTGGTTTTCCGTGAATGAGAGCCTTAGAGACATTACAGCGATTCCACTAAATACATGTTTAGGGGCATTTTTGTTGTTGACAAAGCCCTTTACTCGACACTGTTTGATCTTGCCACATCCTTGGGTAACATAAATGCAACATAAACTGCTGTGGAAGCATTCTTTGTCCAAAACAAAAGCAAAAATAGCCAAACTTACAAAACTGAGGTCACTTCTAATCACTGCCAGCCTACAATTGGGGGAACCAATCAGCTTGCTTTGAGGTGAGTGGATATCTGGACAACAGATACCTAACATGAGGGGTAAGATTTTGTAAGACTTTGTATTCTGCACATTCATACACAGATGCAGTTTTGTCACGATCCCAAGGTTTGGTGTTGTTTCTGAGTTCTGGATTCTTAGTTAATATATTCGAGTTCTGGTTTCTGTTTGGCATTATTGTGATTTGTTTTTCTGTGCTTGTTGAATTTTTCAGATTCCTCTGTGAGACAACTACACAGTCATATCTTAAGACCTGTAAGACTCACATGAAGCGTGATGAGGAGCATGTCCAACGCAGTGGGCTCTTCAGGGGATGATATAGATTTTCGTTGGAGCTGCAGTTTACAAAGCTGAGTCCAGCGCACCCCGTCCAGGTTGGGAGAGGTATTCATGTCCTTCAGCAGCACCAACAGGGCATTACCATGCTTGTCTTTGATTGGCTCAAAATACACCTGACCGAGGTCCTGGGTTCCCAGCGCTCCCTGATGAAAACCATCAGACAATACACATTACACTGCTGTTCAGGAAACATAGAAAACTTGTACTGACAAAAAATTCTGGGACTAAGCTCACTAGTTCATATCCACCATAATTTACTTACAAAATCATTATACTACCTGTAGATGGGAGACAGCCTGCAGCATCTTGAGGCGAGTCTGCAGAGTGCATGAACATGATGTCTGGGAAGGACTGAGGCACTGCTGCAGCCAGGAAATCTCCTCCCATAGATAGGACACCTGTTGCAGGATTGGGAATCATAATAATGGATACTGTATTTTTTTTTTTTGTGCAAATGCAACGATATGTCATTGTCAAATTAAATTGTGGTCCATGTACCTTGGTAAACCACAGAAAGTCCTGCATCAGTGAGCTGGAGTATGAATCTTCAATCTCCACAATAGGAATCTGCTCCTCTGGAGTCACCAACACATTATCGTCTCGGTAGAATATGGACGCCAGGTAGAGACCTCTGGAAAGAAATGCAGAAAAAGTATGTGTGTATGAGTATTTGACACAACACTGAATGCTAAAATGTAAAAAAAATAAGATCAGTACTTTGCTCTCTAATGTAAACATAAATACCAAAGGCTAGTGTAAAAATAAAATAACAAATTACACACCAAATTTGTTTTACACATAGTTAAAAGTCTCAAACACCAAGTTGTCTCATTTTTTTTTTTTTGACGTGACATTTCAAGGGTACATTTTCATCTACCTTTTCAAGCTTTTGACAAATTTGTTTGTGGGCTGGAAAAGGTGCCGCAGACTCTTGGACACTGAGTGCTTCCTGCTCTGTGGTGGAGCTTTGCACTGTTCTGTGTGAAAAACACAGGGAAAAGAAAAAGGATTAAATTAAGTCCATACCAACAACAGAATCAGATTTCCTGAAAGACCATTACAATGCCCCTGGATGCTTAAAATCACAATTAGCATATTAAACGCTGTGTGACTGGTTGTTCAATCTTCTTTCTAAACCAATGACTACTCCTGTCCTAACCAACCTCAGAAACATCTATTCCAGTGGCAGGCTGTTACCAGAGTTACCTAACTGACAACAAACCTGACACATCCAACGACACGGTCAGAATGGAATATTTTTTTTGACATTTCATGCTCTCCAGTGGTGCGGTACCATTTGACAGTCAAGCTGGCTGCCAACAGCAGGGTATGAGCCTGAAGGGAACCGCTTACTCTCAGGTCCCTGAGGAGTTGTGTCTAGATGTGTGTCTGTGTGTTTACCTGCACACGCTATAGCTGCTGGAGCATGGCGAGCCTTGAGCAACAGCCATACGCATGGAGTCGAGGAGCTGTCGTAATTTGTGTGTATGCCTGTATGTGTCTTAAGCCTTCGCTGCTCACTTACAGGGAGGGACATGTTTATTTTTAGTGGGGGTTGGAGGTAAGAGACAGAGGTCAATGCATATATATATATATATATATATATATATATATATATCTGTGAGGGTGCTTGTTGGTGAGATAACGCACCTCCCCACTAATTAGAAACCATGAGTCCCAAAACCCTTTACAGATATCCTCCTCCCTGCAGGTGAGGTAACTCCAGCCCCAAGCTACTTAGAGTCAATAAATCTCCCCATTCAGGGCCCAACAAGAACTAATTTTCTCTTCAGGTGGATGAGTTGAGGTGTAGTAACCTGAAAAAAGCAGCACCCATGGACCCTTCTCACCTCCCCAAATTTTGATCCACGTGCAACTCTGTTCAGCTCCGGCCTGCCAGGCCTCAGTCCCTCTTTGACACTGAGTAAGAGAGACTGCTGGGGTGCCTGTGTTAGTCAAGGCTTCTTTCACAGTTTAATTAATAGTGTTTGGACAAGAGGGAGAAGGTGGTGTAGGTTTTGGCTGTGATGGGGGGCGTGTACATGAACATGTAGGGGAGTCACAGTTGAAAGTGAGAGCATGTACTTGAATATTTGTGTCTGCTCGTGTACATGCGTATCCATGTGTGAGCCTGTCTATCTTTATGTGTGCGTATATATGTGAGGACAGTAGACAAGATGACTAGTGGGCTGCAGGGGGCAAGAGTGGGAGGCAGCAGTAGTCAGTGTTAATTTATGCCCTCTCCAGTCTCCAGCCTGGGACTTGTCTCCTACAGGAATAACAAACATGACCCCAGGACACGCCACCTTGACTACCGTGTCTGAACTCTCAAACTCAATCAGCCACCGTCTGAAGAACCAAGAGCCACTCAATACTGGCTATTATATTGCATCTTGCCCTGTTGCAAATATGGTCTAGCCACAGTGGACAATAGTAAGTGGGTGAGTGTGTTTGGGTATGTGGGTGTGAGAGAAAAAGAGAGACAACTTGCTCAAGGCTAAGTGCAGTTTGCCATCATGTAAAAGAGGCAGTGTGGACAGGTTTTGACACTTATGGGACCAGCTTACAGCCAGCAGTGTTTAGGGATATAAACAGCTTGAGTGTGAGAGAAGCTGATCTGCATTTTGTCACAGAGAGGGAGAGGTATTCAGCTGAGGAACGGCTGAGTCATGGAAAGACTCGTGCAGGAGCAGGGGGTTGTAGAGACAGACGGGAGCGTATTATTTTTGAGGCGGCATGTCACCTTAATATGTGAGGCCTGAGATTGTAAAGTGTCTGTCACGGTGAGATGAAAAGCAGCGACCTGTTGCACCTGTGAATTAAACTGTGCATTGTTGGGTCTTTGCACAGGACAAAAATGTTCCTGAAGCATAAAGTTGAAAGTGGCTAAACATGCTGATCTGTTTTAAAAGTGATAAAGTTGTACGGAATTTACTTAAAATTGTACCAATATTAAAAACTGATCTTAAGGCTGAGTATAAAATACCTTGAAACATGCACTGTCTTGACACAGTTTAGTGGGGTGGATTTCATGTGGGGTCAATTATGCAAATGCTCACATTACTGTTCAGTCTTTTAAGTCAACAGCCTCTTTAAACTGATCAAAAAGTTGTACCATGGCAGACGCAGTGTCGGTGGGCTTCTTTTATCTGCCCAAGTAGCTGGTCTAGTGCCTCCTTCTGGCCTCTCTGACGTGGAGCGCGTCCATCAATATCCCTCCAACCTGCAGGCGGATGAAATCAGAAAAACTGTTAAATTCAAACATTAATTGGACACCTCATTAAGTACACCAGACAATTACAAGACAGAAACTCCATGCATGCATGGTGCATTCCAGATTAAGTTGGAAGCTGGAATTTTTATCTAGAACATCTCCTCAACTAGGATTTCCACCTCAAAAATTCGGAGCAGCCCCACCAACCCTGAGTTGACCATCCAAGATGGCAGCAGTGAACGTAAGCAGTAGTAAAACTGTAAAACCTTTAATTGTACTGCCGCTGTTGTGTATTTGGGACTGACAAATAAGCCATATGCAAAGCACTGACCAAGCTCTATCCATGAGTGTGCTGCAGAGGTGTTTTGTAAGTGCAAAAAACAAGCATTATGCTGTATTGCTAGTGATGCATGAATGGCTCTACTTTGCTAAGAAGCAAAACAAATCCTGTTTTTCACGTCTTTCCAGCCTTACTACTGGAACACGCTAACTCGGGAGTGATGTCACTCCCGAGTTCCGACATCTGAATGTGACATTAGGCATGTAGACATGGTCAAGACAAACCGCTGAATGTATGCAGAAAAGCATCTCTGAATGCACAATACATTGTACATTGAAGAGGATGGGCTACAGCAGCAGAAGAACACACCGGGTGCCACTCCTGTCAGCTAAAACTAGGAAACTGAGGCTACAATTTGCACAGGCTCTCTAAAACCGGACAACAGAGGATTGTAAAAATGTTTCCTGGTCTGATGATTCTTGATTTCTGCTGCTACATTTGGATGGTACAGTTAGAATTTGGTGTAAACAACATGAAAGCATGGATCCATCCTGCCTTGTATTAATGATTCAGGCTAGTGATAGTAGTGTAATGGTGTTGGGGGATATTTTCTTGGCACACTTCGGGCACCTTAATACCAATTGAACATTTGAACACTGCAGCCTACCTGAGTATTGTTGCTGACCATGTCTATCCCTTTAGGACCACAGTGTACCCATCTTATGATGGCTGCTTCCAGCAGGATAACGCTCCATGTCACAAAGCTCAAATCATCTCAAACCAACCAACCAACCAACCAACCAACCAAGACTAACCACTCTACCACTATGCCACTCAAGCTGACATCTTATTTAATGTTTTTGTGAAATAAGCTGAAAAGTATTAGACGTACTATCACAAAATGTGGAGCAAACATTTATGTTTTGTTCAGCTGTGTTTTTAAAAATCTCTTTCTGCCCTCGTCAGACCAGAAGTATCTTTATATAAAATGTGGAAAACTGTAAGTTTAGGGCTTTGCACTAAGTGGCAATTAGCTAGTATCAGAGAGACAAAACACTAAATCACAGCAGTTATGTTCTGTAAATTATACTTTGTTTATGTTGCATTGTTATCCAGGTGAGACTCGTATTCTCTTCTGGAAAGGGAGATCCACTGACTACTACTGCTTTTGGGTTCAGGACTGAACATGTGCACACATCCACGCAGATATTCTAACGTAGTGTTGCTTCCACTGTGACAGAGTCTAAGGAACGTTAATGCACCACAAAATTAACTATACCTCCAAAAGCAAAACATTCTGAATATTCTCTCTCTGTGTGTTTCTTTGTTTGTTATTATGATCGCCTTTCCCTGTGATGGAGGCACACTTACAAACACTAAACAATAAAGCCTACTTACACCGTATTACAAAGACTCAAACACACACACACACAGTTGGCCTTCTCTCCTTTCGAATGTCCAGCTCTGCAGAAATCTTTCTCCCTTATGTGTTAGCACCAGAGGATGTGTCAACGATAAACTACCCCCAACCAACATCAACTCCAACCCACCCCCACTCCTTCTCCTGGAGCCCCCCGGGGGGTGCATGGGCCTGAAACACGGTGAGCTCTATTCCCGGAAAGGTGCCTGTCCCGACAAGACAAGCGGGCCCTTTAATGGGCGTCTACGGCCCGGTATAAGGCCCCCACTGTTGGGGCCGCGTCGCGCACTACAGCACAGACATGCAAATATTTCCAGTGGTAGGCCCAAATGGAAAACACAAACACGCAACATCGAAATTAGCTCTGAGAGAGGGAGGGAGAGAGGTGGGACAGTAGAAAAAAAAAGAGAGGGGGAAGCCTAGTTTCACAAACTTGCTGAAAAACACTGTGTGCTGATGAGGACAAACATGTTCATGTGTTCCCCAGATGTGCTGTGAGCGTGCCAATATGCCCACAGTACTTCTACCTATGTTCATGCTCTTACAAAAGGTACATATCAACTTTGGAGGTTTTGCATCCTTTAGACAAACAATCAGAAAAGTCCTTTCACAAATCATAAAAAAAAAATGGAACCGTAAAAAGCGCACACAAATAAAGCACATTTTTAAGAGATGGAAGGATAGAGGGAAAGGGAGAAAGAGGGTCAGAATTGCAGTGGTCAACACCTCAGCTGTTGCACATGACTCCATGGTTAATTTCTTGGCTGAACCCAGGCAGCTTCTCCTGGCAGCCGGGCCAAGCAGCATCCTGAAGCTACTGTTACACTCACTAACATCCGCAGTGAGGGTCCCACAACCCACCCAGCCATCCTGGCAGAGCTGGAGGAGAGTCCAGCTGCCATCCCTCTAACAATGTCAGAGCAAAGTTGGAATGATGCCGGAGTGACAAAATCAATTAGCAGAATTAGGCAACGTCCAGGTCATGTTATATGAGAGACAGCGACAAAAATCACTTATGCAGGACACACACACACACACACACACACACACACAAAAAAAAGTTATTAATTTAGTGCGGCCAGCCCAAAACCCAGTTGAGCAAGGGGCACATTTTGAAATCATTCTAAATTTGGAGCTTTATGTTTAGCTTTGTGTAAAATTTAGACACAGGCTTTGAAATACTCACATTTATACAAAAAAAAACTAGACACTTACTGGAAGGTGCAGCGCAGGCTGGAGTGGAAACTTTTGGAGGCCCCCAGCCCTTCATGTTATACGCTGACACCTGTATGTAGTAATAGGTCCCCTGGGAGGACAGGAGATAGGACAGTTAGAGCAGAATTTGCTTGCACAACTGCACAATTGCAGCTACAACTGAAAAGGAAGGGATTCTGTAAATGAGCATTTGCATACATATGTGGAGATCAGTGCATCTGCGTGTGCATGTAGAGCTCTCTGTCTCTCAGCATGCAGACAGCAAGCCTCTGTCTCTCCTTTCTCAGCCAGATCAATCACGCCAGCCGCCAAAACTTACTGGCCTTGCCTTGACCCCTGTCTTGTGACAGGAGTGAGCTTTGGCTGGTAGCAGGGGTCTTAAATGGGGGAAGGGTCTTCACTCACATAATAACTAACAAGCAGTGGAGTGTCCATTTGTCTATGTGCCCGCTTAAAAATGGCACCCATAAATCAGGTGGCAGGCTACCAAGCTGCATTTTTTTTTTTTTTACCATTTTGGAGGCCGTCTTGCAAATGTCACTTATGAGTGGTCAGGAGCAAAGACTTTCAAATATATTGCTTAGGGTTTCACATATATGGTAAAGAAGAGTCACTTGGAAAATGCTTTTAAATGCCGCCCAAGCAAATGCTCCAGGCTTGTGTGTAATAATATCAGGGCCCTTCACGTGAAAGAATAGCTACAAAATTTTTCATCGGTCAGCACCAACAGCTGGAGAAGCTGCAGCTTAGTGTTGCTAAAACTACAATAATAAAGTGTGATTGTATCTATTTTATCTGCAAATTGGAAGGAAACACAACTGCTCAACTGGGTGAAAGTGGTTTAGACGAGTAAAATGCACATGGATACAAAAAAAAAAAAAAACCAACAACAGACGTGCTGGCAGAACTTACAGGTGTTAGTCCAGTAATGTTGCACTGCAGTTGAGTGGTATCATCCACTATCATCTCACCAAGTTGCGGACTAAATGAGGGATTACTGCTCCAGCTCACTTCAAACATACACAAATATGAACATTTTTAATTAGTTATTTAATTAGTAACAATAGTAATGACTTTAAACAGGACCTACTTTGCTTTTCCTTGTTTTCTTTAATACATACCATGCTACAGTGGTGGATGCTTATGCAGAAAATGCCCACAAGAAGTTTCAAATAATATATATGCACAAAAAAAATCACTATGAACCAATAGCTTCACATTTTGGGAGCTTTATGACGTCAGAGAGAGTGGATATCCTTAATATAGTCTTCTCAGACACACAGCTCTAGTCTCACCCACCTGCTGTCCATGTTTTTCCCCCAATGGGCTGCCAATCAGAAGAAAGCTGTGGCCTTTAAGAAAGAGGTGCTAAAACAGCTTGTTTCAGACAGGGGATGAACTGAGGGGCTTCGGGCCAAGTATAGGATAAATAAGGATTTTGAACTGTGGGCCATGCGAAGCAACTCTCGTAGAGTCCAAAAATAAAAGGATGGAGCTGGGAATGAACCTAATTGGTCCACTTTTAACTCTACATATTGTAATACCGAGCAGCTTGTTCTAAATGAAGTGGTTGGTCTGATATGACGGCTGACCTTTGTATTTGGTAACCACAGCAGAGTTGACACAAAGAGGTTCCTGGAAGTCAACTTTTAGACTGGTGCTGCTGCTGACAGAGAGGGAAATTACACTGGGAGCATCTGGAGGATCTGGATAGACAGAACCAGAAAGATGGCCAAGTAAATAAGCAGAAAGAGAAACAGGAAAAGACAAACTATGATCCTCTACACAACAGTTTACTAACTAAGAATATACAACAGTCAGCTTACTGCAATGGCATCTTTTGGATTTTCTGATCTGTGCACAGCGCACTCCTCAGTTTGAGAAGGTTTGATATGCAGTGAAATAGTGGACGGTTCTAAACTTGAAGCAATCTAATCTTCATAAACCCATATAAACTTAATGTCATTGACTCTCATTGTGAATATAACAGCATAGACATTAACCTTTGACAGTTGGGTTATTATTTTCATGTGCATTCACACGTGCCCATCAAATTAGATGAGTGTTGTATTTATAAGGTGGGAAAAGATCTTTTTTTTTCACATCAAAATGCACATTGGTGTGGGTACAAGGGAGGAGTGTCTGCTTTCTGGAGGAGGGGGGGGGGGGGGGGGGGGGTAGCTGTCTGCCACTAAGCGTGTCACGAAATGCCTATAAAAAATTAAAGCAGGAATACAGGCGTGTTATGTTTGTGCACACACATACATGCCCACATAGTTGTGTGTTAGGCTTCCCAGTGTGGAAGCCATTAAGTCAGCCCAGACAGAATGACAGCAGAGGAAAAAAAGGAAAAAAATAAAAGGTGCAAAAAAAAAAAAAAGAGAAAGAAAACCAAAGATGACTGCTGGACTGCAGGAACGATGCAGGCGGCAAACTTTCATCAGCTGTTTAGCACGTGAAAAAAAAAAAAAATCAACTTGAAGCCTTACTGGCATGCTCAAAGCCTGTCTGCATGCGTCTGAAGAGCCGGAGCCTCCACTCCCAAGCTTTTAGCTGTCGCTCACGGTCAGATCCCTCCCGCTCACCGGGACCCTCATTCCGCACCTGGGGCTGGAGCTCCAATACTCGCTGCTCAGCCTCCTGCACCAGTGTGGCCAAATGAACTGCTCGGCCCTCCAGACTCACAACTAAGAGGGAAATGGGAGACACAGTGAGAGGTAATGTCAGTGTATGATTTCAGTCTTGAAAGGAGCAGAATTTTATCACGTAACTCCATTATTCCATCATTTTGATTAGAACTATTAAATCAGTGCATGTTTCCAGGAACAAAAGAAGTTCACCCCAATTTATTCACCATATATTTTATTCAGTGATTCAACAATGCAAGCACTCATATTGCTAGAAACCCATTGCTTGCAATGTTGCAAATTGCTTCTGCAGGCCACTCTTTTTAATGTCTTTGTTTGCCAAAATACTGCGGCAGATTCCACAATAAACAGCATTTAATGTAACTAAGCAGACTCTCTTTGGGGATGACATCACCTAGAAAATGACACAGAAAATGGGGCAATGAAAGTGAGAGGGGTGAGAGAGGGAGGGGCGTTCTTCATATGCGGTTATAAGGGAAAACAAAATGGTGGGAACGTGCATAGGCATCATTTTAAAAGTGCCATTGTAAAACTATTTTTCTGCAAAACGTGTGGAAAAACTGATCTAAAAATATAATAGGCCCCCGTCTACTACAGCCAGAAGATACTTTCAAAGGGGAGAGGTGGTGCCACGAAAACACTGCGAACAATGATGTTTAAAATGCATCGCTACAGTAGATGAGATGTAACGCCCAGTGAAAACATTCAAACCATGGCCCGAGCGGTTAGTGATAGTGAGCGGCGGCATAACACAGAGATCAAAAGTGCGCCAGTTGCAAATGCACCCAGATCACTATAAATAAAAGTATAGGACAAGCAATGTAAAGCCGCTAAGGTCAAAGAGGACAGTAGACTACTGTACTCCTTCTTCAGTGGCTGGTCATTTCTTGGAGTGTTTGGGACTGGTGTGTGTCTATGTTTAGTCTGTGTGGTCTGTGTTTGTTCATTGTAGATTCCACTGTTGAGCGTTAGATTCCACTGTTGACAGTAAGTTTAAAGCTCCGTGTCAAAATGTCCATCTGGGTGTTTAATTCTGCGGCTCTCTCGGTGTCTCCTCGGCGACTGGGAGCTTCTCTTTTCGATCTGAGCGTCTCTTCTGGGTGTCACTTTTAAAAGGGATAATGTGAAGGTCAGGGTTGAATTAGGTTAGGATAGAATTATTACTAAGGTCTCTTGGACCTGAACTCTAGCTTGGATGGAAATAATAAAAATAATAATAACAACAATATTGGTCCATTTTGATTTATATTTCCAGCTCCTCCGGGCTTAGAAAAAGGCCCAGAAGCTGTCACCAATGTGTATGTGTGTCTTGATTTGTCCTTATTTCACATTAAGGCTTTGTCTTATTGAGAGCCACTAAGGGATTAATAGTGTGAAGATGAAGTTGCTTTTGAGAATGTGTTTGTCTTTGCCTGCCCTTGTCTCTCTGGTAACCACACACTGTGTAGTCAAGCATGACAATAACAATAAGCACCATAATCAATTCCTTTTAAAGTTCAAGGAAAAGTCTGCATCATCTCTCATGTCAATTATCCTCAGATGGAGTTTGAGTATGTTCTCTAAAACTATAGAAGGAAAGCTTTGACTTTCATTATGCCCTGTTGTTTTCTTTTTTTATTTCACTATTTATGTCTTTTGTAGATGCATGCACGTGCGCACACGGCTCGCTGTCTCGTGAGTTATTTGGGTTCTGGAGAGGGAGCAAAATCAAACACTAAACTTTAGTAAACACCACTTTCCATTCAAATGTTTTCAATTTAATGATACCTTTATAAGACGTCTGGCTCAGCTCTTGAAAAAAATGTGTGTGTGTGTGTACAAACACAAACAGCCCAGGAGCCTTACTGGCGAGTTCTAATCATTAACAGAGGAAAGGAGCAGAGGCTCACCAGATCACAGACAATTAAAAGTGCTTACGCAGATGACTAATATTGCATCATTATTACGGCCCTTTCATTGGCTTTAATATGTTTTCACTGGCAGCAGAAAGCAGAAGGAGGTGTGTGAAGCTGTCAATAAAGTGAGGATAAATCCATTACTGGTGTGAATGAAAGGAGATTGTGTAATGAGTTAACACCTGCAGTTGATTTATTTGATGCTGACATTGCTGGTTCAATACAACAATTCCCTCTTAATCAACCTCCATCAGAACCAGGGCTGCGACCGTGTGACCGTCAGCTACTTGGCATGAGGGGAAATGGAAGACAGACAAAATGAGCATTTGAGAAACAATAACAGGTTGGTTTTGTCTGTAATAGAAGATCAGAAAAACACAGCTTTGGAGCCAGAGGTACCCGCGGAAGGGTTCAGGGAGAGAAAAGACACAGACTACAGGACAGCCGTGAATGCACTGAGACTGAAAGAGAAGATGGAAATCCAAGAGACCAACAGGACATCATAACACAATCTCTAATCAGTCACACCTTTATGGTAATTTTTAAGCCTGCTGCAGACTGAAATCAGCAAAGCTGATTAGAAAGCAGCAGTACATTACTTTCTCCCGGTGTTACAATCGGAAAGCCCACATTTAGAGCTTTGATGACTTCTGATCACTTCCCTGGGTCAAACGCTCTCCTGACTTCAAAGCTCTTACTGAAGTGGCACTGGTAATTCCAGTCTCCAGTGTGGGAGCAGAGCACAAATTAAGCCTCCAGAACTAATTAAAACCGCCATGATAAGTTGACTGTTGGAGGCACAAAACCTAAATGACAACTGCCCTTGCAGCAATGTCTCTTGATTTGTTTTGAGTATACAGAAATGGGTGCTCGGCTCAAGTGCATGCAGACGAAGAGAAAGGCTTGAGTTCAAGCTATTCCAACAAAAGAAAAACATTTTTCATATTTTATATAGTGCTGAAGTGGAAGGTAATGCACAGCTATTGTCTCTCTTTATCTTTTCTCTCCCTGCTCTTAAAAATCTTAAATTTGTACATTAATTACTGTAACTCCAATTACAGTGAGCACAATACTGTGTGTGCATGTGTGTATGCTGTATCTCTCAAAACAGAATACTATGGAGAAGGTGTGCTAAATAAAAAAAAAATCATACAGAAACTGTAGTTTTATTTGTTTCATTAACATTACCATAATCTTAAATTACCAGTAACAGCATTAAGTTTTGCTTCTCTACTCACAGTGGGGGCTCTCCTTGGCACCGGCTCGCAGCAGAAGCTTAGCCATGGGCACATTATTGGTCATGATGGCGATATCAAGGGGCAGGAGGCCCTCGCTGTTAGGAGTGTTGAGATCCAGCTCCTCTAGACTGTACTGTGAGAGAAGGAGCTGTACCAGGTCCAACTCTTGGTGTTCCACTGCCTCAAACAGAGCTTCATTACTCTGAAACTGTGATATAAAACAAAGTTCACACCAAGTTTGAGCTTTCCTTTCATTTGTATTCATTTTTGTTACTATTCTTGAGTGTAAATGCTGAGCATATGGGAAACATTGTTGCTATACAATAAGTCGATAACTGGGTGTGCAACATCAACACCTAAAGTTCTTAGACAATCCAAGTCTACGTGTTTTCCCAGACTATTTTTAGATTACAGTGTTCCTGGGCTTATTATTTTTTCCCTCTCTTTCTCTCTCTGACTTACTATGGTGGTTTTGCGCAGCCTCTCCTTGTCTCCTCCCCGTCCTGACACCACGCTGTCCTCGAGAGCAGGGGGGTTGGTGCCCACGCGGAACTTTCCAGACAAATTGCGGTAAAGGCGGCGAGCTGCGCTTGGTGAGGAGAGGCTGGCAGACTTGCGAGCCGAGGCCGGCTGGTGGGCCTGGTCCCCTCTCATGGGCTGCGTCATTTTGGCCGAGTCAGCCCTACAAAAGAGATGGGTGTGCAAGAGAAACGAGTGATAGGTGAGAGAATGAAGGAGAATCTGACAATCTGAGGTGCGATACATTATACTGTAGGAGAAAAAAGGGAAAGAAAAGTACAAAATGCACCATGTGGTCACATCTCCAAATGTTTACCATAATAGCTTACATCTTTGGAAAAGGTCACTGGAATCGTGACTCCTTGTTATAGTATTGGAGGAACAAAAATCAAGGGAAAATAGAAAAGTATGCATTTTAGCGCAAAAAAAACAAACAAAAAAAAAACTCAACATTCTCCTTTCTAAATGTTTCTGCTTATGGAAAACAGCACATAAATTTCAAGGGTATGAACGTGTTTTAAGAGCCACAGCATCAGGGTTATGCATGACTTACGTTGTGCAATTTCTAACCAATTAGTTGTTGAAACAAATCTCAAGTGTAGGTTTCATGGAAAGCCGGCAGTAAGGAGAGTACCAGCAAGACCTCCGTACAGAAGTTCACATCAGCCTCAATGCATGTGACACTGACTGATCAGAAAGAGGGTTGCAAATCAGCTAGCAGATGCATATCTTTGCCAGAGCTAGAGCAGCTTAATTTGTGCACTCTATATAAGACTTGCCAATTAGATGCATAGAAGTATATTAACCCAGAGATTGAAGTTGGGCTTGACTTTGTGGCCTAATTAACGCTAGGCTCTATTACTCTAATACTATTACCCCACGGGAGAGGGGACTAAAACGCCAGTGAACGAAGGCATGGTGATACATTACACTGATTTGCCAGATGGGCACCATGCTGACATTATCAGTTCTCACTCACAGGTGGTACACAGTCATCCTAATCTTGCAATGCCAGCTTGGTAGCCAGTTTGCCAGCCCTGTTCTGTAACATCACATCTTTTGTCAAAAAGATCACCATGTCTTGCTGATGGTTTCTTGGCATGACTGGTACGAAGATTATACTGTCCCTCTACATTCTGCCATGGGAACTATGTGGATGACACTGTGTTTGTAGCGAGAGTCTGGCATGTAGTGCTCACACACACTCAGCTGCTGAAGGAAATGTCATCAGGACTCTACAGGCGATGGTGATAAACTCTGTGTCTGGTCCCACCAAAGAGAAGTGGAGAGATAAATGAATTCCTCAAGGACGCCTTTTCAACAGCTCTAGCTTCTGTTTAGTATACCTCTCCTGATATCTTATGAACTTGTTCCTCCTCTAATCATCTGCTCCCCTCTCTGTCTAACAGCTCCCCTTCTTTCTATTACTGTTTCACTCTTACTCTGTATCCTCTTATTGTTTGTTTTCCAGTTTTTTTTTTAAATGCTCTCTGTACTGTTGTCACGAAATCAGCATGAGTATAAACAATATTAAAATCAACATCCAGGCATCAAAACCCACTAAGAATCCATACTGATTAGTTTTACACATACTAAAAAAAACAACAACTAGGTTTCAGTATGAGATGTAAGATAACAAATAAGCAAAAAAATAGTAAGTATTTTCTAGCTAACCTATGAGAAATTTAACTTAAACATACAGCATGTTTTTCTCATTCAGTTACCTGAAAAATGCTCATTTATTGTCAATCCCTCTGAAAAACAACATCAGTTAAATACTTAAGATGTTCTTAAAAAGCAATGGCTTCATAAGAGTGGGCACCGGTTGAGGAAACTACTGTAAATAAAGCTGTTAGTTTGGGCCATCGTGACACATGCCAAGAAGTACCATACAGGCCAAGAACAGATTTGTAAAGGTGAGAACATCTGTAGGAAAAATGTTATTTATACTCCCGCTCTACAATGGACGTGTGAGCCCAAATGAGCATGCACACACACACACACACACACACACACACACACACACACACACACACACACAAACCCTCCCCCAACACACGTAGTTTGTACAACAGCTGACAGCGGCCTGCATTGTAGACTTTAAAGCAGCTCCAAGCCCCCGCAACAAGGCCTTTTTCACATGGCCAATACACCTAAAATACCCCCGATCCCCGTCCCTTCCCACTCCGTCCCATCCATCTCCACTCCATCCCGTAATAGAGGCCTTATTTTAGACATCCTCGTGTTCCCGGCTGGGTCTAACCTATTCCAGGGTTCCAGATAAAGCGCGGCAGGTATTTGGAATAATTTTTCCATGGGCCTGGCCCGGAAGATAAAACAAGAGATATATTTGTAATGCGTGTGCTGGTATCCCATTTCAAAGAGAAAGCCCATTGGAATCCAGCCCTAGGCTTATTGTTATTTGCCTGAGATGGAACAGTCGACTTTTTTCTGTCGGCAGGATGGTGCCCCATCACTCTCTGACGACATTAGGGTGTGTGTAATGTGCTGTGTGTGTGTTCTGTGCTTTCAAAGGGATGTTGAATCTTACACATGAAATGGGGATGTCATTCCCCAATGACACGGCCCCTACCCTAGAGAGAGAGACGAAACACATAATGAATGGAGCCATTTAGAAAAAATATATCAAATCAAATCTGAACAATTAAGTGTCTCAGAAACAGAAATGTATGAACCCTTTTAGAGAGACAACAGTACTGTGCAAATCTCTTAAGCCACCCCTCATTGCTTATATTTTGCTTCCAGGGAGGAAGACTTGTCATTTTTTAAAGTGGTCTTGAGTAGTTCTCCAGGCTTTCTGAAGCTCTTTCAAAAAATATTTTGGACATTGGCTGCTTTTTCACTCATTTTCAGGCCAACCCTCGTACCTGACCATTATAAAGGAATGCTTTTTTTTTTTTTTTGGGGGGGGGGGGGGGGGGGGGGGGGGGGGGTAGCTATTTAACACTGATCTATGAATCATTTGAGCACATAAAAGGCACCTATTCAAGAGATAAACCAGACACATCTAAGCCTTTGGATGATCCATATACTGTTCACTGAAGCCTCATCAGAAATGGTCTCAGTTCAAGGATGCCTGTCAATAAGCCACTGTTAAGAAGGGAAATAGGGAGAAAGGCTGAGGCTGAATGCCAAATTACACAAGAACTGGACTAAAAATCAGTGGCAACAGGTCTGATGGAGTGATGAATCCAAATGTGAAATTTCTGGTTCAAATTGTTGTCACTACGGATGAAGGAAGTCAGAAGAGAGTTATGGAAAGAGCTACAATGGAGGCTCTGTCGTGGTTTGGGGCTGCATTTCAGCCACTGGTGTTGGAAATCTTGTCAAAATTGATGGAGTTATGAACACAGAAAAGTACCACCAGATTTCAACCCACTAAGCAATATCATCTGGTCATCTGAGCCCAAGCACACTGCCAGTTGAGTAAAAACATCCTGGATAGAAAAACACACAATGAAACACCATCAGTCATGGATTGGCCCCTCCAGAGTCCGGACCTCAACATTACTGAATCAGTGTGGGATCATCTTCACAGAGAACAGAACAAAAGTCAGCCAACATCCAAAGAAGAGCTTTGAATGTCCTTCAAGAAGCCTGGAGAACTATTCCTGAAAACTACTTAAAGAAATCACATGAAAACTTAAAAAATAAAAGTGGTCATACCAAATATTG
Source organism: Archocentrus centrarchus (assembly GCF_007364275.1). Lineage (NCBI taxonomy): Eukaryota > Metazoa > Chordata > Actinopteri > Cichliformes > Cichlidae > Archocentrus > Archocentrus centrarchus. The sequence continues at coordinate 8,856,275 of NC_044364.1, forward strand.
ACCTTCAAACTTGCTAAAATTGCACAAAATCTGTTTTTGCCTTATATACTGTATTTCCGCAAATGGTTGCACGTTTTAACCCTTAAAGGAACCAGCCTAGAGAAAAAGAAAAAATATATAAAGCAAAATATAAAGAAATGGGGGTGGCTCAAGACTTTCGCATAGTACAGTATATATAAAATGGTGCAATTCACTAAAACAATAAGTAACATATTAAAACTGAATTAAAACTGACAGCTGAAGTTAGTTAAAATCCACACTGATGCTGTTTCTGTTATAAAGTGACTACAGTTTCTTCATATGAAGAACCAGATGTGCAAACTCAGACTCACAACACACAAATAACCATACTTGAACCTATTTGAACTTGAACAAATCCAGACAGGGACTACTGCACACAATTTCCTACTGTTTTACCAGTTTTTGGGAAGCAGGAAGCAGTTGTTCTGGGAAACCAAAAGTCTCAACCAAAAAAGCCAAGCTCTACCCTTGGCTCTTGATCAGTCCCACATCAAATACACCAAGCATGCTGCTGTGAGACTCTATTAGGCCCACAAAAAAAAAATAAATTAACACCCCCAAGTTGCAAACACACATACACGCAGCATCCGCTTTATCAAACCATATCAAAAACAGCTTGGGCCTCCAGTCAGTGAGTCAGATGTAAACAAAAAGTTCACAAAAACATGCAGACAGAGTCTAGACATTTACTTCACTTTTTGACTGAAAGTCAAGATAGGAAAACCTATTACTTAAAGAAATGGTAAATAATTGTTGGTTAAAGCATTTGGGATTTTCCTAGCCAGCTAAAAGACAACCACAAGCATGCAAATACCAGCAGTGGTGTGCAGACGGCCATGTCAGAGAACCTGGTAGCAGAGTGAATAAACAGCAACTTCAGTGAATCCATCCAAACTGATGGATTCACCCATCATGTCAATAATAATAATATATTGTCTAGCAATAAATCCATCCACAGCCACAACAGCTGTTCTTGTTCTGGTGGTTCAGTTTTGTCAGGCTTGGGAATGAGAACACGTTCCTCTCCCTCACCATCACCAGCTTTGATTCTGACACATTTTTTGCTGTTCCGCTCTCTCCCTTTGTTTCCTCGTCTTTCACACACAATTAGTTTGCCTCCTCTTCTTGTCATATGGTAACATGTTTTTGCCATTAGCCGCACAAGCAACTCAAGGAAAAATTAAAAACAGTTGCTCGGATGTTTATAACGAGGTAATGTACGAATAGTTAAGACAAATAGGAATGAGGATGCAAGGAGAAAAATGTTGCCGGCAAGTCCTTTGTATTCCTATAAACACAGATAATGTCAAGATAAACTATAAACAGTGGAAAATATCTTTAACACACACACACACACACATAAAAGCACAAAAAGTGATTATGTGGTGGCGGTGCTATTGCAAAGTATGCATGTGTGTGCATACGTGCCAGAAAAGGACATTACAGGGAGTGCTGCTCAAATTAGCTACAGCAGCACAAAGGAAGATCTATTGACAGCAAGGTGCATACAACATAATTACAGTAATGCAAAGTGAAGCAAAGAGAACATTCTAAATAAATATGGACAAGTACACCAGGTCTTTAAAGTCCAGAGCTGTGCAAAAGGGATGTCCTTAAATGAGAGCAGGTACAGGACCCAAGAAGCCATCATTACTTTTCTTTTGTTTTCCTTTCTTTTATAAAATGAACTTAACATCCCTCTCTATCTCCCTCCACACCACCTCCCACTTCTCCTCTCGCCCCTTTTCCCACTCAACCCATCGCGTGCCATCCAACCCCAGTGTTTTCACATTCAGTCTCTAATGTGACTCCCTCAAACTCCTCACTATGGCTGCTGCTTGTCTGTGTACTTCTAACTGAATTTACTACTGCACTGGAACAAATAAATATTCATATTACTTGAATGTGACTGTCTCCACAAAATAACTGGAGGTAGATGGATGGACAGAAGGATGCAGAAAAGGCAAAGAGCAGTAGGGGGACAGTGCTCGGTGAAAACAGGGTGGTAGGGAGTCACAGAGGTAGACAGCGAAAGGAGAAAGTCACAAACTCACGCACTCACTCACACGCGCAAAGACACACATGCACAGAGTACGCTGGCTGCTCTAAATGTGGCTTGTAGAAGGAAATTCTGAAATCTGAGTCTTGGCACCAGACAGGCTGGAAGCAGCCAGGCTGCTAGAGGGAGAGGGAGAGAGAGAGAAAGTGGGGTCGGGTGGGAAGAGAGAAGGTTGGGTGGGTGGATCGGGAGGACGAGGGGCAGTATTGCTAGAATTGCCTTGGCTCTTATCAGCTTATAGGCAACATGAGGCCACGGCAACACTCAGCCACATGCAGCCCCTCGTGCATACCACATGATTTTACAGAGGCAATCAGAACAACTCTTACTGCTCTTTTGGGTCAGATTCTGTGCATGAAAATTCACTAAGGATGTATCAGGTGTGTCCATCCATTTAAAAAAATCCCTTTTCGCAATAATTCTGAGTCACATGTGGATGGAATATCATTCCTGATATGCATTCAAAAAAGAGGTTGACTGGCCTGTAAGTACGTAGTGTAACTGATTGGATTTGTAATTTATTATAATGAAGTTATTCTGAAGGCAAACAGCCTCATAAGTGCAGAGAAACTATTACTGTGGGAGAACAGGGCTGCAGACAGGCAAACTGATTCTGGACAGGACAAAGATTTTTCCACTGCAGCTTCAAGTTTCCCTTTCTGATAAGCTCAGGGTGCTGGGGCTGTATATCTCTGTTCCTGTAAATTGGTATTTATTTGTTATTGTTAGCTCTGGGTGAGTCAGGCTATATTCTTGTGACTCATCTTGTATGTGAGACATAATCTGGGAAACTTGATTGTGATAAGCTCAAGTCTGTGCCGCTGACTGATACATGTCTGATGTAACAGTAAAAAAATAACTGAACCGAAAAACAATTTCAGTATCTTGCTATCACTTTTAATTGTGTGCACATTTATAAAGGAGCTGTGGACACCAGGTATCTACAAAACCATGCTTCATGTTCCCTGACACTGCTTTTTTTTTCTCATTTCTGTCTTTTCCCCCTCTCTTTTACTCACTTTCTCTTCCCCTCTCTTGGGAGAATGGCAGAGAAGGGGTAGGCGGCCCGCTGTATGTTTAACCTCTGAAGTCGGCCTGCTGTGCCGAGCAAGGCCTGCCACCTGTTGGCTCTGTGTGTGTGCATGTGTTGTGTGTGCGCACGCAGAGGTAAATCTCTCTAATTTTGATGAGCAGAGACAACAGCGGAGTCACCATGGGGATGTGACGTGGCGGGCAGTGGCTTGACGTTCTCAGGAAGGAGGGGGTTACTTCCAAGGTGGGATCACCCGCGCACAAACATACGCAAAACCCCTCCTCTGTTAGAAGCTTGGTGACACTGTGTCTCCCACGGTGATCGTGGGTCCAGCCTGGGTGGCTCCAGGCCTTCTGTATGTCTTTCAGTATGCATGTGTGTGTGTGTGTGTGTGTGTGTGTGAGAGACACCAATGGGGTCCCTGCCTGGGTCACCATATGCCACCCACCCAGCCAGAGAGAGGAGTGGGGTGGGGGGCGACCCTCGGCCACTGAAGCCACCAGTTGGCTCATTCTCTCAGTCACACGCCGGCCGGGCGCCATGTTTAAAGTCCCACGGCTATTTATCTGGGATAGGGATGGAGGGAGGTGGTTGGATGGGTGGGGAGGCTATTCTTCTTACTGCGATAGATGCTTTGTAAAAGTGATAACATGCATTCTCACACACATGTACACAGTCCACATCGGATGGACAGATGAATGATAGAGAGAATGGAAAGGCTGATGAACCCATATGACATCATTGTGTGTGTATGTGTGCGTACACTGTGCCAAACATGGGAAAATCACATGTTAATGCCAAAATGAATTAAATTATTATACTACGTATTATACACGCACACAGATACAGAGAGTTTAAATGAAAGATGTCTCATTCATAAAGCGAGTTCAGAGTTCAAAACACCTCTCGCACAGCTATTTGCAGTTTTTCTTATATCATGAGAAATACCCTCATAGTTGAGACTGATCAGGATGAATGCTTATTTAGATTAGTTGTATTTTTAATATTTTTTTTATTACCTTATTAATAAATCAGTTATTAAAAATCTATTTCATCATCCAGTCCCTGCAACAGTGCTGCGTTATGACACATGATCAGAAAAATGTTGGACTTTAAATCTGAAAGGACACCGAGCATTTATCGGTACTTTCAGTGTTTGACTTCAAATTTCACTTCAATAACATGCAATTAAGATCATCAACAGCAAATGTAATTTTGCATGACGCAAATGGTGACTTAGTGAAATGGTTTACAGACTAACATTAGGTTAAAGCAAATAACAGTGTTAGAAGATGAATGGTTTAATGTTACAATTACCCCTAACATTAGCATTAGCAAAAGGTTTATTCGTATGGGAGAGCTGATAATCTGGTGCTGTCTTTCTGTTGCTGCAGGATGTTTATGCTTTAAGTGTTTGTTCATTGCTCTTGTACTGGTTTGATAACACTTCAGATATTTGAGGGCAAGGTAATTTAGTCGCAGCTTAAACTTCGGAGGAAGCGGGAATCTTTGCTGTATTTTACTGTTCATCAGTTACATTAAATCCCAATCACAGCCTGTCATTTAATGTTTCCCATTTGATGTTTCCTCAAGAGAAGTTTGACTAAACAAATGAGCTCGAAAATGAGCAAGGGATGTAAATCCAAGTGACCAAAAGTAAGATCAAATAAACAAAAATTCAGTTTTCATTTCAGATGTGAGAGCACTTAGTGTAATTTCCTGTAATATACAGTCCTGATAGTTTCCCTCCCCTTTGTTTCACCACACCTGTGTGTGTGTGTGTGTGTGTGTGGGGATAAGCCTCTGCATGCAGAGCAGAGAGAATATTTAAACTAGAGGAAACACTGCTAAGGAAAAAACAAGCAAAAACAACCCTCCAAAAAAACCTTCACTGTAAGCCAAAAAAAAAAAAAAAAAAAATGCTGAAGTCACCCCTCCACTAGTGGGTCCCCAGCAAAATACCGCTCAGTTTAAACAGATCTGATGCCTGGCTGTTGAGAACAGTGAGTTTTCTTTGGTTATTTGTGAGATTAATTTATTCGACTGTTAAGGAAAAGCTGCTGTGAGCCACACCGTTCACACTGAAGAACTCTGAGCCTTCATATGAAGTTCTGATCAAATGAGGCCCCAAAAGTGACACATTCTGGAGCTTCTACTGATAAAATCAGTAGCACACAAGTGGAGGTGGGCCACTGAAGGGGCAGCTGAAGGCATCTCCTAACAGGGACATTTTTAAATTGTAACATAAACAGAGATTGTGACAAAATCTGATAGTGTGAGATAAATATGGCCACTGCTAGTTGAGTGAGAGCTGCGAAAGTGAAAAGTAGGAAAAAACTGATCCACTGATTCATAAGCAAATTCAACTCTTTACTGAATTTTTTTAGAGTGCTTCTGTTGCTCAAATTGGAAATTGTTTTTCAAGATGACTTTAAATTAGGGGGTATAGTTCCTCAAGCCTTGGCTGATTTAATCATTTTATTAGCCATGCATGATTCTGCTCAAACTCTTTGCACACACATACACACAAGCAGAAACAAACACACCGATACTACACATTTCTCCCATGCTCTTGTACCTTCTCCCTCTTTCCTATCCTTCTAAGCACTCAGTCCAGTTTTTAGATCTTTTCAGCACTCTCTCTTGCTGTCTATTTCCATCATCTTTTCAATCTGTCTTTTCATCTACTTCAGTCTCAATCAGTCAACCTTGCTCCAGTTTTCTTCTCTCCTTCTCTTCTTACCTATTTCAGTCTTTTCTGACTTTCCCAACTTCTCTGTTTAAGTCTGCTTCCCTCCCTCCTTCCCATTACACTCCATCCCTACTCCAGTCTCTCTGTGTCTGTGTGCTGAGTTGAGGTTTGGAGTGGAAACCAAAGTATCAAGTCAGAGACACACAGGACAAGAGGGAGCCAGCCTCATAAATCTCCCTTAGCGCAGCCCACAGCATCCAGAGTCAAGATTCTGTATGAGTGTGTTCTGGATGCATGTGAATGCACAGACATATATGTTTATATGCATTTGACACAACATTGTTAATCTGTGCGAGCACATTTTGAGAACATGTGTATCAGTTATAGTCTGCCTTTATATGCAAAGTTTTTGTGCCGTTGCAAGCGTGTGTGAGCGTGGGTACGTGTTTTGCACGAGCGTCAACGTGTAAGAAACTCGGGACTTATCCAAAAGCAGAGGTTAGCAGAAATTCTGCACCCACATGCAGACTGGAATCTGTAGCCTCATCCCGCCAACAACTCAACCTCAACAAATGAATATTGCAGGTCAATATTCAGAGGAAATTGTTTCCCTTATCCTCAAGAGTTTGTCAATAAAAAAAATGAAATCTGGGCCAAAAATGTCAGGCTGCACCAACTCTTTACTTTTTGTTGGAAGCATTAAAAATAGTGTACAAAAGTCACTCACCTTTTTTCAACAGACTTATTCACCCTTATTGAAGGATTTTTTTTCTTTTCAAACACTCCTGCAAACACTCCTGTATACCTTTAGTGTTACATTTAATTCAATTGAATTTTAATTAAATTTTATATAGCACCAAATCACAAAAACTGACAGCTCGAGGCGCTTTATTTTGTAAGTTTGAGACTCTACAATAGTACAGAGAAAATCTCAAAAATCACTCAACCCCCTATGAGCATGCACTTCGTTTTAACAGGAACAAACCTCTGGTATAACCAAGTTGAGGGAGGGGCAGCTATCTGCTGCAACTGGTTGGAGGTGAGGGGGAGAGAGAGAGAGGGCAATTAAAAAAGAAAGAAAATATCATAAATTGAATTTCTTATGTTGCATCTACAGTCCTGTGAAAAGTAAGCACACCCCAGATTCAGTAGCGTGTAGAACCACTTAGCAGCAATAATTTGAAGACTTTATCAGTCTCTCACATCATTGTGGAGGAATTTTGACCCACCCTTCTTTACCACATTACTTTAATTCATTGTTTTTTGTGGGCACTTGTTTATGCACAGCTCTCTTAAGATCCTGCTGCAGCATTTCAGTCAGGTTGATGTCAGGATTTTGACTGGGTCATTCCAACATTTCAGCCAAGATTCAGCTGTCAGACAGATGGCCTCATTTGACTCTTGAATACTTTGGTATTCAGAGGAGTTCATGGTCAACTAGATGACTGCAGGGTGCCCAGGTCCTGTGGCTGCAAAACAAGCCCAAAATCATCACCCCTCCATCACCATGCTTGACAGTTGGTATGAGTTGTTTGTGCCGATATGCTCTGTGTCACCACATGTGGGATTTTGCACTATGGCCAAACATCCCCACTTTGGTCTCGTCTGGCTAAAAGTCATTGCTCCAAAATCTTGTGGTTTGCTCAGTCACAACTTTGGAAAACTAAGCCACCATGTTCTATTAAGAGAGCAGAGACTTTCTCCTTGCAACCTTTCCAAACATGCCATACTTGTTCAGTCTTATTCTAATTGTACTTTGGATAGTCTCACCTTGGGGTGTATTTGCTGGGATGTCCACTCCTGGGAAGATTGGCAACTATCTTGAATATTTTCCACTTGTAAAAATAAAAGAGATTGACTTCAGAAAGTTTGGAAATGGCCTTATAGCCCTTCCCAGACAGATGGACAGCAATAATTGCTTCTCTTAAATTGCTACTGATGTATTTTTTCCTTGGCATTGTGTTAACACAGACTTGAGTGCTCCAGACCAGCAAACTGCCCAAACTTCTGCTTTTATAGAGGTGCTCACACTTGCTGATGATCAGTTAATCATGGTGCATTTCATTATCAGCATCTGGCTGCTACTTACCCTCTTAATTCCTATAGAAGCAGTAAAGATGTGTAAAGCATGACTTAATGCTGACGGTTGGTGGCTTGTGGTAACCCTCTAATGTATTTACTATCAGGTCACATGTCAATCAACAGTATCCTGTGCTTTCATTGGCAGTCACTTCAGTCGCTTGTCTGGAAAAAGAAAAGTTTATCTTGAGTCCCACCCACTTTGTGTCACCAGTGGTTATTTTGCCTGTAGTTGCTTGGAGTTGCTGAATGTTTCTCACTTTCTATGGGCTCTGGTTGCCACGTTGCTGCTAATCACTTTGTGGGACACAGATTAAGTGTGTACTTAATCTCTAGGTTGTGTAATAGCTTCAGCTATACCGGTGCAGTGAAACCTTTTCAGTGTTTAAAACAATTTAATGCAGTCTCAATGTAGAAATAAAGTGTCATACATTCCAACAGAAGCCGGAGTCCACCCCACTCAGCAGTGATTTTTAACAGATCTTTAACATGTTCTGATCAAAATTTCTAAAGAGAAAAATCACAGGCATTTATAACCTCCTCATTAGTCTGTTTCGTTTGAACTGACAGCTCTCGGCCGCAGAAGAAAGGAGAAAATTTTAAAGAGAGAATGAAAAAGAAAAGGCAGGGAATAATAAATCAAATTAGAACCAAATGTGGCGAGTGGCACACTGTCCAAAACCACTTTACACCCGGGCCCCCTGAGCATTGTCCTTCTTTTACCACTAAGACTTTGGTGATTTCTTAGTTCTCTTTTTTTTTATTCCCTTTGTACACATTTCATAAGGATTAGCACTTGGTAGCTCCCATTCACCCCTACACACCCAACACAGTGCTAAGTATTACAATATGTGGTTACTCATGTATGTGTGTGAGCATGAATACCAAGAAGATATTTGTGTTAATACACTGACAGAGGGATAGGGCAGGCAGATTTCTCTCCTAATATCAAAGTTAAGACGTCATCCTTAGAGTGCTGTCAGCTTGGAGTTATTCCTGAAGACACAGTGGCACCAGGCAGTGCAGAGGGCCTTCAGGGGATTGAGAGAATTTAAGCCTTCTAGCGCACACTGACTAAAAACACAAGACAATCAAACACTTTCTGGTGTCGTACCAACTGCACTCCTTCCATTTCCAGCTTTAATTTGTGAAGTGGATGTAGTTTGATTACCAAACGCGAATGTTTAAGTACTTATGTATAGAGTTTCCTCTCCATGAGTGCTGCAGGGGAAATGATTTGGGAAATAAAACCTGCTTGGCTGATAGACACGGCTGCTTCTCTATTGCACTCAAGGGTTTTGGTGAAGGGCTAGAACTGCCTGTCTGTCACCAGGAGAGAATACAGAAATAAAGACTTAGTTGCTGGCCCAGTGTTGCACACCAGTGCTAATCAGGATATCCCCTCTCACTGACACTACACGTAAACAAAGGTAGAAAAATCTGTCTGAAATCATGCATTTAGAGAGCTCTGAAGCCTGAACTTTTGCTTCAGAGACATCACTTGCAGATAGGTGAGGGGGTCCCCTCTCCGTACCAACCGGACACTGAACAACCGCTTGCTAATAGTTGTGTTGCTAGCAAACTGTTACGATAGCCATCCGCTCCGGTAGCTAACTGCTGAAATTCTCGGCCCAGGTCGACAGCACCTCAGCAAGGCGCAGTGCCAGTTGATCAACCGCTGGCTAGAACCCTGCACCCTAGATCCGTTGTGTTCACAGTGATGGCTTCCTGGGAAAAAAACTAAAATTAAATCAATGTTGTTTGGAAATTGTAAGTTGTAGCAACTACCTTCCTATTTTCCCTTTAACACTTCTTAAAACCTTCACTCTCCACCCTCCTTCCACTATTTTCTCCGCCCACATCCCCAGAGCCCATTTACTATGATTACCAATAACAATAACAATGCCATTATCTTTTACCGTTGCACTTTCCCAAGGTTCTGCCAGCCTTTACAGACTCTGAGCTACAAAACGGCTCCCATTTTAAGCTTGTATATGGGCTGCCTTGGCTCAGAGCTCCCTTAATAGTCGCTGTTTGTTTGGGTATCTGACGTGAATTGACATAAATGGCAATGGTCCACTAAATAAGACAATAAAGTGTAAAGCCACCTGAGTCAGCCTTACTGCAGAGAGCTGCTGGTTGCTTTCCAGCTTTGTATTTTATATAACCTTTGTATCATTTTATAGTTACAAGTTTTATTTTAAAGAGTGAAAGCAATGAGCAGATACACATAATGAAACCTTAATTTAAGAGCATTACAGGGACCTACATTCCAGTGCATTTTCTAACTGTTTTACTATGTCTGGGTAAGAACAAAGAAGATTCTTCACTCCTTATTAAAGCTTGGAACACTGGAAAACAATTACAGATTTAGATCACTGATCTCTACTGGAATTTCTCAGCATACAATACATACAACACACCTTACTGTCTGAAAATTATATAGTAATGTGCAAAAGTCTTGAGCCACTCCTCCTCCTCCTCTTCCTGGTTCTTTTAGGGGTCACCAGAGCGGATCATATGCCTCTGTCTCACCCTATCCCTAGCATCCTCTCTTACTCCTTTATATTTTGCTAGGAAAGTGGAAAATAGGTGCAGCAATGCATTGAAACATGTGCAAACAATGTGTCATGGAAATAGAGTATATAAGGCTAAAACGGCTTGAAAGTCAATATTTGGTATGATCACCTTTATTCTTCAACACAGCCTAAACTCTCTTGGGCAGCTTTCTTGTAATTTCTTTAAGTAGTCTTCTGGAATAGTTCTCCAGGCTTCTTGAAGGACATGCAAAGCTCTTCTTTGGATACTGGCTGCTTTCTGTTCTGTTCTCTGTCAAGATGATCCCACACTGCTTCAATAATGTTGAGGTCTGGGCTCAGGGGACACCAATCCATGACTGATAGTGTTCCATTGTGTTTTTTTTTTCTATTCAGGTATGCTTTTACTGCATTGGTAGTCTGTTTGGGAACATTGTCATGCTGAAAAATTAAGCTGTTTTGCAATCAGATGCTTTCCAGATGGTACGGCATGGTGGATCAAAATCTGATATCTGTGTTCATAATTCCATCAATTTTGACAAGATCCCCAACACCACTGACCTATTTCTTAAGGACATGACTTTCAGCCACTACTTCTTTTGTCATTCACATACTGTACACCATGGCGAGGTATGTTTTGTTTTCTGTTATGTGTAGGCACAGCTCTGGTTCCCTTGCGTTAGGTGCCTGTTTTGTGCTTGAATTATTCATAGGTGAGAGTTTAGCAATCAAACAAAGAAACATTCCTCTGAAAATGGTCAGGCAAAAGGACTGAACTGAAAATGAATGAAAAAGCAGCCAGTGTCCAAAAAAAAAAAAGACCTTCACACAGCCTGGAGAGCTATTGCTGAAGACCACTTTAAAAATTACAAATCTGGATCCTTGGAAGCAAAATATAAGGAAATGAGGGTTGACTCAAAACTTTTGCACAGCGCTCTATATGGAATAACTTTCATGAGTAATTGCGAACTCAGCTCAGGAGCATGGCATAAAACCACATAACATTGTATACTCAATGAGTATACTGCTTAATCATAAATATTTCTGGGATGACATTTGTTCCTGAAAAGTTCTCATTAACAATGATTAAAGCAAGACAGATTGTTTAGACTACAGGAAGCGCTATAAGTGTTGAACAATTTCAAATATGCAACTGACTGACACACGTGTTTTCCTTCTGAGTGTGTTGATGACTTTGCATTCCAAAGAAGCTTTTTTGGCCCAGTCAAAGTTGGACCAACCTTGTTTCACCTCCCAGCAGAATGACTCAGGCCTCAACCTTGAATCTTTCCCCCTGGGGTCCCTTATTTATGATGTCACAAAAGGCCAGTCACACTCCTGTAACAGTGGCACGGCCTGCAAAAAGTCAAAATCCAGCTGTAGTCAAGCCCCCCCATCCCTCTTGTAAATGAGCATGTCCAATCTACCCACTGAGTTTCATTAAAACCAGACCACATCAATCAGGGCCTGAACTTTAAAGGCCAGGTCCCTTCTCGAGCAGCATGGAAGAAAAACATGGAGTTGTTAAAGTAAAAGACCTCACATTGCACATAGACTCTAACACTCATTCACTTAACACCACATTTCTGCTGGCAGACCACACATCGCAATGCTAGTCCGAGACCACACAGTTGGTCTCATAAGGCCAACAAAAGACCTCGTAAGACCTCACACCAGGCCCTAGCATGATTCGAAAGGACCTCAGAAACTTACACACCTGTAACGCCACAAAATACAAAGTAACTCTGCTGAATAGCTACTGTAGTCCCTGCACAGCAATCATAAACCTAAAAAAAAAATCTGTTTAGAGCTGTGACTGGGGATTTCTCACTGGACAAAATTGAGTGCAAAGGAAGTTTAAGATCCTCTTAAACCCAGGCCTGTGCTCCCAAATGTAGGGGAAGCACAAAGGAAGAGCCAAGAATACATAGCAGGAAGCTCAGGAGGCATGTCAGATGGACGAAAGGCAGGATCAATGGGCAGATAAATGAGTGTAAGCCAGGCAACAAGAGGGGAGACTGGGAAGGATTCCCATGGGTGGGGACTGGAAGGCAGCCTCGCAATGGAAAGCTTTCAAACTCCTTTCATCGGGTGCCTGAAGACTGGAGCTTTACAAGAGCAAGATGAGCCGGCGCCACTGGAGCATCTTGGCGCTCCTCAACAAAACCCAGACGCAGAGACAGAACAGGACCCTATCACTACTTTGCTCACCCTTTTCTCCCTCCCCAAATCCCAGCCCCCAGTCCTCATCAACCTGAGACTTGACTTTGTAAACAGACATGTCATTGCAGACTTCCTGCAGTTGTCTCTCTTTTATAAGGTATTGTTTTAATTCAAAATCATACCTATGACACCAGTTAATATCTTATATCCCCATCTATTCTTTACAGTGTGATATGTATTTAGGTCTACTGCTACAACTTCCTGTAATTTTTCATAATTTCACAAAGGATTGAAAAAAAAAGAAAAAAAAAAAGAAGAAGAAGAACATAACCACCACTTTTGTCTTTTAGTGAATGCATGTGATTACAGAGACTGCGAGATGGTCTTACCAGTCCACACTAAGAGATCGTCTCCTGTAGGATGGAGGCCTGTCTGATGAAGTCTTCTCTGCCTTCGCTGGACGTTCTTTGAGGGACAGGCGATGAGTAAATTTGGAGATTCCTGACTCTGACCTGGGCAACAGAAAAAAATTATAAAAGATAAGACTCAATAGGACTGATTTACACAAGGATTTTGGCACCCTGGTATGGCAAGCCTTAAGAAGCTTTTTGTTTTCCTTGTCATACATTATACATTCTTGCATAGAAGTTTGAGAGCACTTAATGTCCTGCTAGGGTCACTTCCCTGTCAACATCACCTTTGCCTCAATACTTGATTTAAAAAACAGCCAATAGGAAACAAGCGCAGGGACTGACATACAGTTGGTATGCCAAAAAGTGTTCAGCAGAGGTTAAATACTGCCAGAGAACATGAATATCTGAGAAATATTGATTCACTCGTGCCTCAAACTAAACTCGTTTTGCAGAAATCACACAATACTCGGTGGGAATGTAGTTCACAAAGTTGACAAACAGCGTAACAATGCTTCAATTCCCAGAGGAAACATTAGGTTTCAGGGAAAGCCGCATACTTCCTGCCCAATTTTCTCGAAATCTTTTTCCACAAGAAAAAAAAGTCAAACACATTTTAATATCCTCTACTGGGCTGCCAATGTCCCAGTTCAACTTTTTACTCAAAATTAAAAACAGGAAATGTAATATTTGTTCCATTCCAGCCCGGACACATTTGATGAGAGTCAACATTGCAATATTGCTGTGGTAACATTGGGGACTAATCAAAATGTAATATTATTCTCTATCAAAGAGCCAGGCTTGTAGAGGAGCATATGATGCAAAAAATTCACAACATTTATTAAGCAAACTTGGATAATTTTAAGACAACTTAAAGCAATGTAGAAAATACAGATGAGAAAGGATTACATAGATGATGCCCAGGCATCATGCAGGATTCTTCCCTTTCCCAATCTTACACACATGCTTTTTCCATTTCATTATGACATGGTAAAACAATAATAATGACTCATACATATTCACACACGTACATAGATCTCTCAACCTGAGCCAAAAAGCATTTTAGTCTCCATGGTGAGCTCTGCTGGAGACAAACTACATGAATGGTTAGATTAAGATTTGTACAGATGACTGAGGTTCCTCTTGCCACTCAAAAACAAGACGTGCATCTGCCATCACTATTGTGGGTTTATGCAAGATGCTTCAGAAATAAATGTGAGCATGAGGTCTTAATTAAAAAAAAAAAACATAGAAAAGAAAAGATTAATAAAATTGTACGCAAAAGTTCATGGCTTTATTGGATTACTAAGAAGTGACATGGATGAATGACAGTGTGGCGATTCAGCCAGTTTCACCTAATTAAATTGCTTGAGTGGCATAAGAGCATGTGCTTTTTTATTTTTTTATTGATGAAGACATCTGAGAGGCTCTTGAATGAGTAATTCATATGTTTTTGTCAAGGAGACTGCTTTGTTGTACAAAGGAGACAGAAGGTCTGAGTGTATCCTGACAAGTGTAATTTTTCTATGAGGAACGAATCAGATCTGAGAGCATGATTATTAAAAAAGATGAAATTTGGATCCAGAATTTTGTTGCATCATAGACCTTTAAATATTTGCGGTGACTGAAAGACTGGTGAGCTTGAAAATTCAAGTGAAACAATACATGACAACCTGGCTTTCTGCTTTCATGCAAATTAATGTATTGCAGTTGACACTTACTTAAGCTAACATGCTAGCCAGCTAGCACTTGCGTAACACTAGTTTAAATATCAAGATGGGAAACTGAGACATCTAGGTACAGAATTTTTATAGACCAATACCAAATATCGATATTTGGTGACTGAAAAATCTGATATATCAACACTTGAAACATGAACAGATTTACCTATCATTTGTTATGTGTAGTTATTTATGAGTTCATATTAAGATAACATGAAGATGCAAAACACTGGGGATGGCCCAATTCTTCTCGAATCAGCTGATTGTTGTGTTTGCAGCGTTCCAAACAGCGAAGTTGCAGAGTGCCTTTTGGTGGACAATCTATGCAACAGTAAGACTCATAACAATGGGTGAAGGGTGTTTCTCCCATCTCTTCTTTACTTTTACGATTTTTCATTTATTGCTTATAATAAATGCTGATTCAAAAAAAAAAAAAAAAAAAAAAAAAAAATATATATATATATATATATATATATATATATATATATATATATATATAAATCTGCCGATACATCGGCCACTGTCAATATTTCAGCTCTTGTTGACGTATCGGTCGGGTTCAAGAGACAACCTTATGTTTATTCTGCCCTCAGTCCAACATTTATCACTTTTGCATAGTAACCAGTGAATAAAACAGCACATGCAAATGAAAAGTAACTGCTGGAGAAAAGCATGGCCAAGAGATGAGATGAATGACTAAGGCTTTTTTTTGCTTAGCCTAACATGGACAACCACTCTCTTGCTGCACTTAAACACTTCTTAGCACTCTCTTTTTGACATTTCCTTCCATTAGGCGATGCAGAAAACTAGAGGCCCGGTCTCCACTGCAAGCCAACATTATCCCACAGATCAGATTTCTGTGCTTTGGCAGTGTCTTCTACACTGATCTCAATGTCAAAACTCAAGTATACGTACACCAAGATGAAAGTGATTTCTGCATCTCAGGGCTTATTATTATAATACACCGCTCTACATATTGCACCTTTAAAAAGACATAAAAACATCTGATGAGACTGATTCATTGCCAGTATTATTTCACCCCTCATTCTAACCAGTTCACATCCAGCACAGGCACCATTAACCAACACAGACAATTTTTTTCTTTTTTTTACATAATAATTGTGAAATATTTTCTTCTGATTAAAGAGAATGTCTGAAAATGTCCTCTGATGCTCCAGAAGTTATTCCTCTTCAGACCAGCTGCCATAAGCGGAGATGAAAATGCAGTTCGTGTTCAAAATGACCTCATGCTATGGCTTATCTAGTAGAATAACAACAAGCCCTACTGCCTGTGTTCCCACTCCTACACCCTCAACTACTGTTTCCTGACCCAACGCCAACATCTCCAAAGAGTTGGTTGACCTCTAAGACAAAGAGACATATTTTCCTGTATGAATCACACAAATGGGGTGTGGGATTTTAGTCATATGGCAGAGAAACCCCTAATTGATGGCATTAAGCTAGGCTGGGCTTCTTCTTCTTCAAGGGTTTTTAATTAAATTAGCACACAAGCTACTGCCAACAACTGACGCTGATGTCTGTTTTCATAAACTGTAGACTTGACTAGTCTGTAAAATTCTGATTTCTGAATAGATTTCAGGAGAGAGTGGTTTGGATCATCCTTGGTTGTTAATGAGTGATTTAGTTTATATGGATCTAACATGTTTATTCTGTGACTTACATAAAGAATTCAATGTAAAACTTCAAATAAACTTTTGGATCAAACACATGACATGTACTGACCATAGGATAAAAACTTCAATCCCATGAAAACACACTGGATCATGACTTCAAAGACATGGGGACCAGTGGACACAGAAGAGGACTCAGGGAATCCCTTTGAAGGATTTAGGGGAAAACTGCACATGCAAAGCAGGTGGGTCTGAGTGGAGGGGGATATGCTGGCAACTGGCTGCCCCTTGGCTCCGTGAGAGCCTCAATGCTGGCTCCACCCCATGCAGCTGTCCCTGATAACATCATCACAGAAGGCACACTGTGATGATGCAATCCCCTTGGAGGCCCAGGATATCCCGGTCGATTATCCTCTCATCAGAATTAAATTTTCTCTTTCGTTTTCCTGGTGTTGATTACAGTTTGTGAAATCAATGATTTGATTGATCACTTTTCATTACAGAATTGACACCGGAGGAGGGTGCATTGGGTCACATGACTTTAAGGCAACATGGTCCTATCCACACACAACCAAAGACATTTTTAATCTACACTACGACCATGAAAATGCAGACCAAGATGACACAAATACACTCGCTGAGCTGCTCTTTCCTCTTCTAAAACTCTTGAACGTTGTCATACCTGTATGTCAGTCCTCTTTTTCTTTTTCTCAATAACGACATACAAAAGCTATAAAGTTATTTTAGCTTACATGCAGAATGGATATAAAACACTCACTAAGCAAAAACCATGTGTGCGCTGACAGGAGCCCCCACAGTGGATGCTTTCTTTTCTACTGTCTTCCTTTATCTTCGAAATGGCTTGCAGTTATATAAATATAATGCAAAAAACACATCCTACATCTTTGTTTGATTGCCTGTATATACATATATTTATATGAATTCTTTAGTTATTACTTTTATATTTTGTGTGAATCTGTCTTAGTTTGTAGAGAGAGCAGGGAGAAGGTGAAAGACAGCTTGGAGAGGTGGAGGTATCTTTTTTTAATCTTCATACATCACCCATATATTCTGTTGGAGTTTACGCCTTTTACCTGAAATGAAGGGTTTAATGACTTGGATGACTACGTTGGTCTTAGTAAGCTGTCAAGTCACCAGTGGTTCAAACTGAAATATCTCAACAACTGTTTGACAGATTGCCTTGAAAATGTAGAAAGACTTGTGGTTAGGAGAAGATAAAGCCTAAAGAATTTGGCAATCCGCTGACTTTTCCCTCTAGCATAAACATTAGGTTCAAATTTTTGCATTTTAATGAAATCGCTTGCCAACTACTGGATGGATTGTTATGAGCTTCACTATAGATATCCTTACCCTGAGGATGAATCCTAATGACACGTGGTTTCCATATTGATGGATTGGCATTAATTCTTGTACAGCCATGCATAGCTCTAAGACGCTATGTTCTAATCACTTTCAGTTATCCTGTTGCTTTCCCTCAAGCTCCCTACGAGCCCGAAATGTTTCAACAGCTATGTGATGGATTTCTATAAAATCCAGATACTCTACGGAGAATGAACTGTAATAATGTTCCATGCATGACCATCATCAGTTTACTATTTAAATTCCTGACATATAGAGATTCATAATGCTCAAATACTAATAACATTTTAAATGTTAAATGTTAACTGAATAATGTTAGCATAATATACTAAGATAGTAGAGATCTTTGCCAGGGTCAAGTGACCTCAAGTGGCTACTTGTGGACAGGAAAAAAAAACTAGCAGCTATGGTATGAGGGATGGTGGAAATTCAATAAAATTAAGTGACTTCTAGTGATAACACGTGAAACACACACACACACACACACACACACACACACACACACACACACACACACACACACACACACACACACATTGGTAATGCAAATTATCTAATTAAAGGAATCTCAACTTTGAGGTGATTGGCTGAAGCAGATAACAATAGGAGCAAAGAACGCAACTGATTAACATATGACTGGGTGGAAAAATGTGCCTAAAGATGAATATTGTTTTTATAAAGAAGCAAGCTTGCAAAATTAGTATTGGAAATAAAAGACCAGTTTCCCTCGTTTGTTTGTATTTCATACTTCTTTTATCATAAATTCACAGTAACTACAACAACGAAAACCATTCCTAATATATTCCTCCTATTTGAAAGCCGTACGCTGCCTCACTCCAGTGTGACTTAGATTATGCACTCGCCAGCATTAGGAACTTTCCCCAATCCTGTAGCACAAAAGTGCTTTTGTCAGCACTGAATGGCTTGTGTGATGATACTGAGAAAATGTTGACCTACGATTACATGCACACCTCCAGCCGTTGCACACACATTCATAGTGTCACTGCGACAGATTGCTTTCTTGCAAACAACTTACCTAATGTCACTTTTCAGCTCTTGTTCTGTTGCCATGGCAGCAATTAACCGTTCAGAGGTATTCATGTGCAGAAGCACTGCTAAAGAACTAATTGTTCTCACTCATAGTACACAAAGCTACTGATGGTGCACTTTGACCCGCGCTCACAGCCTCAGTAACCCACTATTTGAGAGCAGGGTTAAGACTGTATGGAATTCTACAAGCCAATGCAGCTTAAAGATGTCTAACACTGTAGAGTTACAGTGTAGACAATATTCCACTATTTTATTACATTTGTAAGGAAAATCTACATCTTCATGAATCATTTAAAAATGTATTTTACTGTCATATGATTAAGCATTTTTTTGTAAGATCTTCAACAATTTTAATGTTGAATAAAAAAGTATCTGCTCAGAGGTCACCAACTTGGGACAATTTCATGCTCCCATGTTTGTGGGAATAGTTTGGGGATGGCCCCTTCCTGTTCAAACATAACTGTGCAACAGTGTGCAAAGCAAGGTCCATAATGACATGGATGAGCAATTTTGGTGTGGAAGAACTTGACTGGCCTTCACAGAGTCCTGACTTAAACCCAATAGAAAACCTTTGGGATGAATTAGAGCGGAAACTGTGAGCCACTTCTTCTCGTCCAACATCAGTGTCTGACCTCACAAATGCTCTTCTGGAAGAATGGTCAAAAATTCCCATAAAGACTTTCTTATGGAAAGCCTTCCCAGAAGAGTTGAAGCTGTTATAGCTACAAAGGGTGGGCCGACATCATATTAAACCCTATGGATTAAGAATGGGATGTCACTCAAGTTCACATGTGTGAAGGCAGACGAGTGAATACTTTTGGCAATATAATGTCATTTAAGTTCTGTACATTTTACCACCTTGAAGAGTCAAGTCACCACTGTAGAACATCCAATTAGGGGCGAATTCATTAATAGTGCAACCCTGAATTGGATAAGGTGTTAATTTCATTGAGGAAATATTTTCGTCATAGTTTTCGTCGACGAACCTTTTTTTCATGACGATAACGAGACGATAACTAAATAAAAACTACCTAAAATGATGAAAACGATAACGAAATTAATTGACACTTTCGTCAACAAATGAAAATGAGACGAAAATGTTTGGTGGGGACGAAATCCAATCAGAACTTATTTAATTTTGTGAAAGGGCAGAACAAATTAGGAAAGCATCCAATCAGAACTGATTTAATTTTGTGACAGGGTGGGACAAGTTAGGAAAACATCCAATCAAACGCACAGATGCACAAATTTGCTCTAAACCCGGGAAGACCAAACTAGCCTGCGATTTGTCGTTCCTTCCGATAGAACTAAGTTATGTAAACAATGTTAGCAAGGAGAAAGAGAAGAGTCGATGTATGGACACATTTGTCCTTTGATGCCCTGACAGACAAAACGATGTGTAAACCATGTGGGGCGACTATCTCAGGTAAAAACACGACAAATTTTAAACATCTGCAAACCAGTCACCCAGATCTCCATGCAAAGGTAAGCATTTTAATGTCATGCAGGGTAAAGTGTTTTTTCCCAGTTTAGTGTTTGTGTTTAGAGAAAATCTCCACACCGCGGTGGATTAGCCTTTCCTAATCTTAGTCCTGAACACTGCCCTGTACCTTTCAGAGCGTGTCTTGCTGTAAAACGCTGGTATTATCTCAGTAAGGTGGTGTTAATGATCAGGTGTGTGGGAAGCAGGTGAAACACTAATGTTAATATTATTAATAATATTGCATAACTTTTAAAAAATGATTAATTTTTTGTGTGTATAATGACTACTTCAAGGGAATTGAAGAAAAAGCATTTACATTTTACACCCTTTATATTTTAGTCAACTAAATCGACTGTAGATTTAGTCGACTATATTCTTACGATAATTTCGTCGACTAAAACTAGACTAAAACTAAAACTATTCAGATGACTAAATTATGACAAACTAAATTACATTTTCATCAAAAGACTATGACTAAAACTAAATCAAAATTTTCTGTCAAAATTAACACTGATTGGATAAGCAGAAGAAAATGGATGAATGAACTGATGGATGTTTTAACACATGGTTAACACATTGGCCTAACATGCAAAAAGATCCCCAGTTCAAGACCAGAAGGTGACTTAGGAAGTTAGGAAGGTCATCAGGTGTAAGAGCCTGTGACAAATCACATATGTAGATCAACCTGCTGTTGCAACCCCTTACAAAGGAGGGAGCAGACAAAAGCTCAGTGTATCAATAATATGATGACATAAGGACGTAAGACAAAAAGACTCACCAGTCTAATCTGATTAAATCCGCTTCAAAGATTTGGTGGCTTTGCCCTTTTTAATTCAGTAAAAAAAGAATACTTACCTACACCTTTATCATGATAACAATAAAAATATATCTGCCACCACACAGCAGAAACTACCATAAACCTGTGCCCTTGCATCAATGCAACAACACGACTGTCAAACATATTTTCTTGTTCAGCTGTTGATTAGCTCTTCGGTGCCATTTTTGGCAATAGGAATTCTTTCACAGGCTTTCCCCCCCCGAAGATTTGTTGAATGTTTCTGTCTGTATGATGTCTCTGGTAAGTTTATTGTTAAATACTGTTTTTTGTGTCCATCCATTTCCGAATAATACCACATGTTTTATTTACATATTTGATAGATCTGATTTGGGAAATATTGTGACAAGCATGCTCTGCATAGCTTCTCAAATCATAAAGGGGGTTTTTGTGCGAGATGTTTATAAAGGGATCCCATTGAAACCAGCAGAATGCTATGCATTACACAATCTATGTGGTCTGTCTGAGGTTAGGCTGCCCTTAACCACAGATCTTATGTCAGATTACTAAGGCACAGACACTATAGTAAATCATAAGCATGACAGGCGAATACCTGACCCTGTTGGAGCAATTATGGGCAATGGCTCCCTACCTAAAACAACTATTTTGGAAAGAAGGGAAAACAAAGCGCTAGGATTGCTTTCATCTGTGTCTCCCGCTATGGTTTCTTATCCCTGCCAATGGAACACTAATATGCCAAAAAATAATGTAGGCACCCCCCCCATTATAAGAGATACAGGCAAATGGAGTGCACGCAAGCTCAAATGCTCAAAGTGAGCGTGTACACATGCACAAACACAGTTTAATTGATGAGCATACCCCTCAATGTGTTTCATTAGGCAAACAAAAAGGCTTTCAGTGGTCCAATCATAAAAGAACACAGCCAAGCTATGAACATTGCTAATTAAAATGTGCTCAAAGAACGCCTTGTATTCCACTCACCATCCCCGTCCAAACCCAAGTCTGTGTGTATGTCTCTCTAACATGGTAGGGGCTGCTTTTATTTCACTTGGACTGAAGTCTCACCAATAAAATACTGATATTTCTTCAAACTAACAAGCTTTCCCTTTGGTTATGTTATCTGAATGTAATATTCAAGCATTGAATATTACATTTATTACTTCTTATTTATTGTGATGGTCAATAAATAAAAAGTAATAACACAGCCTTTTGAATATTACATGATACATTTTAGAGTTTAATGAATTTGGCTAGCTTTTTTTTTTTTTTTAATCCTAAAACTAAATAAATGCGTCAAAATTGTAGAAACAATTTACAATAGCAATATGTTGTTTGGAAGTATAATTCTCTGAGCACCTACATGGCCCAGAGGAGAGAGGAGGCATTTAAGAGTCAGTTTGTTGCCTTGAAAAATAAATCCTAATGATCTAATCACAATGCTACATGCCAAAGGAAGGGACTCTGTTATCGTCCTACATGCATCTTCTCATATGCTGCCCATCCACCCACTGTGATAAACAGAGATATTTCCATCTTGGCTTTTTCCCCCTCCATTCCTTCATTTGCGCATCTCTGAGTCACGTTCATCGTTTCATCTTCTTCTTCTTTCTTTTTTAAACGTTTCCCTTTTATTACTTTGCTCTCTCGCTCCCGTTTTCCGCAGAGTCGGCACATACAGAACTCATCAGGGAGACAAAAATGAGGGAGGAATCCAATGCTGCTTTTCACTTCGGTTGGCTCCCTGTGGTGTTGGGTTTGATACCATTCCCTCTGTGTCCCCCCCTTTCTGTTTGATGTGTGGCATAAGGCTGACTCAACACAGCCAGATACACAGATGATGGATCTGCAGTCGAATTAATGTTGAATTGAGCTGACAAGCACATGGAAGCCAGCAAATTATTAGAGTCTGTAGCTGGAATACCATGCCACTGAGAAAGGACGGGCAAAGCAAACAGTATCACAGACAGGTTTCACTTTTCACCCGCTCTCGGTTAGGTGGGATGAGATAACTGTGAATATAATTTGGAGGAAACTGATCTGGGGTAAATGGCTATCACACTGGGTAGACATGGTAACACTCATAAAACCCTAGACATTTGTGCCAGGTACAGGTGTCCCGAATCCAACATGAGCCAAGGTAATTATTAGTGGGACACAATCAAGGAAATAGATAAGCACCATAACAATATTTACATGTCTCAGTAGCTGGGTTATCCAATTAAAACCTGTAAGCCTCATTACTGACACTAACTTTATCATTTTACATGACCCACTAAAAATGCTGCAAAGAATCTCACAATTATCCTCTTAATCTTCTCATAAAACTCCACATAATAGTCCAGCTGGCGTCCTGCGAGACACAGAAAAGCTGATAAAACTTTGTGGAGCCTGTATCTTAACCCCCTGTGTTGTTACATTCAGTACTGGAGCACTGCTGCGGGTCTACTAAGGCTCATGTCTGACTAGTTGACTAATTAAGTGAGGGTTTGGAAAAGTGTGAATATAAAAGAGTGTCTATGTATTCCAGACTTCATGTCTTTACAAATTACAGTAAATTGAAGATTTTTAGGCCTGGCCTGCTGGAGATGGACGCCCCTCTCATATCAAGTTTAAGGCCTAACACTGACACACAAGCTCACGGCATCCCGCTTTTCCCTATCCACCCACAATTGAGCATGGCGTCGAGATTCCAATCAGGGTTGAGCCAGCAGACTGAGAGGATTATTTATGCTGGAAAGGAGAAGGGAACCTCGAAGAGGGAGAGAAATGTGTTTGTGTGTTTATTGCAATTCTACACTTGTGAGAACCAAAGATAAAAGTTTAGACAAAATTTACCAAAGTAAATTTTTCCTCCAATTGCCACTTACAAAGTGAACCTATTTAGTTTTAGATCTGGCAAATATTTAATGCATTGTAGCAAGAGTTAAACATGGAAGCTGAGAAAATGTACATATTAACATCTATGACTGGACAAACTTCATGTGGGTACAATGAATGAAGTGAAAGACTATGTTTCACTTCTAGGAGATGTACTTTGGGTAACAACACCTTATTTGACAGTTTTAATTAACAGTAATATAGCTCAATGTAAAAGTGAAAGCAGTGCCTTGTTGACTGAAGTTCTGGTACTTTTTAAAAAATTAAATTTTTTAAAATTTTTCTTCTAAGAGATGTACTGAATGAGGAAGACGAGTTTTGTTTTGATGTAAAGAACTGTACAGATGAGAAAATGTGAAAAGAGTGTTTTGTTTACATGACAGTGCAATAAAACTACTAACTGACTTTATTATCATCCATCCATCCATCCATCCATCCATCTTCTTCAGCTTATCCAATTTAGGGTCACATGGGGTCTGGAGTTTATCCCATCTGCCATAGGGCGAGACTTAGCACTATATCATTATTATTATACTTCAGCACAGTCTGAACTCTCTAAGTCAAATTTATTGTCATTTTTTTAAGTAGTCAGGACTAGTTCTCCAGGCTTCTTGAAGGACATTCAAAGCTCTTCTTTGGATGCTGGCTGCCTTTTGTTCTGTTCTCTACCAAGATGATCACTGCTTCAATAATGTTGAGGTCCGAGCCTTGAGGAGGCCAGTTGCCTTTTTTATTCTTGATTAATTCATAGGTCAGTGATAGGTGACTTAACAAACAAAAAAATTCCTCTGGAAATGGTCGAGTACAAAGACTGTGTTAACCCTTGTTCTTTATTTGATTCTTAGTGTTATGTTTAGGTTTTGATTTTCATTTCTTCCTGAGCTTCATGAGCCTTTAGTTCTTGTCATGTTTTAGTTCTAGTTAATGTTTTACATTTGTGGAGTTATCAGTCCCCTCTGGATTTCCCATTTCTGTTATTGTTAGTCATTTCCTGCTTTACTTTGGTAGGCCATCACCTCCTGTGTTTTGCATTTAGGTTTACTTCCCTTCTGTCTCACTGGCTTCACCTACATGATTATTTTCATATGTCTCGTTTCTCGTTTCTCCCCGTATCCCTTGTCAATTTGTTTGTAATCTTACCCTGTATGTTTCCCCTGTGTTCTCATATGGATGATGTTGCCTTGCTTTTGGACTTGCTTTGGAACTCTGCTGTTTAGTTTATGGGACCTTGCTACAGCCTAAATAAACGACTTGCCTTTTGTTATTGGAACTCTGCCTCTCCGTGTCTTGGATTTAAGTCCTCTCACTACACATCTCATGACAGATTGGATTGAAAATGAGTGAAAAAGCAGCCAATGACCAAAGAAAAACCTCCAGAAAGCCTGGACCATTTTATAAAGAGAGTCTGACTCCCTGGAAGCAAAATATAAGGACGTGGGTGAGGTGGAGGTAGTTCAAGAATTTGCATAGTACTATACATGCTGATCATAAACTGGCCTCCCATTTTAAAAATTGTGTCACAATTTGAGGATAATTATGCAAGTTGTACAGTCTATTGCATACTGTCACTGAGGAGATTTTTAATGACTTTTAAATAACTAGTCTAAAAACATTACTTCTTGTCAGCAGCTAAATTATGAGACATTACTGAAAATTGGGCTTTCATGATGGTCACCATGGTCTCAAATTTGGGGAGGGGTAGGATGGAGGAGTGGGTTTCATCCCACTTTCCTCCAGTCACAGATAAAGAAAGGGGAGTTCATTCATAACAGGTATTTAGAAATGTTTTTGGTTAGTCACAATAAAGGATTCCATTGAGCTCTGCCAAAAAGTATTTCCTAATTAATCCAGCAGTCACCTGGTGGGAGGAAAGAAAAAAAAAAAACTTTAATAGAAACGGTCTTTGAGTGACCTTAAAATTGTGATCACACTTAAAACGCTGAGTTGGCCTTTGTAGCAAAAAAAAAAAAAAGCTTAATCTTGAAACGATGTTTGCAGTTGTAAGCCCGCAAACTATGAGAATCCAAAGTGTTGAGATGTTTTTGGGAAAGCTGATCAAATTTTGATGTGTGGTTTCAATACTGGTTGGAGAGGTTTGGTAAAGGCCTTGTTGTGCAACATGACAGAGAGAAATTTTCCCTAAGAACTCCCTTAGCTAGTGTGGTTGTGGGGATGGAGTGTTTTTATGTGAGTGCGTGCTTTTGTATTGAAAGCTAGTATGGAAAAGGCTTTGCTCCGTAAAAACAGCAATGTTCAAGTGCTCTAAATTATGCTTCGCAACATGCATCGTCTTTCTCTTTCGCTGTTCCTTTCTTTTTTCTGCACGCTCACCTACATGCAACAAAACAATTACAGCCAAGATGCTTTACCAACAACAATGGCTGTCTCTCCTTACTCCATTCTTTGGCCTGGCAGCCTGCTGTTGGGAAGTTCTCAAACAACCCAACATCAGTGCAGCCAAACCACATCAAATAAGCGCGTGCACACACAGGGGCACACACACACACACACACAAATATACTACACTACAGTAGTGTAAATTCTGCTAACAGCGCATCCTCTTCATGTAATGAAACAACACTGGATAAACACCATAACTACAAACACGCAGGGAGAACATGTGTGCGCACATATTCGCACTGGATCAACTGTACAAATAGTCACACGCTCAGACAGTCAGCCAGTGGCAGTCTCCTCCAGCCCGCTGAGTTAGCTCCCACTCTTACCACTATTACCACTATTGTAAATAATCCTCAGTATGTATTTACTTGGGGATTTCAGAAACCTGGAAAAAAAAAGAAAAAAGAATGAGGTGAAAAGAAAAAAGCCTGGAAAAATGAAGGAATGTGTTTCACGTCGGTCAGTCAGCGGGAACCCTCAGGCCTTATTGTGTTTCTGCTAGAATTTGCTTTGGATTGCTTTGGGCTATGAGATAGAGTGATGCGGTAGATATTCCCTCTGTATCTGTGGACTTCTTTTTTTGCTTTTTTTAATTTCCAACTAATGCTAAAAGTGGGAATGGAAAGACGTGACGGCAGAGTTTTCTAAAGTATATAGGGAACACTGTGGTGGATCGTGAGATCACTGAAATCATGCCATAACTTAACTGCTGCAGGGTTTTGGCTCATGTGTCACCCTATAACTGTGGCAACAAGAAGCTAGTGCTGGGGATGGGGGGGGGGGGGGGGGGGGGGGGGGGGGGGGCATAGCAGTAAAAAAAAAAACCCAAAAAACTGTTATGTTTAAAAAATGTGCATAAAACTGAAATCACAGTGCAAACTGCAGACACCTAGGAGCCCATTTGATATCCTCTGGAGACATAACTGCTGCCAGGGCTTCCAGTGTAACCAGTTATGGTTTACATATGCAGGTAAATAAAAAAATGTAACAAGACAACAGCTGAAATTCAACTGAAATTGAATTTCAGTATGTTTCCTCTTTAAGAATTTGGACTACAAATGGACTATAAACAGAAACAGAAGCTGTGTTTTCATAACTATATATTCATATTGTTTATAGTTACTATAACCCACTAAATGCATCTCTGAATTGTGGGTTTTCAGCTCCTGTTTAAGGTGTCAACAAAGCAGTCTTAGAACCACTCTGTGCAATCTGTATGTTTTTAAAGACCAGTACAACTAAAAAACACTAGTCCCTGGATCTCATAAATTAATGGCTACATCCCCTCTGTTATTTCTTCAAATGAAGGCTTTATAAAATATACAAAATATTTTGTTTTGAAAAACATCACCAACCACATGAAAATGCAAAAAAACAAAAACAAAATAACAAAAAAAAAAACCTGCCCCCCCCATCAAGCTCTGTCAAGAGCATGCCAAAGCAACAGGAGCCAATATACTCATACTGAAATGTTGGCCAATCAGATGCCTACAAACAACAACATGGTGCAAAGTCTGAGACAAAATCTTTGTTTTGCTTGTCCACACGTAAACGCAGAAACAGAATAACGAGTTTTTCAAAAGCTCCATTTTCAGTGACCTAAAACGCCGTTTATGTGCGGACAAAAGGCCAAAACTCAGAAAAAACTGCATTGACCAAAATACCCATGTATGTGTGGACAGGGCCTAAGCCAACTAATATGGGCAGTCATTTCAATAATAAAAACTGAAAAGGCAAATAACCAAAGTAATAACAGTTAATTGGCCAGTAAATAATAGTTACTTTTGTTTTTATTCTGCTTTGGGCAGAAATCTCTGTGCCTCTGAGTTTGTGGAAAGCAGATATCAAAATTGGTGTAATGTGAGACATTTTGGTACATCTGGTACTACGCTTTGCAGAAGCATTTTGAACCACTTGTAAATGATCCAGCGATAACCAGCTAAAGCCCATAAAAAGAAGTTTTAGCGGTCTAAGAGTGATGCTGTAAAAGAATATCAATACGTCTTCCTTTCATAAGCACAGGAAATCAAAAGAACCTTCGCAAAACAGCCTGAAGAAAAAGAAGCACTGCCTGCACCCTATCTACACCAGATGATAGGTGATCCCTTATGGTGTTTAATTAACTATATAAAAAGAAGTTTTCTAACATTTCAGGCCTGACTGTAGCTAAATGACAGTGCCTTTGCACACACGTTGAAAGCTGCTGTTCAAATTCACAATAGAAAGCAGAATAAAAGGCAAAAAAGAGAGGAAGTGACTGTTAATACACTGGAGGAAAATATAATACAGGTTAGACATTAACTCGCACTGGCAACACAGACAAGCAAATACACATACAAGCACTATTTTTTTCTTTAGATGGAATGAATATATTCTATCATTTCTTCTTCAGGTTAATGATCAGTTTTAGTATTTCTGTGTGCATAATGTTCTCCGTTTACTCTGTATCTGCTGTATCTTCACTTCCGCTTATTCACTTGTTTGTCATAAATCAGCATGCGGTTGAGTAGATCAATCAGTTCTCTTTTCCTTAGTCTAAGTCAGACTTCTGTCACTTGACATCCAGCGATGGCTCTGCTGATGAGTCTCTTGAATACAGCTGCTTGTCTCCTGGCAACAGATGCCTCCAACTCCGGCACACTGAGTGCTCGCTGTGCCGGCACAACCGGCACGTAACAAACAGCAGATATGACAAATAATATAAATTACATCTATAATGGTTTAAATCAAACTTCAAAATTGACTGAAATGGAAAATATGATGCACAAGTGTAATTTACGGAAAAAATGGCCCCAAAAATAATAAATGTAGATGATGTATTTCAGAAGACACCATTAAAATGACTTCTTTATGAAATATTGGCCTATTTCCTGTATTTGATATGCAATTTCAGAAGTGCATAAACACATATGCGTTTATGTGTGAATGTATGTGCACCAGCAAATCTATAAATGCAAGTGACTGTATTCAGTATATAGTAGTATGTGCAGTACCCAACCTATTTAATATATCTGCTCATAAGTCTCCCTGTATTTTGTTGTTTAGGTGAATAGGTGAAACAAAGCTCTATTGTTGATATAGTCTGACCTCCCTCTGTTATTATATTTATTTAGCAGATTTTTTTTGTCCCTTTGGTAGAGTACCACATTGAAAATCTGGAGTGATTTAGAATTTATGGTTTGCTGGTTTTGAAAGGCATGCACAGGCATGAAGGAACTTACTGGCATCTTAACGAATCTGATGAAACTGTCTAGTAATGTAGATTACTTTAGAAAATGAGTAAAAATTGAGCTGCCTAATGTTCTTACCACACTTGGAAATTAGACATAATCAGTTATGTAACGTTTTGTACCAAGTTCTATTTTTAAGACACAACACTGAATGTGTGTTACAAGACTCAACCTTTGTGTTAGACGTTGCCAAACCAGCGAAATCAGTATGGATTAATAAAAAAAGAAAGAAAAGAGTAACACAAGGATGGATGGAATTATGTGCAGACAGGTAAAGGTGAAGTAAGTGAAGGGACTTACTTCTTATTCTGATTCTCCTTTCGGTCAGCCGAGCCCAGACTCTGGAAATAAATGAAGAAAAACTGACATTAGAAACACATCCCATCCTTAAATACTCAGTGTATATATGTTATAATAGCATATATGCTGTGAAACCATGGGATGGGTCAGGGCTTATGCGCTTAACATACTGCATAAACATACAGACCCTCTCAACGCAGGCTTGGCTCAAAAACAGCTCAGTGCCGAGTTGGCAGTTGGCAATCAGCTGTTTAACAGCTGAGACTTGAATTATTTGAATTATTTTATTTCTCTTAACTGAGTTTAGATTATTACACTTGAAGTGATCCATCTACCTTCGAGGCAACACCAATCAAACGCTCATCAACATCCTGTAAGAGCCAATTATGTTGGTAATGGCCTCGCCTCCAATGAAAAACAATAAGCTCTCTGGTTGAAATTACAAACACTTATCCCATTATTTACTTTATTTGCATGCATTTATCAAACTGTGGGTGTCTTGTGTGCAAGGTCGCACATATGTTTGTTTTAAAGGGTAAAAGAGAAAAAAGAGGAAGAGGGAGTGAGATTAAAAGATATTTCCTTGATAATGAAGTCAACCGAGTTTAGAAACTCCAAGGTGAAAACTAATACATCCTGCCAGCTCGACTCAGCGGGGGTCGTCTGAATGCATTCCTCCGGCAAAGCCATACACAATGACACAAAACACATCTATAACAAATGTCTGTACTCCCTGCTGTCCGCATCCGTCTGAGGTGTATAGCACTCAGAGGAGAAACATGCTGAGACAAAGTATACACAAACAACCCCCCCCCCCCCCCCCCCCCCCCCCCCCCCCCCACCCCCCCCCAACACTAACACACACACACTGGCCTTAGGCTGGAGACAATTTTGGAGTGAAATTTTGTTGCTACTTTGCATATTTACCCACGGGAAAGACATTAATCTGGGCTCTTTAAATGTTAAAAGCACCGTGGAACTAAAAGTGGAGAAACCGAACCCCCTGAGTGAGTCGACCAAGCATATACTGCTACCTGTACCACAGTTTAATCCACTGCATTTATTTAAATTTGATCTAAGGATTCTCTGTCATATACTCAAAGGTTAATACTTTGGGCCATTTGTCTTAACAATAATATGTGTTCCTGTCTTCTGGAAATTAAGAAAAAAATCAGATGCTCAATGTATTACTGTACATTGCTGAATACCATGAGTTTCAAAATGGTTCTAATATCTAAGCTCCACATAAAACTAATGCTAATGATAGGTTAATATACTGCAATATGAAACATAACACTGATTATAAGGCTCCCACTCCTCACATCTTTATATTTTGCTTCCAGACTTCCTTGTAATATTTGAAGTGGTCTTCATCTGGCTCTCCAATTTATTCATCTACTCTTCACTGAATCAGAAATGGGCTCAACAGAAGGGTAGCTGTCAAGAAGCTATTTCTAAGGAAGAGAAACCAGAAGAAAGGGCTGAGGTATGGCAAATTATACAAGAATTGGCAGCAGTGGAAGCAGGTCTTATGGAGTGATGAATCCAAATGTGAAATTTTTGGTTCAAATCACTGACAGTATGCACAGAGGAAGTCAGGAGAGAGGCACAACAGTAAATGTCTTCACAGAGCCATCTGTAAAACACAGCAGAGGCTCAGTATTGTCATTTGGGGCTGCAATATACCATGCAATACCATCTGGAAAGCATCTGATTGGCAACTGCTTCATGTTCCCAAACCCACTGCCATTGCACTAAAAGCATACCTGGATAGAAAAACACACAATGGAACACTATCAGTCATAGATTGGCCTCCACATTATTGAAGTAGTGTGGGATCATCCTGACAGAGAACGGAACAAAAGGCAGCCAACATCCAAAGAAGAGCTTTGAATGTCCTTCAAGAAGCCTGGAGAACTATTCCTGAAGACTACTTAAAGGACTTACAAGAGAGCTTGCCTAAGGGAGTTTAGGCTGTGTTGACAGATAAAGGTGGACTTTTTACATTTTATTTGAACTGTTGTCTCAAATGCTACCAATGCAAACAAAAAGGCTGCTTTATGAAGCTCAGAAACATGTAAGCATTTGAAAAAAGCACCCCTTTCCTTTTAATCTCAGACCGAACATCAGAGAGAACAGTTTATTTTTCTCTCTCTGTGTGTGAGTGTGTGTGTGTGCGTGTGTGTGTGTGCGTGGGTGCGTGCGTGTACTTTTATGTGAGCAGTGTGAGCTGACATTTTGACCAGCCAGTGACTTTTCTACTCTGGCACCTACAGTGTGTGGATACGCGTGTGTGTGTGTGCTTTTATGTGTTCACTGCTGCGACATTTTAACCAGCCTCTGAATTCTCGGTGCATACATGTTTGCATACAAGTTTCATCCTCCTGGAGGGGACAGGATATGGCATACAGAGTGATTAACCTTTCACCTGCCAGCTCGCCCACAGTGCCTTCAGGTAGTACCACTCTCCCAAGAGGGATGAGGGCAAGTGGGTGTGCATCACTTGAAAGACAGGTCTGTGGGGGGTGAAAGGAGGGTTATTTTAGAACCTTCAGACTTACTGCTAAATTGTCTATACATGGATAGTGCTGCAGCATTTCAAGAAATTGCTATTTTACACTTACATGGCAACTTTCACTTTAAATTTGTTAACATTACTCAAATGGTCACTTTTAGTTCTTCAAATCAATGTTCAAACACACCAAAAGTAAAAAGTACAAGAATCACGCCTCATATTTGAGCCATTAGAGCACCTGTCCAGTGTCACTAATACATTTTTGTTGCACCATCATTGCATCCTGCTGGCTCATTAGTTTGACTTTAAAGTACCTGAAATATTAGGATAAATACAAACAAAAAAAAAAACAAATAAAATTGGTCAAGCAGAGGATTAATTGCAACTTGTCATCTGCACCCTCTCACCTCTTTCCCCCTCTAGCCACAGAAAGCATCACCGGCAGTCATGTTAGTTAAAATACAGGCTGATGTGTTATAATCACCACTCCTTTACAAAACCTTCAGCCTACATCAACAGAAGCAGGATGCATCATACCTGATAACTACTGGCTATTTCTGGAACGTATGGAAGAAATTCATCTGGCTTTTCTGTAAGCTGTGCAAATAAGTGCTATAACTATTTATAAGAAAGAGACCACACAGAAAGGATCAGAGGAGTATGATTATAATAAATACAAAACAACCACTTAAAAAAAAAAGGGTGTTTGATTAGGAAGGTGTGTGAGCACATACCTTTACAGTAGCTTCCAAAGAAACCCAGCACCCCCTCATTTCAGCAGTTAAATCACATTTACACCATACACTATTTTCTTGCCAGATGTCTCAAAAGCACAGACAAGTATGTTTGTAATTAAATATTTCCTCCCTAGCAAACCAAACCAAAAAAACCAAACAAACAAATAAACAAAAAAAAAAAAGAGTGAAATGTGAACTACACATTAGGTAAAAACGCACAAGGGCAAACTATATTTGCAGAAGCAAGTGATATGTTGACTTTGCATCCACTAGTTACAGCACACACACACAGACATACCTGTCGAGTCCAACCTAGTAAACCCAGTCGGAGAATGCTATTCCCGCTCTCCCTGTCTTGCTTTTCACTCGTTTCCAAAACCCAGGGTCCTCACTGCGCCGACTCTAATTGCCGTTCACCTGTTCAACTCCAACTCTTCAGCTCTGTTTCCCTCTCTCAGTATGCAACTCCCTCAGTTTTCCTGTCTTTCCGTCTGAAGCTTTTGGTCACACGAAGGTTTGCGAAGCTTGCTCCAGTGGTGGCTGCTACCACCACTGACTTGTTGTACTTTAATTGTAGTTGCTAGGCGATAAGCTTCTCCAATTCTGCACACAGTGTGAAGGGGAGGATGGGAGGGGGGAAGAGTGTGAGAGAATAGGTGGTGGTGGTGGTTTGGAGGGGGTTAATGCTCATGACATGCACCGTAGCGTAAAGAGAAGGATGGATGATTTGCAGGAGGGGAGGTGGTTGAGAGATATGATGAAGGAGAGGAGATCTCACATAGCAGGTGCACTTCCTTGTTTTCCTTTTGAGGCCACTGAGTGCAACCTGGAGCGGCAGCACGCTCAGAGGATTTGCTGTAAATACTCTACACGGACAACGGCATTTAGAGAATTCCTGTACGCACATTTCCTTGCTTTCTGCTCACTACAGGATTGCGTTGCAGCTATGTTTGAAAGGACAACTTACACCTCGAGTCAGCAGTAAATATTTTTGAAGTACAAAGGTTTCTACAGCTGATAAACTATTCAAATCATTTTTTGTGTGTGCAGTATGTTATCTATTCTGTCTCTACCCATTCCATGTGTTAAGGAATAAGCAAGATTGAAATTTGGCACATTAATGTATCTGAAAAAAATATAGCAGCATCTCATCAGAACGCACGGTTGATAATATAATCAGATGAGATTAAAAAGTAACTTTTCCACATCAGGGTAGAGAATCGCAGCTTCTGTTACCACTTAAACCAATAACTGGTGTTTCCCACATGCCACTGACTCACACTCAACTTACTGGCTTGTGATATTCTCAAGGCAGCCCCTTTACATAAATGTAGGAATGGCATTCTAGTAACTCACTGAACCCCATGAATTGGCAGGGCTTATCTACTATGTGTCATCACTGTCACATTTCCATTACCGATTTTAAGTTGAGTCACTTGGCTTTTATTCTGAAGAATCAATTGCAGCCAGCAGGACTACAGTAAAGCATGTATAACTTAAATGTATTTGTTTTGACTCTATTAGTGATGCAGTTCATTCTCTAACAGAAAATTTATTTGTAAAGTAAAAGAAATATAACTTCTTTAAAAAAAAAAAACAAACAGATTATGTTCTTTTGTTGTTCAGCTACATTATTTTTGTTTTTAGAATAATACTGATGGTGTGCCTTCAGGTTTTTTGGGGCGAGCAAATGCATCATATGTGGCGACTGCAGGACTCAGTAGTGAGTTCTTGGCCCAGAGTTCAAAGTAATTGTTCAAGACTATTTAACCATCTTTAAACATGCACCGCAAGCCTGAACTTACAGAAATTACCCACAGGATGTGAATGCATGCGAGAACGTACGTTTGACGCAATCTTTCACCAGCTCTCTGGTACAAAGCCCAAAGTGATTGCCCACGGCACTGATTTGCACTGATACGAGAACAGCGCAGATAACAGCCTGGTGAAGTCACAGCGAGCAAGTGGGCATCATGTATGCTGTCTCCCGCACATTCTCCTCCACCAGCTCCCTTTTACCAGATAAAATGGAATATTTCCAAAAGTGAGAATGCATCTGAAGCAGACCCTCTCCTGCTATGTCTCAAACCCGACACTGTCCAAAGATCTTGCGTGAACATGGCTTTAGAGACACAAAATCAGCATGTACAAACAAAATCTTACAGCAGCAGCCACCCTGCTTAGTATCTCTGGTGGATGTTGATATAATTCAGCACAATCTACATTGTCCTTAGCTGTTACTGATCATTAGTGTGACTGTTTTTGTTAAGTTTTTGTGTGTACATATATGGCTTTTATTTTCTGTCTTAAGTCACAAGCAAGATAATAGATAATAATCACAAGCAAATAACAGTATTCCACATGTGGGTGGTATTCACTGCCACTTGCAGAGAACATCTGGATGCAAAACAGCAGTTAGCACTAAACGGTATGTAAAGCACTCAGCAAGCACACAAGAGTTTCTGCTTGGTGAGTGCTGGATGACATAAACGCTCTGTGCAGGTAACTCGACTCTGAAAGTTGAATTTTGCTGAATGTCTGGCTGATATATCAGAATTTCTGATACTTAAGTCACCAATTACTGGCATCATGCTTAAAAGTCCTGTATCGGTTGAGCCTTTTTCTTTGCCGTGAACCATGAGGTGGCAGCTACCACTGGATTACTTTGATACTGAAGAAATCTTAATTTTATCAGAACAAATATGAGTTCATGTACCACAGAATAAGACAAAGAGAGTGGGAAAATTCTGCCCAATGTGTGTGAGGATAGTGAAGGTGGAAGTAAATTCCTACTCCTGTGAAATAATATTTGCTCATGAGCACATTTTACTGTTTGCTTCACTTACGAGAGAAATTAAACGCCATATAAATGTAAATGTATGAGCGACAGTGCGTGTGTGTGTGTGTGTATGGTGTACTATGACTCACTGTGTGTTTGCAGTGCCTGTGGCTGTGGGCACACACAAATCTCTGCCACCTCATTGTCCAGTAAGCACTGTGCAGCCTGAGTTGAATAGTGAACATTACTCATAGCTGCTGGAAAAGTCAAACATATTGGCAATGTTCTGAAAGGCCACACAGGAAATACTGTCATACTTTCTTTTTTTATCCTCCCATTTCTACTTGTGTCCCTCCACCTCCTCCACCCACTTTTGCTTTATTCAAAAATAAATAAATAAATAAAAATCCACCTGCCAATTTCAGAGGGGAGGCAAGCAACCAACCTGCACCACTCAGGGGCCGCAGCAGGTTGTCCAAACACCTGCCAGTCAAGTGAAGCTTTTCTAACAATATCTCACACACACACAATGCATGCAAATGCAAATGCGCACGCCTCTCACTGTCATACGTGCACACCTCCAAATTCACATTTAGCAACATCCTTTAAGGGCTCTCAGTGGGTTCCTGGTGGCCCTTTAGTAAATCACTCCTGTGCAACCTTCTGGGAGAAATGTGTGACAGCCGGCTTCACGATGCCCCCGCAAGCCTCCCAGAGACAGTTTAATAAAACACGACTTCAAACAGCCATTAGTCAAACCTAAATTTTGAGTATTTCTAGTGAATATGTTTAAATATGTGTTCAAAAAGTGATTTGCTTTGCTGTACAATATATTCAGCTCCTGATGGAGTGATAAAAGCACACTAATCTGTCTAGAATAAGTATAAAGATATTCATTAACACAGCCTCATCACTTGTAATATTTCACAGTGCCACATGAATAAAAAAATACAAACAGTTTCACTTCCAACTCTGTGTCCAGCAAGCAATAATTGGCCAGCAAATTAGCCAAGCTGTGACTTTCAGGACATGTAGAGCTAACTGTTGTGCTTTTTTGCGTGATGCTTTATCATTTGGCAGATTCGGAGGATAAAAATTCTGCATGCTATGGCAACAAAGCACATCCCAACCCAATTAGAGGCTCCCTGTTCATAGCAGCTGGGAGCCTCCTACACACTGTGGTTTTGCTAAGAGAAAAAAGGTCAAGAAGGTGAAAAAGAGGTTGAGTTTAAAAGGAAAGGAGGCACTTTAGACAGACATTTTCAAATAGGAAGAAAAGGCAATGTGTGGTAAAAGAGGTCAGAAATGTTTTGGTCTAATTATATCAAGACAACAATTCAAAAATATAGTTGTTCTTCAAAACTCAACAGGTGTTTTGGGGTTTAAGTAAACGTCTCATAAACCAAACAGATAAAAAATAATTTACAGCTTTGTTAACGAAATACAAAGAAAAATATACTCAAACCAATGCAAGGCTGATGTGGAGGACGTGAACAGCGTGTTCCTTCTTGTGCTAATCATTTTCCACTGTGTTGTTAGACAGAATTATTAGGGCTCTTAAAAAACTCAGACACTTCTATGACAGAAATAAAAAGGGAAAGGAAACAGATGTCCTCAGACATTTTGCCCATTGTTCTATTAACACTGTAACAAACGGACAGAATGGATGGCCAAAAGATAAAACGGGAGACAGCTAATTAGATAGGTACGCATGTGCAGGTTGGAAACTTCATGCAAAGTGAACTGTTGCCATAGCACATGTGTGTTGTGATCCCTGATTTCACTGACCAGTCAAAGCATGTCAGCCGTACTGGGTGATGAGTGAGTGACAGGGCGGGACTTCCTCCCCTTTACCTCACTGTCTCCATTTTTATGCCATTATTTGTATAGGATTCCCCCTCCCAGATCTTGTGGTTAGGGGACCAAGGGGACCAAAACATGGCTCATAAATCAACACAGCAGAGACTATGGATATTTACCCATAAATCACTGCGGCGGAGCCACCTACAATCAGACTAATAGGGCTGGAAGACGTGCTGTCATCCAGGCCGTGATGTCACCATGCCTGAGCCTTATGGTGTTGATGTTGGTAGTGGGTCTTTGGTTCTGTCTGTGTGTGTATGGGGGGATGCCTGCATATGTGGCTGGTGGGGGGTGGGGGGTGGGGGTGGGGGGGTGTCTGGGTATGTGGTGGTAGGTCTACAGTTCTGCTTATGTAAGTGTCTGTGGTGAGTGTGTGTGTGGTGTATGTGGGAGGCAGGATGTCTGTTTATATGGGTTTGTGTGTATTGGGGTGGCCAATGTGTGTGTTTCTATGAGAGAGCACGTGTACGAAGATTTGTCTGTCAGTATGCACTTTCATCATGTGCGTGCATTTATGTTACACTGATCTATACACGCTCATATGCACAAGCTCAACTGGCACACTCAAATAAAGCGCACACACACACACACACACACACACACACTGACATGCAGATGCATGAACACACACACATTGGTCTTGTGGTTATTGCTGGCTTACAATGGGTGTGGGATTCCATAGAGAAAATCTAAACAAGTCGAGTGGTTAGCACGGGTCTGCCACGTTTCCACACAATGGTGCTCATTGACATAAATAACTGAGGACTTTGTGAAATGAGACACCCATTAACTTCTCCTCCATAGATAATTGCCCATTAGATCTTGGAAGAGCACTGCATTGAGAAATCATTCAAATCTGACGCTAAATGCAACTTGTAATAATAAAAAAAAAAAAAAAGTCACATTGTGAAACGGGCCTGGAATCCGTTAAGATGGGTTGGCTTTTTCGTACTATCACCCAGCCAAGCGCTTGGATTATCAACAAAGAAAATTATGGCTTGTTTTAGGAGCTCGGGAGTCTGTGCCTTTGCCTTTGAACATGGAAAAGATGATGACAACAAGGAAAAAAAGGAGACAAAGACGAAGAGGACTGCAAATTAGAAAATAAGAAGAAAGGCAAATATAAATTATTGCAGAAGAAAGTGAAAAACACAGTCAAAGAAACAAAAGCAGTGCCAAAAAAAATGTATGTTCAAATCAAAGAAAAATATGAACAAAGCACAAGGAGTTCCTAGTTATTATTTTGTTTCTTAAAAGTAAATATAACCAATTATGATGAGTAATAAATGCCTGCAATACATTCAGCACTGATGTCACTCATGACGTAGACACTGGTAACAATAGCCTTCACCTTTGATGAACCAGCTTTGTTGTCGGATTCATATATTCTCCCTAAATTGATGTGCCCATATCAGTACTTCACTTCCACTTACTGTCATATGCCTTACTCTGTGTGTGTGCTCCTATTTGTATGCGTCACAGGAGCATGAGGACAGGACAAATGATCCAAAGTACCATGACTCATTCACAAAATGAGATGCCTCTTGCCTACATCCCTCCGAGCGTACCACACACAGTAGCAACACAGACCCGGCAATAAGGGGTGAGTCAATTCTGATTAAAAGATTGTGACGATAACTATCTGCATGGATCATCTCAGAGGTGAAAAAACGTTCTTATAAGCAATGACACATCAGCCAGGCTGACCTCCGTTGTCAGCATTTTGTGTCAATTCCTTTGAAGTTTCCATGTTAAGAAGCTGTGACACAGAAACTTTAGCTGAAAGTCAAGTGCTCAGTCATGTCTGCCTTCATTGTGCTGTCTGCGATTTGACCGCTAGCATAAACACACGCCTGTTGTTCAAAAACCTGCCCCGTGTCACATACACGGGGTGACAAATGAAAGGAAGAAGCAAAATTTAGCGTCTTAGTAAGAAGTTGGACTACAGCATGGCACCAGGACAGCCTGAATGGGCCTTGGCATTCATTACCACAGAACTGAGACACCATACTTCCAAAAGATATTCCCTTATTTGGTGCTTATTGACAGAGGCGGCGAGTGCTCTCTAACACTGGTCAAGATTCTTCCATGGGTGTTCATATTTGGTTAAGATCTGGTGACCACAAAGGCCATAACATATGATTCACATCAAATCATGCAGGGACCCATCCACTTCCTTCAGGACAGAAATGCTTCATTAAAGGACAAAAGTAATCATTTAGAACAACTTCATATTGATTTGCACTAACCCTTCATTCTAAGGGGGACAACAGGACCCAACCCATACTGGCACAACAGAAGCACCAGATCTCCTCATTGTAGAGGTCAATTTTCCTTTGTCACCCATATGTATATACAGAATATACACTATATAGACACACACATGAACTTCATACACTCCATTTACACATGCCAATGGCAATGGCTCTATTTATTTTCCCTCATTAGTTTTAAATGGTCCATCCAGACATTACTGTGGCCCCTGCTTTTAATCATGAAAGAGAGTCGGTACTGGCTTCGTCCCCTTTGATGTCCCTATTCAGTCTGCCGGCCAACCAGCAAGCCAGCGTATCTACTGCGTTCCCTTTCTGCTACTGCAAACTGCAGCCTGTTCTGTTCTTTCTTAGTCTGAGTCACACATCAATCAAAATAATGTTCAGCAATGATGCACTGATGAAAACTGCAGGACTGTTTAAGTACAGTTTTACTGGTCTATGTAATATACACACTCACTTCAGACTCAAGCAGATCATGAGACTGACTCCAAGATGCATATTTAAAAAGTTGCCAACTGAGGCGCCTCAATAAGCAGTCTTATCAGAACTTCTTTAATGCAGGGACATTATTAAACTGTAAGTATGGAAACTAAGACACTTTATTAATACAGTAATTAACCAACAATAGGAGACTTCACAGAGGAGCGATTAAAAAGCATTTATTGCATTGGAAAATTTAATTATCTCTGTGCCACCTGAACCATTATGATGTGAACTCTGTAATTATACTGTACTGTTATTTCATGGCAATAACGGGTGATTTGACTGAACAATACGAGGACGGTTTGTTTGTTTGAAATGTTTTTAACTAAACTTTCTCTTGACAACTTGTAGTTATCAGAGACCCAAGGTCATTGCACGACAGGAAGTGATTCTTTAATGACATTATCATCACAGTCATGTATCTAGGGACTTTACTAATTCCAGTAAGTGCATCAACATTTTCAGCCTTTTTCCATTTCCCTTTCAGGTTGAATGTTATCCCAACTCTCATGAGACGAGAGGTGGGGTGCATCCTGGACAGACTGGCAGTCCATTAGAGGGTTAACACATAGAGACAGATAACCAATCACGTTCACATTCAAACCTACAGCCAATTTTGAATTATCAGTTATCCTAACAAGCATTATCTTTGGTCTGTCATGAAAACGCCACACAGGAGGGTCCCAGATGGCCAGCAGATCCGGATTGAGAGCCTTCGTGCTGTGAGACAAAAGTGCTAACCACTGC
This sequence comes from Archocentrus centrarchus, assembly GCF_007364275.1. Taxonomy (NCBI): domain Eukaryota; kingdom Metazoa; phylum Chordata; class Actinopteri; order Cichliformes; family Cichlidae; genus Archocentrus; species Archocentrus centrarchus. The sequence goes on from NC_044364.1 coordinate 8,897,537, forward strand.
ACTATTGTGCTTCCCGCACTGGCCATGCCATATAAAACAAAACAAAACAAAAAAAATTCCAAATTGGAGTCTCACTCTGAATGCAAAGACAGCATATTCTCCAGTGGTCTTATTTTAAGTGGACAAAAACAACTTGTTAGATTTTGATAGAAGGAGAAAAAAAATTTCAGTGCTTTTACAAACAGTGGGGGATATAATTATTTGATCCCCTGCTGAATTTGTAAGCTTGCTCACTTCCAAAGAAACGAACAGTCTGCAATTTTTATGGTAGCTTCGTTTTCATGGACGGAGACAGAATATCAACCAGAACTCCAGAAAAAACTACATCACATAAAAGTTATAAATTGATTTGCATGTCATTGACTGAAATAAGCATGCGATCCCCAAAAACCCTGCCAGAATTCTGGCTCTCAATGATAGGTTGTGTGGCCATGTGGTATACAGATTGCAATCAAGCAATCAGATACTCCTGATCTGAACTTGTAATGTGTATAAAGCACACCTGGCCACAGAATCCGTTTCTTCAATTCTAGCCTCTCTACCACCATGGGCAAGAAAAAAGAGCTGTCAAAGGACGTCAGGTACACGACTGTAGATCTGCACAAAGCTGGAATGGGCTACAAGACGATCAGCAAGAAACTTGGTGAGAAGGTAACAAATGTTGGTGTGATTATTCGGAAATAGAAGAAATATAAAATGACCATCAGCTCCATGCAACAGCTTGCCTCATCAGGTGAAGATGATCATGACTAAAGCGGCAGATCAGGTCAAAATTACACAAGAGGAGCTTCTTGATGATCTGAAGCCAATTTGGACCCCAGTCTACAAGAGGACCACTGGTAACACACTACGCTGCAACGGATTGAAATCTTGCAGTGCCTGCAAGGTCCCCCTGCTCAAGAAGGCACATGTACAGGCCCATCTTAAAATTACCAGTGAACATCTAAATTATTCAGAGAAGACTTGGGAGAGGGTGCTGTGGTCAGATCAAATCAAAATCAAGCTCTCTGGCATCAACTTGCCCCTCTGTGTTTGGAGGAAGAGAAATGCTGAGTATGACCCAAAGAACACCATCACCACAGTCAAGCATGGCGGTGGAAACATTACGCTTAGAGGCTGTTTTTATGCTAAGAGTACAGGACGACTACATTGCACTGAGGAACCAATGGACAGGTCATGGATGGGTCTTCCAGCATGACAATGACCCAAAACATACCGCCAAGGCAAGAAAGGAGTGGCTAAAGAAGCAGCACATTAAGGTCATAGAGTGGTCTAGCCAGTCTGACAGTCTCAATCCTAAAGAAAATCTGTGGAGGGAACTGAAGCTTCGAATTGCCAAGGAGCAGCCAAGAAATCTAAAGGATTTAGAGAGTTTCTGTAAAGAGGAGTGGGCCAAAATCCCTCCTGAGATGTGTGCAATCCTACAAGAAATGTCTTACTGCTGGTAACAAGAGTTTCTCCACCAGGTACTAAGTCACGTTTTGCTTAGGGATCAAATACTTATTTCACTCAATCACATGCAAATCAATCTATAACTTTTATATAATGTGTTTTTTCTGGATTTATGGTTCATATTCTGGCTCTTTCCATTAGGATGAAACTATAATTAAAAATTAGAGACTGTTCATTTCTTTGGACATGAGCAAATCAAATAATTATTTCCCCCACTGTATATTTTTTGTAATGTACTGCACACATTTGTTTCCAATAAATTTTATCAGTGTTGTTGTTTTGCAAAATAAATTTACATCATCTTTACGACATCACCAACATATGTGGCGTTTGTATTCAACATAGCAGGGGGTCGGCCCACAGACACTAGTCCAACAACAACTATTTACAGTAGCTGTTAAGAAAAAAAAAACCTTTGATAAGAATGGTATCATCACAGCAGGGCCTGTTTCTGACTGGAGGCCTATACACACACTGAAACACCTGAAAATAACCAACAATATATTTATGTAATTTGTCAAATTCACAGAGGGAAAGAACCTGGCCTTCTTTTTTTAAAATCACTGATTCAGAAATTTGGGGGGCCTAAGGTTTAAACTGCAGGCACAGTCCAATGGGGCATCTGCTGTGATGCTGCTAGGTGGCACAGCGTTACAGCAGTAAGTTTGTGTTCTCTCCTGACCCCAGAGTGATTTATTCAATTTTAATACAGCATGTTTGCTTTGGAGCACGATATGTATTTGGTCATGAGACCATTAATAGACTAGAAAACATGTTGAAAAATGAGCTTGCTGACGAGTGTGTTTGGGCACTGTATGTGCTTGAGTGTGTGTGTGTGTGTGTGTGTGTGTGTTGCAGGAGTCTTGAGGCCCATGCTGTCACTCAGCCCAGCTCTCAGGGTGGTCTAAACACTGAGCCTTTTTGACTCAGTCACACACGCACACACACGCACACACATACGCACACACACAAACATATGCAGACAAACAAACAAACACTCACTGGTGTACATGTAATAACATACGTAACAAAGTATACATAAATATATGGCCATATATATGACCATAATGAAGCAATCAAATAACCTCAGCGCTTCCCCTCTTCCTGTCCCAAACCGTACACCTAAATATATCGCAGCAGACTCCATCGTACAGCAGTAGCAATGGAGAGTCCAGAGGAAAGGACCAGCGCTACACAGCGACCCTTTCATGCTTCACATTTCTTGTGGTGAAAGTTTTCACAGGAAGGATGCTAAGTTTGACAGCATTGGGTATTAGTCAGTAAGTGGCTGTCATTTGGCACTTTTTTTTTTTTTTGGTAAGTGAGTGAGGCGAATCAGCAGTGTCGCTGCAGGCTGGCCCTTTACTTTCCAAAACCGTCCTAATATTAACAACCATTCTCTCACCCGAAGATGATGCAAAACCTCTGATACCCAATTTTCCAAAAGCTGCCCAAGCTTGGGCTGTTTTTGCATTTCAGCAAATTGGATCAGAGTGGCACTGATTAGAATCTGTTTCTCCTTACCCAGGCAAGTCATAAAGCTCATCCCCAAAGCCAGACAATTTCAAGTTTGCTGATTCAGCAGTTTGACTGGTGTAAAGATTTCACAAGTCGAAGTATCTGAGATGACAGCGTTTCCTGTAAATAGCACCCAGCCGTGACAGTTTTGAATCTAAATATTTGCCTCCTTTAGCTCCACCAGTCACCACTTCAAAGAAAAACTGCATTATGATTACTTGCAGAATCGTGGCGCTAAACAAAAATGATCAAATGGGAGAGGGTGAAGGAAAAAGGGTCTCTTTGAGCCTGTGTGTATAATTGCAGCAAAGAAATGTGGAATGCAAGTTGTGCAACATAAAAGTGGCGCAAAACTTCCTGGTGTTGTGTCTGGTGACAAAAAAGTGAATATTCCTGTCATTACCAACCAGAACAAAAATGTAGTTGTGTAATCAGCGTATCAACAGACTAGCAACAAAGAGATAGAATCTAAAATAGGTTCAAATGTGAGAAAATGTTCCTTGTCTGAGCACCATGCCATGGTTTGATTTTCCATATCCTCCAAAAGACAACAAGCCACAAAGTGAATGAAAAAGTGATTTAGTGGGGCTATTAGCACTGAAGTATCTGGATTAGCTCTGCTTTCGTCTTCCAGGTGAGGGGGAAATGAGTCATTAATATCTAAGCCATGCTACATGCTTCTCTTGCAGCATCACAGCTTGCACGGAGGGAAATGCACGGCTCCCTCCCTTTCCCGGTATTAGACATCCACTGAACAAATACTGCAAATGAGCCCCGCTTCCCCCACAAAATGGTAATAAGCCATAATTGCCTGTAATCTGAATACATTAGTTCTAAGAGGGTCCTGTTGCTTTTGTGTGCAATCACGGTAGAGCTTGGGTACTAAAATACGATGATAAGAAACATGTATCTTTCTCTGCAGGCAAGAAGGGGTCTGATTTTGGTCTGCCTCATCAATTATATGCTGCATGTTTCATTACACAAGATTACATCGTACACTGAACCTCTTTTCCAAAATATGTGGGGCAATGTTATTAAAATCAGAATCCTGTAAATCTTTCAACACCTATATTTAACCCTTCGTGCCAGGTAAAAATTTACTGTGCAAAGAGAAAAAAAAAAAAACGCTGTGACCTTCTTTGGGTCCGAGCTCACTTATGATGAACTGAGCGAAAGTGGAAAACATTCCTTAATTTGAACAATTAAAATTTGAAATTGTTTTGGCAAATCAGGGGCTGTCTGGGTTATTATTACCACACAGTTCAAAAGCCAGAATCTGTGATGGCAGAGGGGTGCATTAGTGCACTCTGTGAAGGCCCCATTGAAGCTGTACCATTATACACATTGTGGACACCATGTTCTGCGCACATCACAACAGAATGGCTCCACAGCAGAACAGGTGTTAAACTGTTGTCCCATAACTCCTGAGCAGCTAAAATCTTTTTTAAACTGCAGCAATTAGTCAGTTCCCTAATGCTTGGAGTTCTGATAAGGGAAGGGGTGATGCAGCACAGTGGTAGACCATCTCCTGTCCAAATGAGTCTTTGCACTATTTTCAATTAAACAGGTGGTTTAATAGATTTGCAAGGCACTGCATTATGTTTTCATTCGCATTTTACAAAGCCTTCCAATTTTTCTGGAAATGGGGTTGTAGATTAAACGAGCTGTGCTGTTAAAATTGTGGTTTTGAGGAGACATGAGAGACTATGTGAAACTGAAGCTGACTGCTGAGGACAAAAGACCAATCATAGTTGACATGATATGTATTCAAGCCTTGACTTTATTAACCCAGATGACTTCTTTACTTCATTGGGGTTTTTCCTGGATGCGTAGTTTCAGTGCTACGTTTCTGTTTATCTGTGAGCAGGAGGGCAAGTGCAGTACGGTCAAAGGAAGAAGCCATTTAATCGGATTCTGCATCCACATCACTTTTTTAAATTAGCAAGATAACATCCAGGACTTGTTGGAAGGCTGCACTCTCTGAGTTGCTGTTTGTTTTGAGTTGTGTTCCCCTCAGTCTGGGGGTTGGCATGCCTTCTTTCTGTCACTCGTTTTCTCTTTCATTTTCTTATTGCGCTCCTTTCTTTCTCTCTGACTCTCTAGAGTGAGAGGCGCCATTGTGTGCTTGTGGCTTGTTTACGAGGAACACTGATTCACCCGTGAGGTTTGGCTTGCTTGCACTGGAGGGGAAGAAATATGAATGAATTTACTCCAACACTCCGCTTCTACCCTTTATTCCCAAATTCTCCCATCATCGTTCTTCCTCTCTACATGCTAATCGGCTACCTCTAGTCGCACTTTTCCACTGGTGTGTGCGTGTGTCAGTGAGAGTATTTGTGTAGAGCCAGACGGGCGGCCAACACTGGCCAGAGGCTCATTTTTGTGGCCAGGCCAGTGTGTATCCCGACGGCTTGCAGGCGTCTCGGGGGCCAGCTCCTCCTTCCAGCTCCATTCCCTCACCCCAGGGCCTCTCCAGAGAGCCTTTGCAACCCAGCCATTGCTTAGTCATTTCTAGATTCTCCAGCACACAAACAGCACTTGGTTTCCAGCATTTATTAAGAATGACAGACTGTGATTGTGAGACCTGTTGGGAAAAAGAGGACGAGGAGTGGGGGAACAAGTATTCAAAAACTGGAAAGAACATTGAGAGTGGGTTTCATGGCTCAGCTGGCAATGGGAAGTCTTGGACTCAGATGTAATGACATTGCTCCAAAAATGTCAAGGTTAAAAATGTCTGCCTCCCTAGCTGCTGATGGCCATCTCTATCTCTCATGTGCAAAGCCTGTGGTTGCCATAGAGACCCACCTTGCCTATTCTGGGACACTGGCTTGCTGTTCAGAGTAAACCAGCAGAAACTCAAACACGCTAAACCAGGACTGAAGTCTATATTTATCCCCACCAGGGAAGAAAACATGCAAAACTGTAGCCCCCCCATCCCCTCAATAAAATGCTGTAACTGCAGAAACTTTGTTAGTTATTAATATCCATAACATATATCATAATAAATTGGAGCCAGGGATTTGGCCCTTTTGTGTTGATAGCAGGGTCTTTAACTCAGTAAGAGCTGAGCTCCACTTGAATAGTACACGTGGCAAACAAATAAAATGGCACGTGGTTTTAGGAAAGTTCAGAAGTTCAGGACATCAGTGAAGGAAGGGGGTGGTATTTGATTTCTCGCTGACTCAAGAGGAAAAAGTCGGGGGTTGATGAGCGAGACCAAAGGGGAGAGAGAGACAGGGCACGGAGACAGCAGCATCCTCTGCTTCACACCTCATCTTTCCCACGGTATTTGGTTTGTTTACAAGCAGGAGTCAGTGACAGGTTCATTCCTTGTATCCTGGCCCCCCCACCAAAGGCAGGTAGCAGGCAGCCAGGCTGGACTCTGAGGCCTTTCTGCCAATCAGTGGCCCACTTGGGCCAGCATGACAACAAGCCGGGATTTCCATGTCGTCACAAACCCCCTCCCCAACTCCTGATGGACACCAAGCTTTTCCTCTTTGCTGTCTCATACTCCAGCCCCCCCCCCCCCCCCCCCCCTCCTATCCATTTTCGGCATCACTCCAAGGGGCTACAGTAACCGCAGAAGATCAGAAACCTTACTGGAGGTCTTTCTACCCCCACCCCACCCCCCCCCCGTCTAATCGTTTCTGCAGTTTGTGCTGTTTTGGCATTGCTGTCCGGATGCTGATACCTAAGACAGAAAACCTGACCCCTGCTGACTCCACACAGCCGCACACTCCCCAGAAACAACCTTGAACCGACAGCTAGCCTGAAATCTTAACAACCATCTCCCTCCTAAGCTTGGTCTACTTATCCCCTTCCCTTCAGAATGTTTTTGCCATCTGATGGTCTCTACTCTACAGTATTTGTGTGTACTGAGACATCCATGAATGGCTAGCTATTCTGAGCATGTGGAACATGGCATGTGCCGGATCACATCCATGAGATCTCCCCTGCGTGCACCCAACTACCATACCACGCTTACCATCCCCTGCTAAAGCATTTATCCAGGCTGGCTCAGGTGTCTTGCCCAGTAGTCGAAGAGTCTGGAGAACATTTTGCTTTGTCACAAAAGGCCAGAAGTATTTCTGGGGATCAACAAGGGTGGCCCAGAGGTGGTCAGACAAGCCCTGTCAAACTCATCAAATCCCTCCAAATGAACTTCCAAAAAGTGCAGTCTTAATCCTCTTAGTTGTTTGAGTGTGGTTTAAAAAGTATTTATAATTATAAGCATGAGATTTCTTGACTGTGTCAGTGTGGTGAGTCTTCCTGCTTTGCAAAAAATAGACCAAGAGAGTAACAGAAGAAATTCAGAGAAACACTTGGAGAGACAATCGGGCCTAAGATATTCTGTGTTCTCCATAACATGCCTTTGAATCCTTTGAAAGAAAAAAAAAAATTACCACAGTCTCTGCAGAGCTACAGCTCTTGTAAATAATCCGAGTCTGGGCGCCACCTCAGAATCCCAGCCTGGTCGCTGGCCTGATGGGTACCATGTCAGTTCAAGGGGAGGAGCGGGGGGTGGTTGTTGGGAGAGGAAAGACTGAGGCGAGGAAAAGAAGGGTGAAAAAGAGGAGGAGGTAGAGGGGTATCCAAGCCTGCTCTTGCATCATCGTTTGAGTACTACTTATCGAATGCTGCCTGGGTGAGTGAGCAGACTACACATGTACAACTCAAGGAGCTGAATAGGAACTACTCTCTTTTTCACTCTCTTGTCATTCACACCTTCAAACCTCACCTTTTGCAGAGTTAATTAAGAAAGTTTGCTCGATTACAACCCGGATTTGTGCGCATGTTTTGAGAAAACAATGGGAAAATTGATGTCAGTATGCTTCTGCATACAAAAATTCCCGTTTCAGTACAAATATCATAAACCCTTACAGTGCTTACGTGTCCTCTCATTGTCTCAGCTGCCCTGCAGCATTTTCTTGTAAAGAAACGAGGTTTTTGCTCACCAAAGTGAACTGTGTATATCATTAAGCACAACACACGCACTCAGTGCATTTCTCTCACCATAAGAAACCTTTAATCCTGCATTGTTTACATCAGTATTTACCAGCTTCCAATCCTCTTCTTCCTGACCTTTACTGGCACGTTGCTACATATTGATCACCTGAGTTAAAAGTAAACACTGAGAACTTTTATGTGCCACATAGTTGAAACAAAGATGCAGCGAACTGCAAGTCATGCAAATTTCAGTTTTTTTAAATGAAGGTGGAAGGCTTTTCTGTTTGCAAATAATTATTTTGTCTTTTTTTTTACACTTTATTGGACTTTTACTCCTGTTTTTTTTTACTTTCTGAATGCTATTTTCCAATGTTCTATTTATCTCAATGCCTAATATATTTATATAAAGCACATTTAATTGCCTTGTTAAAATGTGCTATACAAATAAACTTGCCTTGCCTTGAATATTGTGGGGGCATTGGTAGAGTATAGCATCGCCTGTGTGCACTTGTTTCGCAAAATGGGAATAGTCTAAAACTCAACATGAAACTTTTGATACTTTTTGCAAATGAAAATACAAAAAAAAAGAATTAATACAGTGGCTGGGATTTTTCCCTATTACTTGGGATGTAAGGGCTTTCAGGTCTGGTCCATGACTTCCAAAAAAAAGAATGTTTATAGGCTAGACAAGGGTCTAGCTGAGTATGAATATGGAAAACTGGTCGTGTTTTAAATATGCGTGGCTTAATGGAAAAAGAGAGAGAGAATAAGGGAGACATGAGAGAAAATGTGCAAAAGATGAAAAACAGTGAAGCCTCTGAGATCATATAAGAATATGCTAATAGGTCAATGAGAGAGAGCTGAAAGAAGCGAGAACTGTATAGCGCTATATAAAACTGCTGCTCCTAGACTCAAGTTTAGAAGCATGCAGAACACTTGTGCTTAGTGTCACAGTGGATGAGAAACACAAACACGCATGTCTCCTTCGCATGCAGATTATGAAATGAGATTGCAATGACAACAGTGTATAAGTGCTCAATATTTCACAGTGCTGCAGCAGCAACAATCAGAATATCCAGACCAATACAATACATAACACAGGTGGAGGAATGAGCTGCTAAGACAAGAAGAGCTAAATCTGACCTGCACTGGCCACACCATGTATACAGTGACTACTAATTCTGATTACTGTAATGCACAATCTTCCTTTCTCTGATGAATACATCATCCCAAAAGTCCTGCAACTGATAAACTTTGCAGTGCAGTAATGCTCGCCATTAATGTCATTAATTTGACTCGCAAATGTGCAAATTTTAACCGGCTGTGAAGGTCTCGCTTGAACAGTATGCATCTATGGTGTGAATTTGAACTTTCTAGCTCACATCGTTCTTGAGTTATGGCCAACGTTAAAGTTTTTGATTAACAGACGCCACCGCTGCCGTCAAAGCTATGACAATAGCTCAACTTTTATCATTGAAACAGCCAAGCTAAAAATGCCCATTTGAACACACATTATGAAAACTAGCATGACATAAATCACTGAATTTATTTGATATAGCCATGATAAAAAGAAAGTGCACCCTCTGCCTTCTTAGCAGGACTAACTAAACTGAAATGCAGAAGCGGGGTACAAAAATTAAGTACACCTTGTGATTCAGTAGCTTGCAGAATAACCTTTAGTAGCAATATTTTCTGTGTGACTGTGTGATCAGTCTTTCACATCATTGTGGAGGAATTTTGGCCCACTTTTCTTAACAGTGCTGCTTCAGTTCATTGAGGTTTGCAGGCATTCATTTATGCACAGCTCTCTTAAGGTCTCAAAACAGCATTTCAGTCGAGTCTGGACTTTGACCAGGCCATCGCAGCATGTTGACTGTTTTCTTTTTCAGCCAGTCTGTTGTGCATTTGTTCCTTTTTGACTAAAGCCAGCAGAGGTGGTTCAGACCTCTGATCAGGTTTCCTGAATGCCTCCCTTTTAAGGTTATCCAGCCACACCCATTTGGAAGGAAATCCAGAGGTAGACCCTAAACTTGTTTTCACAGCATTCTTTGTAGTCCTGTAAAAAATAACGTACACCCCACGATTCCAGCTTGTAAAAGAAGAAAAATTTCAGGTATTCTGTTATAGTCGCTGCTGTGCTTGGAATCATTGTCTGGTTGTATGACCCATTTCCAGCCAAGCTTCAGCTGTTGGACAGATGACCTCACATTTGACTCTAGTATACCGTGGTATACAGAGGAGTTCATGGTTGACTCAATGCCTGCAAGGTGCCCAGATTCTGTAACTGCAGAACAAGCACAAATCATCACCCCTCCACCACCGTGCTTGACAGTTGGTATGAAGTGTTTGTGTTGGTGTTGCTGTGTCTGGTTTTCATAAAACATGGAACTGTACATTAAGGCCAAACATCTCATCTGTCCAAAGGACAATTGTTCCAGAACTGGTGGTTTGTTAAGATGAAGCTTTGAAAGCTTGAGCTGTTGTGCTGTGTCTATTTGAGAGAGAAGAGTCTCTCTCCTGACAACCCTTCTAAACAAGCCACATTTGTTCAGTATTTTTCTAATTGTGCTGTCGTGAACTTTAACAAGCTAACTGAGGCCAAGATGTAGCTCTTTGGTTTGCTGTCCTTTTTTTCCGAGCACTGCACAGTCTGATCCTGGGGTGAATTTGCTGAGATGTCCATTCCTGGGAAGACTGGCAATTATCTTGAATGTTTTTCAGTTGTGAATAATCTTTCTCACTGTAGAATTATGTTTGGAACTTACCTTATAACCCTTGCCAGACTGATGGGCAACAACACTTGCTTCTCTTTGCTGATGTCTTTCCTCCTTGGCATTGAATTAACACACAACCTAATGCTCCAGAGCAGCAAACTGCCAAAACGTCTGCTTTTATAGAGGTGCTCACACTTCAGTAATCAATTAATCAAGTACATTTGATTACCAGCATCTTCTGAATTCCTATAGAGAAATTAAGTTTTTTCACATTGCTTCAGCACTTTTTTTTTTTTTATTTTGCTAAATAAATAAAGACCCACTGTAATATGCCATGTGTTGCTGCTCATCTGAGGCTGTATTTACCTAATTTTAAAACCTGCTGTGTACCAGATTATTTTTATTATGTCCTGTTATATAAAACATAATAAAACTTTCTTTTTACCATGACTGTATCTGGGCTTTTTAGGAGTTTCTGTTTCTGGTTTAACTTTTTTGATTTTGAGAATTGTTGGTTTGACTAATGGCAAATCCACTAATATGAAAAGCATGAATTTTACGAGCTGTAACTGGTCTCTCAAGAGTAGTTTACATATTTTGGTTTCACTTTCACTGATGATATCCTGTCCCATGACAATCACTGCCCATGAAGTAACTGTCCAGACAGCACATTAATAAAGAAATGGGCACACTTTCTTTTAAAGAAAGCTGGTAATCTATAATCTCATCAGTTACTTGTTGGGGTTTCTAACAGGTGACTTCAAAAGCTGTGGCAGCACAGACTTGAATAGAAAGAGAAAACTGAGCTGTTGCAGTCACCTTCCATCATCACTATTTAGACATCCAGAATATCACGTTATTAATAGCATACTTTCAGTATTATAAAGCTATTATATTATAAAGCTGAGTGTATGTAAGATACACTCACCTGCGAATGCATCTCAACTCTTGCCTTTCAGCAAATGTGGCAGGTGTTTAGGAGAGCAGCAGACAGACAATTTAAGAGTGGAGATAAAAAAAAAAAACAACAACAAAAAAAACACAGGCTATCTTTATTACATCCTGATGGTGTGTGGTTTAAAATACATTGCAGTTATTTGATAGTGTCTGTGTGTATTAGTTTATTGTTTGCTGTTAATTTGTGTGGTATTGCAGCACAGTAGTTGCGGTGAAGCTGTGGCTGATCACAGCAGTTTGTCAGCCTCTAGTGGTTACCTGTAGAAGTTTCAGCTGACACTGTAGTACCATACAGTGCCTGTCATTTCTACTGCTGGAGCTCCTCCGTGGCCACATGCATTGTCTGTGCGTTCGCTAACACATTTCCATGAAATAAGACTGCACAACTAAGAAGGCAAAGCACAACTACCGTAGATAGATCAGTGATTTCTTAACCTTTACCTAAAACTGAGTCTTTAAAAAGTAAAACAACTTTTTAAGTGTATACTGTCATTAGATAGCTATAGGGGCACCAACAGCAACATGGCGCCTATGTGGTTGATTATATTTTTCTTGTCAGACACTCTTAAAAGTGACAACGTGTTACCGATTAACACAATGTTCACTTACGCTTATGAAACCTGAGTCATGCTTCGTGTGTGCTGAAAGGCTGAAATGGTGAGATTCCCTTGCCTTTTGCGTCGTTTCATACATCAGCATCCATTCATTAAGTCATTCATCTTTCACACTCATCCCTCCTTCTGTTTCATACTTCTATGTTACTGTCCCCGGCGGGTTAGTGCCTCGAAGTTCCATCTGTCAGCACCATCCAGGAGGGTGACAGAGCGGATGAGGCCCAGGGGAGACACATCAAACGTGGGATGCTGGCCTTGGTTCTTCCCCCCACCCTCCCCATCCCATTTCTATTTGAGTTTGCTGGCCCCTCCATCTGTCTGCGCATGATTTGGAGCTGGCTGTCGCAGGAAGGAAAGAAAGGACCTCCACCAATGACAAATGACAATCTCAGAATAAACACGCCAACGAGGGAGGGGATGAGAAATAGAGCTGAATCACTCTTTCATCATCCATCAGTCTCTGTTGGTCTTCTCATTAACCTCTGGTCTCTGCCCATGACTCTCTTCTGGTGTCTGTCACTCATTTTCTCTCATTCTTTCACTTTTGTAATCATATGGGGCAATTTGTCTTTTTTTCATTGAGACTAATTAGTTTAACACATTTTACGGCATTATTATTAAAGCCTCAGTTTGACTTTAACCACGAATTATATCACTGAATTTTGGATTCTCACAAGTTCTTTTACAGCGTGCATGTATTTTAGTGCTAGAGACATGAACGCTGCCAGCAGTAAAACTTATAAGGGCATACCAATACACCAGCTCGCACTCTACTCTAGCTCTCAGCACTAGCTAAAACCTGCAGCCAACATGCCGAGCCCCCCTGATCCCAATGCCGGCTCAACCAAGCGCACACATGACAGATGCCTACTCTGCTGCAACGCAGGCATTCAGAGCATCTCCTCCAACACCAAAGGCATATTCCTTTTATAACCAGCAGGGATTAGGGACCAATGGAGGAAGCTAGCATGTGCACTGGCCTTAGGCGGCTTGCAGATAAAAAAGCATCTCAAATTGAATCAATAACCACCAGCCGCCAACTAATCCTGGCTAGCCCCCATAAACACCACTGCAGCAGTCCCTCTGCCAATGCTTTACTCTTCTCCACTACGCCCAAGCTCCAGACCCCTTCATCTTTTTATAACTGAACCCAAGGGCCATGCACGCCGTGCTCAGGTGAGGGCTTTTTAAGCAGGGTAGGGTGAGCTGTATATTCAGAGCAAAAGGGAGATGAAGGGGTACGCTTGTTCGCCCAGGTAATCCATCAGCAGACAGGCCAGCTTTGGACCGCACGGTGATGGGCAGCTGGAGAAAAGTGGACAGCTGATGTAGGTCGAGCCCATCCGCAGCACGCCAGACGGGATAAAGAGATAAAAGCCCCACGATGCTCAGAGCTCCCCCTCGTCCCCCATACATAGACCCATGTCATTCCAAATCTCTTTCATCTTCTAACCCAGCGGGTGCTAAAGCAAACTTTCCACATTGGCTCTCCAGGGTCTGGGCATTGTGGAATGGAGAAGAGGCATGTTCTCTTTTCTCAATGGCTCAAAGGAGTGCCACACTCCTTCAGTAGGTATTGACTGTATAACTCCCTGAATAAAAGATCCAGAGAATTCAAAATATGGCATTGTGGGATGCATCAGGAAGGGCATCTCACACAAAATTCCCCCAAAGCAAATATGTGGAGCCTTCCACTGTGGAGACCACTGGTGGACAAGGGAGCAACCAAAAAGAAGCTACTGGTTGAGCTCTAGACATCTCATGGCAGAAGAACTCAGCCCCTCGTACTATATAGACAGTGGGTAGTGTGATGTATTCTGAAAACGGATGGATGGACTCAAATATAACAAAAATACAGCAGCCAAGAACTACATATTTATCTGTATTTTTCAGAGGCAAAATGTTTGCTGCACAGGTAGGCATATTACGTGTGGGGATCCCAGTGTTTCTATTCTTCCTACTTCATGTCTTTTTGCCACTATTGACTTTTATCTCCTTCACAGCTCAGTTTATCATTTCAGAAGTTCATAAAAACTTAGTCTGGGACACTCAGTCTAGCCACACTACATCTTTAAGGCATTCATCACCTTTCTGCTAAGAGACAGAAATGACAAGAAGGCCCCATCATGAAATACAAAGTCAGTGGAAAGCCATGAATTGTTTTTTTTTTTTTTCCACTGCGGGCGAATGTGTACTGTCTCTGTTCCCCTGGTGTTAAATAAAGATTTGCTTGCAAATATCAACACTGAGCGATATGTTTTTACAGTAAAATCAATTTGTCATTTGCTTTTATAGCTCGCAAATCCTTAGTGTCAACTCACACAAACTGCTCACAGCCTTCCTCTCTCTCCCCTCTAAATTAATATCATTTTTCCCTCTTTAAATTTTGGGTTGGGGCAGAAGATGCAAGCTAAGACAAGGATCAAACCATGGAGTGGTGGGATTTCCAAGCTGTCAGGAAAACTCGGCAAATCCTATCCCGAGGCCACTGGCTCCACACAGGAATGCGGGTCGTCCACTTTAATTGTGCTTTTCTCCCGATCCCCATCTTGCAAAATCAAATTTCCCTTTTCCCACTCGTGCATTCCCAGAGGAGCTTGGTGTAACATCTTTAAACACAAACTCAAGGCCACATATAAAAATCAGTGAGCTTAAAAGAGGAGGCTTCGAGGGTTAGATAACTGAAAGCTTCAAAGTCAAAAGGACTATAAGAGACAGCCGGACAGTAAATCAGGGAGACACTTCAAAGTAAGCTATGGAAACAGCCGTACGGATAGATGGATGGCAGAGAAGAAGAAAGAGAAAGATCGTGGAACAATTCAAGACAGCAGACAAAACAAACAAACACCACCATGCAAGAACAAAACATCCTAACAATAAGCTATATACACAAACTATCAATGTAGAAAAATATGACCAGTGGTCTCTCTCTCACACACACACACACACACACACACACGCACACACACACAGCTGTTGTTAGCAGCCAGGCAGGCAGGCAGACAAATAGAGTGAGAGATCTCCATGTGAAAGACAAAGGAGGGTACAGTAGTGGGTAGCAGCAGGCAGCAGCCAAGGGAGACTTCATTAGTGAGGTCAGTGCCCCAGGGTACTTAGTGTAACACTGGAGGCCTATGCACCCGCCCCCCCGGCCCTATGCCGAGGTGGATATTGCATCTTTGCGATAACATCTCCCTACATAGGAGGGGGGCCCCAGCATCACAGCATAAAGACCCCTGTTTTCGGCAAGTTTGAAATAAGGCTTTGTTCCCCCAAGGCCGTGCCCCCCCCCCCCCCCAACACACACACACACACACACACACACACACACACACACACACACACACTTCTCCTCCTACTCTTTCCTCTTGGGTGGGCCAGAGACTCTCCAAAAAACTGAGCAACTTGTGTCTGGGGATAGACCCCCCCACCCCCACCCCTCTGCAGATATACACAAGCACACAAAAACACACTCACACATACACATACACAGGCATGTGCACACTCACACACGCATATCTTCCACCAGCCTCAACCCCTGATCCAGACAGTGGCGTCCCCTGGCTTTTGGCCACGTCTGTGTGGAGCGGTTGGTAAGAGAGGTGGAGAGCCTAGGCTTCAGGGGGAACTGCTCCAGGAGGGGCCTTGGTGGGCTCATCTCACCCCAGGGAGAGCAGGGGGCCCACAGAGAGGTGTGTGTGTGTGTGTGTGTGTGAAGGCCTGAGGGGGCCCAGCCCTGGTCAAAGGTGCCTGGCTGCCTGGGCACTCCAGGGAGCTCCAGAGACAGGCAACCTTTACATGGAGCCTCCCTTAGTACAGACGCTGCACAGTCAGTTACATACAGTTTACCGTAAAAGCTCTCACTACTCATCAATAGCCATACACACACTCAAAGGCACAGACAATAATAGTAACATTCATGAATCAGCACATTAATTTCACTGGCAAACAAACTTCACACCAACTAACAAAACCAAGCAAGCCTTTGGAAGAGAAATGCCATAATTAAAGTAAAAAAACAACAGTGTATGCTAATTTCCTTGTCCATTCCTGACACGTGAAGGCTTTGTCAAGGTCTTACTGTAGGATGACAGTATAAATATCCCTGTTGTGATGCTGAGATGGGTTGCCAGGTAGGAAAGACATGTACACCCCCCTTTTATACCCACATCTGCTAGTGGATTTATAGGACCTTTAAACGGATCAATCATTTTCCACTCCCAGGTCTCTACACCTCTCATCCACTCTCTCTTCACTTTCCTTTTTGATTCTTCTGTTGGAGCGCACATGCAAAAGAGGGAGTGGTGTTACGTGTGTGCGCTTCGCGTCTAATGTAACGCCGCTGTATGCACGCACATACATGTAACTCATTGCGTGTGTGCGTACACGCACATGGCAGTACGTGCTTAGCGGCTCAGTCAACTACCAGCATTCGGTGCTTTAATGTTCATTATCACTTGTTTTATAGTGGAATATTTAAGTCAGGGGGCCTTGGCGCGGCTACAGCTATAGTTAGAGAACAAAGGAAAGCGCTGGGGGTGTCAGGAGGGTGTGGCATGCCGGAGCACAGCATAGAGCTTTTCAGTAAGTGTTGCACCCCACACTTCATGGAAAGCCGGGGGGGATGGCCAGGCCAGCCGTGGAGGCAGACGGAGCTAAATTCAACTCATTCCCGTATTAATGGGAGCTTATGTGCCATTCCACCTCACTGAAGAGGGCATTAGCCAGAGCCAGACAGCCAGGATACACCTCAAAATATCTCATCTCTCTGGCCCACTCTGTCTCTCTTGCATTCTGTATTTTTCCTTACATGTGGGTTTGGCAGTATGGTCGGTTACGCTAAGTCTGTGTCTATTCAGTAGACTGCTCTGTCTAAAACTCAGCAATTTCTATTCGCTGCATATAAAGCCCTGAGTAAACTAAATAAGAATGTCATCTGCTTGCCATAAAAGTGGTTTGGCAGGACAGTCACATCACTTAAGACATAAATAGAAAGGTAGGCAGGGCTCTCAGAGAGAATGGATCTATAATGCAACAAGGTTTTTCCACCTGCAGAAAATTTAGGCAATAGCGATATTCTGTGTCTATCTGGAACTTTGCTTTTACTCTCCAGTCATGGATATGACATGATGTTTGGTCCCTATGGCACAGGCTGAGATGAACTTTCCAGGCTTGTGACGAAAAACCCTTGACACCCCTCCAAAATGCACATGCATTTCAGTGGAGTTGGGTCAAACTGAGGGTCACTGTCACTTACTGTGACACTGAATATAATTTAGAAGAAGCACATCATTCACTTCAGATGGAGCAATTAAATTATATTTGACACTGGCTGTTTGCAATATGCTTTACAATGCTTGGCTCATTCACATCAGTGCTGTTTCTCTGATGATTATGCCAATGCCAAGATAGTTTTTTTTTTTTTTTTTTGCCTCAAATAGTTTTGAAGTGTGTTGTTCTGCTTTTAATTGTCCAGACTTCAACTGGTTTGTTTTATTGGTCTCCCTTTTGTTTAGGATTTCTCTGTATACATACACATACACTGAAACATCTAAAAACATTCATTGTACAACAGGGTGCAGGTTTGTGCATGCGTGCATGCGTGCAGTGCAATGGAACAGGCTGAAGAGTTATTAGTTGGCAGGGATAATTGGACTCTATGTAGGTGGCTTGACCCAGCTGTCTGCAGCAGGAAGGCCCAGAGCTGAGTGTGACCTCAACCGCTGACCTTACAAATGCAATACAGTGACCTCTGACCCTCCCCACATTAAAGAGACAGTGTTGTCTTTCTGCAGTCAGCCAGCAAATTGGAGCACAAGAGGCCAAAGAATCTTCTCCTGCTCTGTTTGCTCAGGCTGGGGTTGCATCCTGTTGTATTGTCATCAAAATCCTCTAAGCGAAATATCACTGGACGGCTACTGATTCGAAGCAAAGAGCTGCAAGGCACATTGGAGCCATCTCATTTCTTCTCCTCATTAGAAATATTATATAGACCCACTATTTAATAGAGGAATTTTTAAGACAACCTGGGTCAGGTCATGCATTGTGTTAAATGTATAAATGAGGTAAATTTGGGTTTGTGAGCAGGTGAGGAGCCTCGGTCATGACATTCACTGGTGTCAGCAGAGCTGCGTTTTTCAGGAAAAACAGGGTGCTTCTACAGTAAAGTTATTCCAGGAAGCTCAAATAACATGCTATACTAACTCACTGATTCTCTTAATAAGTACAGATGTACTGATACAGTACTGTGCAAAATTCTCAAATCACCCCTTATTTCTTAATATTTTGCTTCTAAGGAGCCAGACTTTCTTGTTGTTTTCCAAATATAACACAGTTTGACAAGACATAAAATAATATTTCTGCACTAACATTCCCAAAGAGCTATTAGCTCTATTAGTATGAAAACCTGGCATATCTTTAGAGTGTATCTGAGGAAAATGGACAACTGTAGGACAAAAGTGTGTGGCAGCCCTAAAAAACTATCTACACTAGATGAAGAGTATGTGGAAATCATGCACCTGGCCCTTCAGTTGATCCATCTAGTGTTCACTAAAGCCTCATCAGCAAAAACAGTCTCAGTGGGGGTAGTGGGTGAGCAGGCATCCATACGCCCCTTGGCTGAAATGCAACAGCCCAGGTTCAAGTCCAACCTGTAGCTCTTTGCTGCATGTCCTGCCCCGCTCTCTCTCCCCCTCCTTCCTGTCTTGTCCACGCTGTCTAATAATGGCAAAAAAGCCAGAAAATAAATCTTTAAAAAAGAAATGGCCTCAATGGAAGGGTGGCTGTCAAGAAGCTGTTCTTTAGGAAATTTCTTAAATTCTTAAAGCAAACAGGGAGAAAAGGCTGAGGGTTTTGGGTTCAAATGATCACCAATATGTACAGAGGAGGTCAGCACAGAGGTACAACAGTGAGTGTCCACAGCCATCTGTAAAACACGGTGGAGGTTCTGTCGTGGTTTGGGGCCACATTTCAGCCAGAGGTGTTAGAGATCTTCTCAAAACTGATGGAATTATGAACGCAGAAAAGTCCCATCAGATTTCGAGCCATCATGCAATACCACCTGGAAAGCATCTGATTGACAAAAACAATTCCAAACACACTGCCAGTGCAGTAAAAGCATACCTAGATAAAAAAAATATGCACAATGGAACACTGTCGGTCATGCATTGGCCACCCCGGAGCCCATTATTGTATTTCCATGTATGTGTGCAAACATTTCAGTAAATCACTGCACCTATGTACAATTTTCCTAGCAAAATATAAATAAACAAGGGGGACTCAGGACTTTTGCACAGTACTCTGCATAACAACATCTAAAAAGAAAATCGAAACATCATAAAGGCACATTCTGCAGAATGCAAACATAATGTCTTTGTTTTGTTTTTTTTTTTTTGCTCCTGGAAAAACACAAGAATTTCATCTCCTCTATCATCCAATCATCACAAACAGATTATTTAGTTTGTTGTGTTGGAAAAATAAACTAAGCATGAATGTTTCTCGGGGACCAAACTGAGTGTGGCATCAACAAAATTCCACCACACAGTGCGTGCACACAAGAAAAACACACACAAAAGACAAAACTATACACCTACATATTTATTTTTGGATACAGTCTCTCAAGAGATCACCCCTGTTGTCTCTCTGTGCATCAGTCACCAAGGGGGTAGGTAGGCCTCTCTTGGGGGCATTAGAGAGAAAGATATCTGTCAAGATGGAAGCAGTGCTCCCTTAGGCTGCCATTGAGCGACAAGTGTGTCCCTTTCCCTGCCCTCCTGTATCACAATACTGCTGTTGAGTGACTGGAAAGCCCTAATGGATGTAGGTATCTGCTGTTACTCTGATCTTCTATAAAAGCCCCTGGTGAAAAAAAAGATAAAGGAAAAACCAAAGGGAGGGGGAGAGCGCGTGTGAGTGTAATGTAATGTGTATATGTAGGAACTCCTTTGATGGGGAAATGCGTCTGACTTGGTAGCTTGTGCATGAGTGTGAAGAAATATAATGAGGACATATGTGGGTGCACAGAAAAAAAAAAAAAGTGCATGTGTATTTAAGTGTCCAGCATATAAGTACGATATATGTGTGTGTTAGGTCATTAGTAGGACTTTAAAGGCTTGGCATCCCCACTGAAATGTGCAATAAACCAGAGGAATTCAACAACTCACAAGGTCATCGTGGAAAAAAAAAAAAAAAAAAAAACTTTAACAGCCAATTCATCATCTAGATGACTGTTTCTCAGGTTTTTTTTTTTTTTTTTTTTTTAAAGCACGCAACCCCAAAAAGCCGCCTTATGTTTCACGCAGTTTCACACAGTTGTGAAGCTTATTACTGACTTTTTTTCGGCACATCCTAAATGTTCTTTCTTACTATACGCGCAATATTCAAGGGTTTGCCACAAGTCAGTCAGCAGAAATGCCTAGGACTCGGTAAGTTTAACATTTTCATTGGGGTGGTCTACAAGAGGTGCAAACGGTAGAAATGTATCCTGCTTCCCCAACAAATCAACAGAGAATACTGTTTCCACTCTGGAAAGAACTCTGACATCTCAAATATTCCTACAGCATCTTATTTTCTGGGTCTCACATGCTCACTCGCTCACATGGACCACCCCGATTCATCCCACCACATCTTTCATTTCACAGCCCAAATCCCTCTTTCCTCTTCACTTCATCCTCTCCATATCCTCCTTCATCCCAGTGCTCTTCTCTGTCTTGCCTGTCATGGTTTCTTTTCTCACCTCCTCCTCTCCCTATTATTTTTTCTTGTTTACTGCACTCATCCACCTGCCCCAAGACCCACCCACCCCAGAACTGCTTGCTGTTGGCAGCCTGAATGAGCTAGAGAAGAAAGAAAGAAGGCCACGCATGGCACGTGACTGTTTATGAAAAACAATAAAATGATGAGGTAAAAGTTGAGCAAAGTTTGAGCAGGATATTAAAAGACCAGCAGCATCTTCTGTGCTCTATGTGTATCTACATAAGAGATGTCCAGGTACTCTATGGATTAATAAAAAAAATATATAACATATACAAATAAACAAACTTAATGCAACTTTCTGTGTAAACTCACAGTGAGTATGATGAGAACAACCAGTTTCACGCAGAGCAGCACATGTGCAGTGTACACGTGTTTCCCATTAAGGGGTATGAGGGGTAAGATTGCTTCTATTGATCTCCATAGGGAGACATATTCTCTGCATTTAACTCTTATACAGTACTAGGAGCAGTCTTTAGCCACCAACTCCAGTTGTAAGGCAAAATCTTGAGTCAAGGGCACAATGACAGAAGACTCTACTTAGCATGTTTATCTATCTATTTCTATGTGAAGGTATCTGGTTACAGTATCATGCAAAAGTCTCCAGCCACAACTAATTTTTATTATATTTTTTTAGGAAAATGGGAAATAGGTGCAGCAATTTATTGAAACATATACATGGAAATACAGTATATAAGGCAAAACAGAGTTTGTACAATTACAATGAGCTTGAAAGTCAATATTTCTGCCTTTTGTTCTGTTCTCTGTCAAGATTATCCTACACTGATTCAATAATGTTGAAGTCCGGGCTCTGGGGAGACCAATCCATGACTGAGAGTGTTCCATTATGTGTTTTTCTATCCAGGTATGTTTTTTTACTGCACTGGAAGTGTGTTTGGGATCACTGAAAGACCTTTAGAAAGACTGAAGAACTGCTCACTTTAAAATAAAAATGACAAGATAGTCTGGGTCCTTGGAAGAAAAATATAAAGGAATAAGGGGTGGCTCAAAACTTTTGCACAATACTGTATTTCTATGTGAAGGTATCTGCTTATGCAGAAGCAACTGTGATTACAAAGGACATAAATCAATAAGATGTTCTACATTCAATTCATTATTCATACCTGATCTGTGAAAACACCTGCATAATGTCTTCTGCAGATATGTGAAAAAATTAATTAAACTAGACTATTTAGAGACATTATGGAAAATATAAGATTTAGGTAGGCCACTACTAAGAACAAGAGAGTACCCTGGCTCACTGTTTTCTGTGTCTTGTGTTCCTCTCACTAGCTGTAGCATATTCCATGAATACTCCATTATAATCATTATTTTCACACTCTGAAGTGAGGAGGAGATGTGACCTTCAATAAAAATAGTTGACTCCTCTTTACTACCTCTACATACTTCCCTTTGGTCAAAGATGACTGCATCAAAAAGGGGTGTAACAGGGGGGGAAAAGAGAGAGAGAGAAAAAAGCAGAGGACAGTGGTGATTAGATGAGCTAAAGTATGAATAGAAAGTGGAAAAAAATGAAAAAAATGACTAAATGACTAAAATGACTAAAAAAGAAAAAAGCACAAGTGAAAGACAAAAAAAAACAAAAAAAAAAACAGCTATAGATGGTGGAAATGAAAAGACACTGAGGGATATACCAAACTGACAGACTGCAGCTAAGGGCAGAGTGGATGGCCCATTGTTTCAGGCTAATTTCATGGGATCAAACCAAAGCACAGCCCCAGACACAGACAGAGCTACAGCAATCTGCTAGGAAATCTCCCCTCTAATTGGCCCCATGGAAAAGGCAACTGCCTGAGCACTGCTGCTTGCTCTTGATTGCTGCACCTCCCCAGATAACCGACTATCCTAGCAGCTAGGCCTGCCAATCAATCAGCACACCGACAGCTAGCCCTGTGTACCAATAAAGACACCACACAGGGCTAACAGTAAGTGATTAATTTGTGATGTTGGAACACTGTGTGTCAGTTTTAGATGAGAGAGAGGGGAAAAAAACAAGGCTTTCACTGTCTATCAACCAGTCTGATGGATGAAAACACTGCCAGACTGAGGGGACAACGAGTGAAAACTTGACAGGGATTGACTGCTTCTCTTTGTATATCGATGTGCATGCGTGGGTGGGACAATAAGGGAGAGAGAGGATTTGATTTGAAAGGGTTTATTTTGAAAGAGTGCAGCAGCTGAAGGAAAAAGGAAGACAGAACGGACAACTCCATACGATGGGTTTACAAGTATCTTTTCTCCTGGACCAACTTCCCCTCACACATCTACACATCAGTGGCTGCCATTGCCCTCCATCTCTCCTCACATTGCTTACATGCATCCTGATAATGTCCATTCATTTTTTCTTGTATGCATGCAAGAAAAATACTTCAGCATCACCTCATTTTGCCGAACATTAACAAAGGCAGACGGGTAATGAAGTGAAAATTCACTACGAGATAAAGTCAGAGACCAAATGACAAGTGTCAGCATAATCTTGTAGAGCCTGCCTGGGCCCGATGGAGGCGACAGTCCCTTTCTGGGGTGACTCATTGTTTCCAAGACGTTTCATATGCGTCGCATTAAAAGGAGACGAAACACAAAACAGAGTTCTCTACTCCTTCCTTGCTCCTTTTTCCCAGGCTTCTATCTCACCCTCTGTTCCTTCTCAGCATTCTCCTGCTCTTAGTTTGACTTTGCTCTCAGGGATTCGCATGTATCATCTTCACCTCACTCTTCATCGTGTTTCCCACTTTGTTTATTTTGTTTCTATAAATGTCAGCCTGCTCTTTTTTTTGTTTCCCTTAATGAGAAACTGTTGGCATGAAATGTCAAATGCGCCAGTTGCTGTGCTTGCCAATCCTTTTTATATATTTTTCAACTTATTTTCTTAGCGTCACTAACTCAAGGTTTATGTCTGGGTAGGTTCTCAGTCATCCAGGTCATGGTAATCTCTCAAGCTTGAAAAAAGGCGACTGGACACTCAAGGTTTTGTTCCCATTTTAGCAGCCAACTGATTTTTTGCCTGGTATCTGTACACCTGGCTTTTTAATAGTGTGGCTCAGCGACCTCTGTTATCAGATTACTAAAATGTGCCTGATCTGCCAGACACGTATTTAAATGTCTCATCTCAGGCTATCAGTTTTTTTTTCTTTTCTTTTTTTTTTCCTGTGCCAAGCCACAAGCCAGTAGAAATACTGGCTTGTGATTAAAAATCTGTGTCCTTCCTTTTCCTTTCTAGTCCTGTGAAGTTAAAAAAGTAAACTGCATATAAAAGACAAACGTAGTCAGACTGGAAGCTTGGACTGTATCATTTGGACTGTTGTGATTTTGTTGTTGTCTTTAAAGCCAGAAGTGACCACATACAGAGGAATGCCCCATTATCAGCAAGCGAAGGTGCCTCCCTAGATCTTACGGGTGCATCATGCAAACACTGCTAATTAGTGCACGTGTACCAAGGAAAACAAATACTAGAACTTGACAAAAACAGCACGATTATTATCAAAGCAAGCCACGTTAGTCGTCTGTGTCTCTGTGTTGGCCCTGCGACAGGCTGCCCCCACCCCCACCCCCCGCGACCCGAACAGGATAAGTGTAAGAGAATGGATGGATGGATGATAAGATTTTTAAGGTTGATACCATTACCGATATTTTGTGATCTAAAAATCATATATATTGGCCGATTTTTTTTTTAACAAGTCATGGATTATTTTTTTATGCACTGCACAGTTCTGGTCAGATCAGCTGGTTGTTGTCTTTGTGGCATTCCAAACATGTGTTGCTAACAGAGATGTTGCAGAGTGCCCTCTGGTGGATGGACTCTGCAACATCAACATTCATGAAGTGATTGAAGGTTGTTTTTCCCGTCTCTTCTTTACTTTTTAAATTTTCAATTATTGCCCATTGCAAATGTTAATACCAATATAGCGGCAAACAGCTAATATCAGCTGATATATCACTGATATACCGATATATCAATCGGGCTCTGTTATTTGTAAAATAATTCTTCCGAAGTGCTCTAAAAAGTACCAACATCCCAGTTACGGTCAATCTGCCCATGTCGGCATGCATCTCGATCAACAATGCCACGATCATAATAATGTATAACTTTAAGACTTATTTAAATTGAACCCCTACTAGTTATTATAAAAAAGAGAAATATGGCTACAAGGTTGTAAACAGGTAAGGCTGACATATTTGCCTTGCAAGCTAAAGATCCCTGGTTTGAGACCAGGAGGAGACACAAAACCTGCCTCAGGGAGTCACAAGCCGGTGTACCCCTAGTGCTGTTCCCAAGCCCAAATAAATGGGTGAGGTTGCATCAGGAAGGGCACATGGCGTAAAATCTATGCCAAATCAAACACGGGGATCCATCCGCTGTGGCGAACCTCTTGGGAAATAAGAGAGTGACCGGAAATACCACCACAGCCTATGACTCGCATTTTGGGGGCCAGTTTCTAGAGGCCACTCAGGGAAATGCAGGGTGCTTTTTTTTTGTTGCTAATTCCATGATGGCTTCATTTTTCAGCCCTGCAGGCTACTTCTTGGTGAAAATAACATCTATACCTCTGACACATTTACAAAACCAACTGAGAGTAGAAGTGGATGGCAGAGTAGGGAAAACTCTAGCCTGAGTTTGAAGCAGTCAATAACACAGAGTTATCCAACAAATATGCCTCAGTGTGTATGAGGTTATGCGTGCAGTGATGTGTGTGTGTGTGTGTTCGTGTCTGTGTCTCCAGTGACATGCACTCTTAAGTGATTATGTGTGTGTTATGAGAGTGTATGGGAGATGGGAGGAGAAGGAGGGGTAAACCCTTCTAAATATGCATCTTAATGGCTGCTCTGTTCCCACCATTCACACCAAGTGATGGAGAGAGAGCGAGGGGGCGAGAGAAGCAGCGGACGAAAAGTGGTGCTGCATGTTTTCAAGTGGCCAGCCGAGACGGGGACAGAAAGGACAGAATGGTGTAAGCAAACGTCAACAAGAGACAAGCTATGTGAGGAGTCGCCATACCTGACTCCTTCAACCGTGGCCCCATTCCACAGTGACACACACACACATACATACACACACAGGCCTCAGCAGCAGTAGTATTGAGGAGCAAGAGTGGAGAACTACCCTCCTCAGGCAGTTGCTGTTTGTCGCTAAATGAAGGCCAGCATTCTTTGGTTTCCTAGGGAGCTGGGTGCCTGCCAGTCCCCCGGCCACTGAGTGCCATTTTATTAAGAACAAAATGGAGCCCCTATGAAAGGAGCCCAGCACTGAGCCTGCACAGGTCTCACTGAGCTAAGCCTCGGCATAAACAAACATCACCTTAAAGAGACAGGCTTGCAGAAAATAAGGGACGGCAGGGCCCCTCAAGAGGCGCTCTAAGAGACAGAAATAGCAGTGGGAGTGGCAGGAGCCATTATTGATAATCAAGACTCACAGAGATAAGGTGAAGGGTGAAGGGAAGAGAGCAACGAATAAAAGCATGTTCGAATTTAATTGTTTTAGCAGAATACCGGTGATTGGATGAGTTTCAGTTCAGGTGCACATCACGCATCTCACAGGAGAAAATGTGATCTCAGTGACTTTGACCCACATCTGTACAAGACCACATCAGGTTCTACACCTGCCAACCAAGAGCGGAAATTTAAGGCAGCAGTGGGTACAGGTACACCAGAACTGTTGCAAGGGTCAGAATTTGGCATCAAAAGCATGACTCTGTGCGGCCAACCTACCTTACATGCCATTATATGTGGCCTGTTGACACAAGGCACGTTCTATCCATGGGTCGCTGCTTTTGATGCCAATAAACAAGTACTAAAAAAAATACTGCCATGCATAGAAACTAAAAAAAAAAAGAACCACAATGTTCATATTTACAAAGACTGAAACTAAACAAGACTGAAGATCTTTTTCTGTGATCCCTCCATTCCTCCTACACCTTTCCTCGCAACATATTTCACTTGATGAGGAGATTAGTGCAAATGTATATGGGTCATCCCAAATATACAATTCATCATGCAACCAGCAGGAGGGGTCAGTAACAGAGTTTATACTGAGGCTCACTACCTGTGTGTGTGTGTTTATGTGTGTGTGTGTAAGTGAAAATGTGCATGTGAGTGTGAGAAAGGCAGAACTTTTCTAGTTTGTAGCTACAAGTACACGAGAGACTGTGGTTTTTCTGCAGTACGTGTGTGAATATATGTGTGTGTGTGTCTGATGCCCTGTCACTTTGCTAGATAAAATTGTTCTTGAGATGATGATAAAATTGCAGTACAGATAACAAATTGTGGCATTGTTACCCCCCCCCCCCCCCCTTTACTGCATTCTTTTAAGTTATATCACAGTGAAACAAAGCATACCTGGGCATCACTGTGTCATTAAACAACACAAATCACAAACTTTTAAACAACAACGTGCCACTTTTGAGAACCCTTTGTCCATCACATTTCAGCCTTTTCACACAGTTTTGTGTGAGTAAGAAAAACTTACCGGTGGAGGTGGGTTAGGAGGTAAAAGGCACGTTTTCAACAGTAAGGTCAGCGGCTCCGACCTTGGCGGGCGGCGGCTTTTTGTGTGTTTTTGTTGTCAACCAAACTTCACAACTCAGTCTATCACCCTTCATACTGAGACACAGTTTAAGGCAAACGTTCAAGAAAAACTGATTCGTCCTAGCTGCAACGCGATGACATGAGCCAAAACACCAATGAGTTCAAGGAGCACATTTTCAGAGAAGAATGTTTTATGGGTTGTGCGTTGGTCCTGTGCAGAACTTTCCAGACTGTCGTCTATATGTTGTAGCTGTGTACTGTCAGCCGAGGGCAGTGTCAAAAATATGTGGAAGAAATGATCTGTAGCCTGCTGTTATTGGTCCTTTATAGTGACATTAAATCACAAGTTAAAACAATAATAAGTGTCTACTGCAGTAATCGTCCTATTGTACTTAGCAGTGAACTACACTGTCACACCTCTTCCTGTTCAGGCAAATATTTTAACCAATCAGCATTTTATCTACAGCATTTTTTTTTTTTTTGAGGACTCAACATCTGGGTAGGTTGCCTACCCAAAATCCTTCACTCTGCGTAGCCAAATGCCTAACAGAAAACAAAAGCAGTACAGTGAAGTTCAACTTAGCTTTCCCGCAGTTGCAGCACTTCTAATCTACAAACCGCTTTGCAACCCATGTGCAACCCAGCTCCTCCTTTTATGACGTATCTGTCTTAATCAGCATCATATCTGTTGTCACTGCTGTCTTCTGTGCTTGTGTCTTCATGGTGCTGGCCCCAGAACAGAACTTTAAATGACAGCAGATGGAAATATCAGCCTTCTTTTCACTATAGTGCTCCTAACTGAACTACAAGTTTTGTTACTGTGTCAGTCGGGTTTTTGACAAACAAGACGAGGTTTAATCGAAACCAGCCACACTGTTCTAGCTGGTAAAGAAGAATCACACAGTGTTAAGATAAACTGCACATCTTTATTTTCCAAAACATTTTTAATGCAATCAATGAAAAATTATCTATGCAAAAGAAATGATTTCGAAGGAAGCGTGTTCCCAGGGCGCTCCCCCTCTGTTTCTCAATCACAGACACACGATAAAAACACACACAAAGTATGATGGGACCAGAGCCAACATCTGTCTTTGATATTATTTAACTAACCGCTTATTGTGGGAGCCCACCAGCACCACGGATGGCGTCTAGCGCTGTGTGTGTGTGTGTGTGTGTGTGTGTGTGTGTGTGTGTGTGTGTGTGTAGGTGTGTGTGTGTGTTAATCTATGAATGCGCTCCGGTGTCCATTCAGACGCTTTGGCAAGCCGGTGTTGTGTTGTTACATCGTTTAAGGGTTGAGCTGCATGCATGTGTGCGTACGCTGGTGCGTTCTCTCGGTATGTGTGTCTGCATTTCTGAGAATGTGACTGCATACCAGTGCGCAATGTGTGTTTCCACAGACATGTGAGAACAGTGTGAGTGTGTGCGGTGGCGATCCCCCTCCACAGTGAAAGCCGCAGCCTCAAACCACATCAGAGAGTGTGTGGGAGACAGAATGACAAGGCCAGGAACCAGCCAGCGTCTGCCTGAAGCCACACACAGGCACACACACACACACACACACAGTCACATTTACACATCAACTTATTGACACATACTGTCCCTTACGCGCTCTATTTCGCCGCCTAACACACACACACATTTAACGCCAACCGTCATTAGACCACAAGTCCTACCCAGTGGTCACCATTTAGGCCAAGGATGCAGCAGAGGTAGATGTTTATGTTTGCAAACTCATAGGCAGACATTAACAGAGCAGAGAGCAAAATAGGTCTTCTGCGGTAAATTTGTTTTTCATCACTGTGTGGGATAAATAAAAATATCGGATTTATATCCACCACACCGGGCACCGAAATAAAAAGCAAACAAGCAATAAATGGGCTAAAACAAAAGCTCGGAGAACACAAGATATGCATATGCGTTCATGCGCATATTACGCAGGCAAAATATGCAGCCTTTCATATTCATGAACACCCCGACAAGCACATACCAGCAGAAGAGAGACGTGGTATGATGGTACTTGCCTTTTTCACAAACACAAACACGTTGCAATTGCCAGCCAAAGGCCATTCATGCCATTTCTCACGCTGACACAAGCATGCCCCCCCCCCCCCCCCCCCCCCCCCCCCCCCCCCCAACACACACACACACACACACACACACACACACACACACACACACACACACGGACAAAGACACAGCGCAAGTGTAGGTCATCCATGGGTGAGTGAAAGCTAGAAGCGGTGTTTTTCCTTGCGGTGGACACACATCAATTTCAAGGAAATTGCTCGCCCCATTATTGGAAAGTGTTACCGGAATGTCAATTAAGGGGGAAGTTTTTAACCTCGCACCACACAAATAAACAGTGCACCCCGTTCCCCCTTATTAAAGGCGGTGTCAGTGCAGACAGAGAGTCTGGGCAGGGGTAGAGGGGAGGGAAGGAGAGATGAAGGGAGCAAGGGAGGCCCAGAGAAAGGGAGACGAAGAGACAGGAGATTCTGGTGCTCTCAAAGAAATGCTTTTGGCCCTGCTTTTGTGCCAGAGGGCCCTAGACCCTGAGAACCACTCAAAACCTGGGTTCTGGCTCTGGCTCAGGCCCACTTAAGGTTGACCTCATCAGGCAGGGATCAGCTTGACAGGTGGTTGGCTCTTGTAGGTGCAACTGCAGCAGACCAATAAAAAGGATGGGTCAAGGCGAGAAAGAGTGGGTCACAGAGACACAGATGGAAAAGCGAGTCAGAGGGGAAGAAGGCTGGAAGAGAAGACGATTTCAAAAACAAGACAAGATAGGTGCGGAAAAGAATGACAGAGGGGAGAGGAACAATGCAAGCAAAATGAGAGTTTGCCTGAAATAGCATATGCAAAGGAGAAATGGTGGGAGGGGTGGAGGTGAAGGGGTAGTTTGTTTTGTGCAGAATTACTTCAAAAATACAGTGGGTACAGTGCAAATAAACATTGTGGGGAAAAGAGGCAGACAGAGACAAAATTCGAGCAAACATGTACAGAAAATTAGCTGACCATTAAAAACAACTTCAAACAAGACATTAAAAACAGCAAGAGAGCCAGTATGACCATACTGAGAGTCAGGGTAGAGTTGATATAGTAGATTATCTTTTAGGGTTGGGCAATTTGGCAATTATAACAGCTAACAGCGGTTGGCTGAGTCCACAGCCAGTTGTTGTATCCGCTGGGGTTTTTTTAAACTTGTAAAATGCAATTGCTGAACAGGACCCAAGGTCGTACCTCCTGCTTTTTTGTTGTGCTGCTGGAGAGCCGTTTGCAGGCGCTGACAGAGGTATGTGTAACTAGAAGTATAGTGCCAAAGAGACCAGGCACTGTATGGTGAAAGATACATTTATGCAGAGCAAAGCGCCAGTTTAGACAAACTTCTGAACTGAGTAGCTCTCTTGACACATATGTCATCCTCACTCACACAACCACAAGTTACAGGTTGTGCACCCTGATCATTTAATAGCTTACTGTATGCCATCCCTATCTGTTTGTTCATGTAGAGGCTGCAAGATTTCTTCATTTAAGCCCCTCCATTCTCCCCTGCAACAAAAGACTGTGTGCAACACTGGTTTTTCCCAACGGCCGGTTGGAAAGCATTATGAGTATCACTCAGCCCTGTGACCTGTGTATAGCAAAGTTAGAAGGACACAGAAGCACACATCTTATATACTTTATAAAATGGGCCTAAAAAAATTTCATGATCCTCATCTAACCAGTCCAAAATGCGACTAACCCAAATAGTGCGCATTCTTAATGTCCAAAGCATATAAACTGAGTTTGACAATAATCTAGAAAGACAAGGCACAGACCCGGTCGACTTCAAAACAGGTATCCTCGACTGATGCTTACTGAACAAAGCCTCCAAAGCTGGGTGGAGTGTGCTCAGATGGCTCCAGGGGGTCTAAGTCTGCAAGCTCACAGGCATGCGAAATGCCTTCACATAGCCAGTGTGTGGGCCTCTGTTTGGAAAAGGGCTTGCCAAGAGCCCCATCACCATAACAGATGAACAGCTGCTGAGAGGCTGCATGTTCCATATAGCTTGTGAGAACACACGCTGGACAAAAACGATGCAATTTCTCGACTCACTCTGGATGGAAAAGGTACTGAAGGCGAGGGCATGACTGCAGAACTACTCATATCCTGCAGGAATAATAAACAACTTGGGTGGGAGCAAGCATAATCTCTTGAATTATGTTTTACCATCCAGTAAGCACAACTACATGTTCAGCACTTCAGAAAATATTTAAGTGTCAAGCTGAGTTAGGAGGAAATACACTACACTTCACAGACACTTCACAGAGCACAGTGTCTCTGATTATAATATTTTATACAACGTAAGCACCGCAAGTGTTGGAATAAACCTATATAGAACACTGAGCACATGATGTTGTGTATGGGAGGCTAAGGGGAATTTTGAGGGGAAAATCTCCCAGCATGAAGCATTTAAGGAGAGAAGTGTGTCAGGAAATGGTCATTAATACCTATTAGCAACAGGAGACTCAGCTGGGGTTTACCTGTGGAAAGGTAAAGGCTGGGCATCATCAAGTCACCCTGCTCCAAGCAGTCAGAGCACTGCTGCTGTATGGCTGCAGGAGATGCCCTGCAGTCATGGAAATTGAAACACTGTTGGAGCGTGAAGATTCAGGAAAGACTCCACACATCCTGAATGGCCAAAAATGAAAATTTCAGTGTCTGTTTCTGCAGAGGTGAATGGTCAAGCCTGTAGGGGTGAGGCCAGGGTAAACAGAATAAGAGAAGTCAAAGCTAGTAACTACAGTGCCTAAAATGCATCTAGTGGTTGAGAAGTTTGATAGCTTGGAGAGTTTAAGTAGACGCATGCAAGAAAGAGAGAGAGAAAAAAAGACCAAAAAATGGAAGAAAAAGAAAACAGAGGAGATTATCATACATCATCATTAGTGAACTACAGGCTCCACAATAATCCGCTGCAAGAGCTCCCATGTCAATAAGAACTAAACTCCAGCCCCGAGTGCAAAAAGAGCCTACAAGAGATGGAGATCAGGATAAGAACAGATCTTAACCTACATAGTTCATGAAAATTTCACTGGTTACCGTAAGCACCCCCAAGAAGCTGCAGAAAAATATTCCCATGCCATTCTTGGATTGCTTTGGGTAAGTGTGAGTCAAAAAGAAGTCTGGTTGAACGTGCATATTGAAATGATGGGTATGTTTTTCTATTTTTCTTTTTTTTTAAGGTAAAACAGCTGCATTGTGGTTCTGATCTTGGGTCAAACTCCAGTGCATTAAAGTCATTCAGAAACACCAGGACAGAGGAAAAGTTGGTGCTGCTAAGGGGAGGGTAGTCCTGAAAGTGGGGATGAACTATGTGTGAAGACGTGAGTTGTGTGCATGGGCATCTCACTAATTGTGTAACGTATGTACAAAAAAAAAAGTGTAACCAACCAGACCACAAATGTTCCAAGCTCTTTCTACCCACTAATGCAGGTAATTAAAAATAATGTGTTGAAATCAGTTTACATTAAGAGACACTCCTCAAAACCCATTTTACTGTGGTTGCCTTTGTTTGTTTACCATCATTAATGGTTTTACTGCTTTAACCCATCCTACATCTGCATTGCGGGGGAGAGTGACAGAAAAGATGGAGGGTGAGAGAGAGAGAGAGAGAGAGAGAGAGGAGCCAAACAGTCACTTTATGGGGCTCAGCTTGCTGAGGCCACCGGTTCACATCCCTGATTGTGTTCAGTGCAGGAATGCTGAGTAAACAAAAACAGCACTGTTTCATTTCCACAAAGTAGCCAAGAGCCTGGACTCTCTCTCTTCCTTTCTGCCTGCTGCTGTGCATTCCAATAAAAGTCTCCATAGATAATGAATGCTAGTACACTGTCCGCAGCCAAACCTTGGCTCCGATGGCAGTTATGACTGTCCGCTGTGGTGTCTGTGTGTTAGTCATCTCCGGATGAATGAGTCACCAAAGAGAAACCTCAAGCACCACCCAGGTAACCATTCAGTCACACAGGCAGTGAACACAGCACCGAGATGAAGGGGAGAGGGAGTGTCAGGCAGGACTTGTATTCTGTGGCATTGTGCTGCCACCTTGTGGTCTACAGAAGAATGAACACAGAAGGCAGAAGCAGAGCGCTTCAGCCAAGAGAGCATTAAAAACTGGGGCAAAAAGAAAAAATGAGAATGAAAGAAGATGGAAAGTAAAAATAAAATCAGCTCCTGTAACCACTTCTTTTCCTGACTCCGCATCGGCAACACCATCAGACTAATTACCCCAGTAATCAGTCTGCTAATATTACAAAAGACCTTGAGGCTGCACTCCTCGTTCCTATTTCAATTGATGCTACTGGAAGTTAGTTAAAGGGAATAATGAAGCTCTCATAGTGCTGCTGCTGTCCTGTTTAACCCTGTCATCCCTGGCCTTAAGTGATGTGTCCAAGTGTGTCTTTGTTGACACCGAGTATACAAATTCAGTTCAACTCAATTGTATTTATATGGCGCCAAATCAAAACAAACAGTCGCCTCAAGGCACTTTATATTGTAAGGTAAAGACCCTACAATAATTACAGAGAAAACACAACAGTCAAAGTGGCCTATGCAAACAACAGTGGGAAGGAAAAACTCCCCTTTAATAGGAAGAAACCTCCAGCAGAACAAAGAAATGACACTTTCCCAATAATGCTCAACAAGACTTCCCCGGCTGAGACCCTTAGCTGCGTTTATACAGGACTTTACGCATTACCAGTGAAATGCTAGGCCCATGCCTTTACCAAAACAATTTTGTCAGTGGCTGAAGTCTAATCTGAGGTTTTCATTTTGTTTTTGCTGTTATTTATTTCTCCTTTAGTGACAGGGAACAAAGAAATCTTCTTATACTACAGGTTTATGAAAGACAGCAAAACAGACAGGACAGAGATATACATCAGCCTCTGCCATCAGCGAATGCCAGCTTATTTGCCAATAGGCCAGTGGCATTTAAACAAGGTGACTACACACTGCTTTATGAATATTTAACAAAGCTGAATATCTATGTTAGCGTTGCAATTTGATGTGGTAGCAGAAGACGATTAAATCACATCACTCCTGTACAGATAATTATTGTTGAGAGTGTCAAATCATTTCCATAATCAGAGTGAGGAAAAAAATACCTACATAGTGACTTTTTACCTTTTGTTCAACGCAGCCCTATTATGGTCCTGCTCGTTTTTCTGACATACAGTAGCTCTTACATGTGCATATTGTCAGGGAGAGTAAACAGCAAGCACACAACTCTGGCCCCACCTGCTGTTCAGACCTTCTGTTTGCAAGGGGCAGCAAATCAGAAGAAAGCTGGCCTAAAGGAAGGGTGGCCTTAATTGCGAGGACCTAAAACAGCTTGTTTCAGACAGAAGCGAGAGGCTACATGAGTGCCCAGTCAGATAAATAATGATTACTTCGACCCATGAATAATGCAAAGCTGCTTTAACACAGAATACAAATGAGGAGCTGGAAATGAGCCGGATTGGTCGACTTTAAGCACTGGAAGACCAACTGATAAAGCACTGTTATGTAATAAAATACTGTCATAGTAATAATAAGGAATCAATTAATGGTTTCAAGATCATAAAAAAGAAAAACTAAATTTATACAGCTCTAGGCCTCTCTCAACACACTGTATTGTTTAGTATGGTAATGTTATATTGAGGCTCCCACACAAAACACATCCACTCCCACTGCTAAAACTGTTAATGCTAGCTATGTTGTATCTTCCTAGCCTCCTAATTGAGGGTAACCCATGCAAATGGGTGGGTGGTGAACAGAGTTGAAAATCTAGCAGCCACAAACAAACAAAAAAAAAATGTAGGTGGATTGTTAGAACAAAAGTAAATACTGGGCTTGCATTCTGTGGACATGAGGATGATGGTTACCAACCTTTTATGCAAGCGGATATTATATAGTTGTACTTTAATCTAGTTTCTGCCCTCTAGTGGAGAAAAATCACACAGTCCAACTTCAAATTAGTAAAAATATGATTCTTCACATACTTGTTTCTGATTCTGATTTGTCAGTTCACTGGATTTAAGCATAACAAAAGCATCCAGTGTTTAAAATCAAGTATACAAGCCATCTTAGGATACATCAGATGGCAGCTTAGCAATGAAAACAAATGGAAAGCTCCATGATCCACGGAAAAGCAACACAGTGCATCCAAAAAAAAAAAAAGAGGCTTTTGTCTGCATGGAGAATAAACTTAACTGCTGTCGGGCACAGGGAGTTTAAAACCATTAATATGCTTCTTTTTTTCGCTTTCTTAATTCCAAACACAACTACGAAGGATTACTCTTATTACTGTATGAACACAATATATTCTGTGTTCCTGGATTCAAGGATCATTGCAAGTATTTTGCGCTGCTTCGTAGATGTCTTCTTGCCCCACTTTCACCACCTCAACTAAATGATTTCTGTTCAAGGTGCAACCAGGCTGATTTACAAGCAGATAACATGGAAAAACAGACATCACTCGCAGTAGCACTGTAACACTTCTAGTCTTCATCCAAGCCTCACCAATGCCCTTTAAATGTCTGATTTTTTTTTTTTTTTCAAGTGGGTTAAGTATGTTTTTATGAGCGATTATGTGCAAGCACACTCTGTGCCCATTTCCTGATAACATAAAGGAGCTTAACCACAGGCAGCAGTATCAAGTTTCTTAAACCAATCCGGACAACTCAGAGCCTTTGACCAAAGCAACATGCTGAATATAATTCCCTTATTCAAAAACCTAGATACCACTGAGATTCCTGCCAGTACAGTATCAGGACTCCTGCCACCGTGCGAGGATTATACCCACGTACGTGATCTGTTTGAAATCTCTCTCGTGGTGCTTCCTGTGGGTTTCCGGTGAATATGGAAATTGTGAAAAACAATTATTTGCATTCCCTGTTGTTGTTGCTTTTTTTTTTTTTTTCATTTATTTAATAGAGAAACTTTGTGAGTCATCAGAGGATGTGTCAGACTAAAGTGCAGCAAATACGCACGAACAACCCATTATGTAGTTACAGCCATTCAATCAACAGAAATGATACGGTCTGTACTTTGATTATGTGGTTAGTCAGCCTCTTAGCTTGCTGCCATTAGGCTTTGAGTGCATTTGCACATCAGCCACATATTTAAATAAATAAAAAGACACACAGGCACATATACATATTTATGCTGCATATGCAGCATGTCAAGAGATAAAATTACAGTAGATGAAAACAAAAACTGTTGAATGTGTTTCGATGGTTAAAACACATTGATATCAGCTGAGAAAATGATCCTTTCTTCAGGTATAATTTGCAATGCCTGCTCTAATATTAGACATATCTATACACCGCAAGCAGATTGACTTAACACATACACTATATATACATATGTGGTTCAAATATGGCTTAATGAGCCCCCCCACCAGTGTTCAAAGATGTTTTTCTAGTCATAGGCTAATTTAGATTCATTGCTCCATAAGACCTGTTGCCAGATCTTGTGTAATTTGGCATACCTCAGCATTTTCTGGCTGTTTCCCTTCCTTACAAATGGCTTTGTGACAGCCACCCTTCCACTGAGACCACTTCTGATGAGGCTTCAGTGAACAGTGGCTAGATCAGCTGAAGGGCCGGATGTATCGCTCAGGTTCTCTGGCAGGTGTTTGTTGGATTTTTTTCCCCGTTTCTTAAGGGCATGACTTTCAGATACTGTTCACCTGCTGTAGATAGTTTTGTAAGCCTGACACTTCTTCTTTTGCCCTCCACTCCAGTTTTCTCATTTTTTTTTAAGGACACACAGCACAACGAGATATGCTACATTTTCGGCTAATAGCCTTAAATAATAACAAAAACTATAAACAAGCATATGAAAAAAGAACCAAGCACTCAACTACCATGTCTTAATACCTACATACTTACACTTGCTAATTACGGTAACCTGAATCATTCATCACTGCAAGCTGAGGTTAATCATGACTCAGCTGGTCTCTCTCGCTCTCTTTTTCTGTCTTTGTCATCTCTCTAACGTCATACCAGCAGCAGTGTGTGCGCAGAGGTGGTTGCTGTTCCAACTTTGCCACATAGTATGTGGTAGAGAAGGGGAGTAATAGTACAGTAACTGCATTAAAAACCTCTGGGAAACTAAGAAGATATATATATATATATATATATATATATATATATATATATATATATGCGCAGTACTGCAGAGTTTCTTGTCTATGTAGTTCAATAAGTTAAAGTTGATAAAGTGAAAGGTACTTTTGGTATTCCAGCCAGTGAGATCCATCTTTGCTTTACTCTAGAATAGCTCAGCACAGTCACTCACAAGCAAAGGTAACAAAGGCATCTTACAGCTTGTTAAAAAAAAAAATAGAGAAAGGTTAATAACACTCTTGACAAGCTGCTTCTGTTGTGGATAGAACAGGGAATTAATGGTATTTCAACTTAAGATGCAGAACAAAAACAACTTCATTGCGCTGCCTGTTGCTGAACAGATACCACAATCTGTTGACCTTGAAGACCTTGAAGACAAGCGCTCGCAGAGTGTGATAGTTAAAGAGGGAGATGACACTGATACTGTTACAGCAGATAATTAACTTTGGTTATAATGTAGAGTTTGGCAGCCTTACAAACTCAGGGTTACTTTCTCCTTCTTTTCTCTCACGCCTACCTGAATCCAGCTTTACTTCTTTCTCTCTTTGCTTTATCATACACAGAAACAGCTTCAGCTTCTTTTTTGTTTTTTTACCAAGACTATAATGTCATACTGAAATATTACCTAGTCTGAATGATACAAAACATTTTAAAATTTTTACTATAAACACCTAATCCACCTCCATTTGTATCTCTGTAAGATACAGTGGATTATTTCTAACACACACACCAGCACACAGGCCTTCTGCAGTGTGGGCTGACTTTTGCTAATATAACAGCATTGTTGCTCTGCTGTGTCACTGTCAACCTCCATAGCAAAATACTAAACGCTGCAGCACAACAGTTGTTTGGATGAGCCAGCAGGCTAAGCTGCAGTTGTTTTTTTCGCGGTAATTTCCGCGAAGCGAGCCGTGCTCTGAAGAGCATATAAGTGTTGACCAACAATGCACCACGCTAAATGCATTCTGTGTGCATCCATAACAACAACAACAACAAAAAAAAAATGCCATCATTGTCGCTTGCCTTTTTTTGTGCAGGAAAAAGAAACGGGGAAAAAAGACTGAGTGACTGAGACAGAGAGAAGACAGGCGGCATAAATTTATCATGCTGTGATGATATATTTACAGCAGGAATGATGCAGTAATGAAGTATATTTGAAACTCCTCCGCTGATGTGCATTATAACACAATACAATACGAACTCTCACCCCAAAGCACCTGCGGCAGGTCATCAGATCCAGTGCTGTTCCCATTTCAAGTAAAGATGGCAAACTGTTTGAACGTGATAGACGTTTATCTAATGAACTTCTTCCCTTTTATTTTCAGGCTGACTACTGCGCCCACAAACTGATCTGAGTCAACAATTGATGGGCTCAAGGATGTGTTGGAAAATTTTGGAAAAAAAACTATTTCAATCCCTGACAGGTGAATCCAGTTTGAAGTCCAGGTGGGTATAGTCTTATGATCCACATCCAGCAGTATGATACAGAAAACTCCCACCAAGCTATCCCCTACCTATGCCGGTCTCCTGTTTCACCTGTGACACCGGAGAATCAATTACAATGCTGGGGCTGGTAATGAGCTCTCCAATTACTTGATCCAGAGACTAAGGGACAATATAGAGGTCTTTAATCTTTAATGTGTGTTCAACAAGCCTGCTGCACATGTCTGGCAGCATTTCCCCCAAAAGATCCAACACTATTACACACAGCTTACAGAATTCAACTAAAATCAAAACATCATTTTAATCAGCTAGTGGGGTAATTATATTTTACTAATTAGATAAAATGAAAGAGACCAGGACCCGGTCATTTTGGAAGCTGGAAATTGGCCAGCGGCTTTGGGCTTCCTAAGCTGACCACTTGATGGATGCTATTTTAATTGCCGAAGCCCCATAACTGGAGCAGCTACAGTCCTGTACGACTATTCTCTCTATATGAGCTATATGTGGTAATGATTTCAATTTAGTACACAGCATAAAAAAATGGAGTTCTTTCTTTCTCTGACACGTGTGTGTACAAAAAAAACCCAGAACTTAAACTTAAAATAGATTTTTATGTACTGGCTCAGAGTGCATAATGCAAGATCATCAACTACTGTATACAGGCTAGTAAAGTAAAACAGGTAGAATGACAACTATATTCATTGTGTTTTAAGGCATTATTTTCCATTTTGCAACTTATGTTGTATTCTCAGCACTGGCAGCCCTGCACTCTCCTCTTTATCATCTTTGATTACCAAAGTTGCTCTTGTTCCCTTACCTTTCACTTATCAGGAAAGAGCAATAAAGCTTTAATGAGATAAAGTCGCCCTCCTTCGACTTTCTATCCCCATTCCCTCAGGGTGACGAGTTGGATTTATTTTGCAAAAATAGCCACAGAGCAAAAAGTATACAACTGTATGAATTAATTAAAGATGAGGGAAGAGCAAGTGAGACAAGCTTTCTTCATTTGGGAGCTGCTGTGACTGCATGATGCTACACTCACAGTAAGTGAGAAAAGTTAAGTCATGCACTGCTAAACAGCCATATGTTCTGTAGCAGGGAAAACTCTTAATCCACTCAAGTCAAAAGAAAGGGTGATACCGAGCCACCGTTTTGCAGTAAGCGTCTGTGTAAATGGGCCTGCTCTGGGATGTGTGAAAAAGAGGATGAGGAAAACAACACCAAACCTCCAGTGTTTGAATCAAGGGATGATAAAGAATTTAGCTGCACATGGCTGCGGAGAACTAAATCAATTAAGAGGAATCAAACTTACAAACTTCCTCTTTAGCTTTCCCTTGCCACGGTTTGGTTTGCTGTCAACCGCAGTCACTGTGTCAAAGTCGGAGCCCATGTCTAGGTGGTCATCAGCAGACATGCTCTTGCGGAGGTACGCAGCGCGAGCCCGGAAATGGGAGAACGGCGACTGGGAGCGTGGGCGGACCTCGGTGCAGCCGCTATTCTCCGTCTCATTGTCACCCTCCATGTCATCCTCCAAACGCCAAAGCTCCCCTAGATGAAGAAAATATGAAAGGAGCAAAGAAGATAAATAAAGACATCACAGTGGCATTACATGAAGGTAACAATAAAAAGAAAAAGAAGGGGAGAAAAAAAGACAGAAAAAGATAAATGAAAGCAAGACTGACTGGACTGTGCAATTACTGGAAACTCATTCCACAAATTCTCAACTGTCATCATTGATTGCTTCCATAAAACATTTCCAGAAAGTAATTTAGCTCCCTTTAATAGTAAAATACTTTACAGCCACAGCATTACTCGCACCATGCCTCTCGAACAACCTGATTATGATTTCATATGCTGGACAGACAGGGAACACGGTGGTGTTTTTCTCCAGAGCTCTGACACGATGTCTGCGTTCTCACAGTCGCACAACAGAGATGGACGTGTGCTGTCAGAAACTAGCTCAGCTGCACTAATCACAGGCAACTTCCATCGCTCTGCATTTGATGCTCATCAGACATCTTGTCACATCCTGTCTGCAGCGTCTGGTGAACAGCTTTCAAAAACACTCACTGGTCTTTTAGGTACTTAAAGAAGCTGATAGGCTGTATGCTGAGTAAGCAAAATCTGCTATCCATCAAGACATTAACAATCAAAACAGTGAAATATGCTCATAACTCAAATACAATCTCTATAGGGCTTCAGTTATAGTAGGAAAGTGAGCTCATTGTGTACTTCCCAGCTGCTCATGAGGTTCATCTCAGACATTTGTCCGCTGTAAGGGCTTTTATTAAAACATCAGATACTTAAGTACAGTCAGGACCACTGTAGTCAAAAGAAGATTGTTATTTATATCTTCAGTATTTAGTTGTAATATGGGGGTGGTGTGGTGGTTAGCATTGCTGCCTCACAGCAAGAAGGCCTGGGTTCAAACCCACCTTTACTTCTAAGCATCAAATGGACTGCACTCACACTTTGTTTGCCTGTACCATGTTGGATCTCCTTTTGTCATCATAGGTGATTTAATTCTTCATGGCACAGATTCAACAAGGAGCTGAAAACATTCCTCTGAGATTTTGGTCCATATTGACATGAAAGCATCCCGTGCTTATTTGTTGGCTGCACATCCATGATGTGACTCTCCTATTCCACCAAATCTGAGATCTGGTGACTGTGGCGGCCAGCTAAGTACAATGAACCCACTGTCATGTTCAACAAACCAGTCTGAAATGATTTAAGCTTCGTGACATGGTGCGTTATACTGCTGGAAGCAGCCATCAGAAGATGGGCACACTGTCGTCATAAAGGGATGGACGTGGTACTGTGTTAGTACTGTGGGGCCAAAAGTGTGCCAAGAAAA
Organism: Archocentrus centrarchus; assembly: GCF_007364275.1. Taxonomy (NCBI): domain Eukaryota; kingdom Metazoa; phylum Chordata; class Actinopteri; order Cichliformes; family Cichlidae; genus Archocentrus; species Archocentrus centrarchus. The sequence continues at coordinate 8,939,481 of NC_044364.1, forward strand.
TATCCCTCAATACATGACACCACCACCAGAAGCCTGAACCACTGATATAAGGCAGGACGCTTTTATGTTATTTACACCAAATTCTGACCTGACTGTTGCATCAGAAATTGAGGCTCATCCAATCAGGCAATGCTTTTTGAATATTCTGTTGTGCAACTTTGGTGAGCCTGTGTAAATTGCAGCCTCAGTTTTCTGCTCTTAGCTGACAGGAGTGGCAACGGGCGTGGTCTTCTGCTGCTGTAGCCCATTTGCTTCGAGGATTGGCACGTTGTGCGTTCAGAGCTACTCTTCTGCATGCCTTGGTTGTAATGAGTGGCTATTTTAGTTATTATTGCCTTCCTATTAGCTCAAAGCAGTCTGGCCACTCTCCTCTGACCTCTGGTATCAACAAGGTATTTTCACCCAGAGAACTGCCGCTCAATGGATATTTTCTCTTTGTCAGACAATTCTGTGTAAACTATAGGGATGGTTGCGTGGGAAAATCCAAGTAGATCAGCAGTTTCTGAAATACTCAGATCAGCCTGTCAGGCACCAATAACCATGTCATGTTCAAAGCCTCTTAAATCACCTTTCTTCCCCATTCTGATGCTTAGTTTGAACTTCAGCAGGTCCTCTTGCCCATGTGTACATGCCTAAATGCACTAAGTTGCTGCCATGTGATTGACAGCTGAACAAGTGTACTTAACAATGCAGCCGGTGAGTGTATATCACACCAATTATTCTTATTGGCTATACAAAATACTTTACACACACACACACACACACACACACACACACACACATACACATTTATATAGCATTTTATTGTACACATACAGTGGCTCCACTGTGGTGGTTTACACATTCATCTAACAAGTGAAAGATCCATAGTTTGATCCTGGGAGGAGACACAAATTTTAGTGGCTCTTTGTGTCGGGAAGAGCATAATAATCTATCAAATATGTGGAGGTACCTGCTGGGATTACCCTTTGTGAATAAGGGAGCAGCTGAACAGTAACTTTTTTTTTTGTGCACATACATCTCTTTTTACCCTCACACTCACCGATGACAAACATCACTGAAAGATTTTGGTGCCAAGAGCACTTTGTCAGGTGGACTACAGAAGAGCCAGGGATCAAACCACTGCAGACAACCAGCTCTACCTCCCGAGCCACAGCTGCCGCAATTTATTATTCATTATATCCATTATTAAAAGACTGAAACTGTAGGTCTTTTTGCGGTGAGTGTTTTTCTGTGAGCTTATGAATGATCTCCAGAGTGTGAAATATAACCTCAGTATCAGTTCCAGTCTGAGCAGCAGCCAAAACACATCTGGCTTACAAAGCTGAGCCAAATAATAAAAGCAACAAAATGACTGAACGCCGAGGCAGCCTTGCCACTAACACGGGATGTTGCTTAAATCCTTGAACTGAGTTTATCTGGCTTATTAAACAACTTGAATTGTACAAAAAGTTGTCTGTATACTGGAGACATAAAGAGAGGTAGAGAGAGAGGGGAAGGCAGCATCATGGTCAATGACAGTGGTTGCTAGGCAACAAGCAGCCACGTGAGACTTGAAATCTCTCTCAATTTGATATTTTCAACAGAGCAGCAGCCATGGAAGAAAAAAAAAACAGACCCAGATAATTAGTCAAGATGTAAAAGGACATAAAATGGAAGCACTTGGACTAAATCAACCCATCACTGACAAAGAACTGAGTCATTAGACGTAGTAAAAGGGAAGATTTACCGGCTCAGAGCAGTTAGGGCTTGGGATTCACTCGATGCTATTTGGCCAAAGTGGGTTACTGATGACATTCGCATAGTTCAAACTACAGGCAAAACAGGAGAGAGAAATTTAAAGAGAGAGAGCAAGAAGGAAGGAGGGATGATGGAAGTCTCTTTTTAGAGGTTTTATTTCTGTCATACTTCCTTTATTTGCTTTATTCATTAATTTTAACAAATAAACTCTCTTATGGTATTAAATGTACTACAGTTTATGGGATGGACCAAATGAAGTCAGCATGATCTAAACAAAAGGCGACTTTAGTATATTTGGAAAAACTGTTTCATGCCACCCTGGATGGAAGTGGATATATTATTCTTATTTAAAGCTCTATATATTTATTCTTGGACTCTAGTGTAGCTTTGCATGCTTCACAGCTCGAAATAATCCTCATGCAGCCCCACAGTTCACTCTGTCTGAACCAAGATATTTTATCTCCTGCTGTCACTCCTCACTATTTACACTAGTTATAGAAAATTTGAAAAATGTAAAATGCTGTCAGCTCAACTTTGCTTATTTTATTTGCTTATGTTTAGTAGTTCGCCAGCAGTTCACTGAGTTATGATCAGTTTTTACATGAAATATCATGAAGTTAAAAATAGGGCAACAGAGTCAATCAGACCAGCAATGAACTGAAGAAACACCTGTGAGTCAAGACTCAGGGCACAGCGGAGCAGTCGCACACAGGCAGCTGGTGTTAACTGAAGTTGCCACCTCACTTTAATCATCTGCAGAGTGTGCAGATCAGCTGTGGATACACTGAACTAGTGTGAAGAGAGCTGTGATAAACTGCAAAGCGTGTCTTGTAATGGCACTGGATTATGTGCAGCATTATAATGTGCACATTTTTAACACAACGTGAATCTTTCATTTTTAAATACCATGGTCAAATGTAGTTTGAGTCCTTTGTAAGCAGAAGATTTGAATAGCAGGTGGTTGGGACATGGTCCGAGACGACCACGTAAATGACATCAGCTCTCAGTGACATCAGACAGCGCCAAGAGTAAAAAGAAAAAAAAAAAAGATCTGAAACAGTGTTTAGAACAGTCTAAATCCTGAGCTTTTGGCTCACAGGGAATACTTGTGTGCTTATAAATTACTGATGCATGTTACAGGGTGGTAAAGGAGGGCTAACCCAGGATACAAAATCCCAGGTAGAACTCCTTTTTCAGTTTCAGTTTTATGTGACGATATTGTACAGGCTCCTGATAAGTTACAAGGTTAGGTTACTTTAGTGTTAAAGTGTGAAGCAGCTGCACTTTTACTTAAAATTTCCACAGAAAGCACTACCTTGGCTACTTTGGTTCTTACCTTGAACTTGGATAAAGTGCTGTGTTACTACTACTCCACTATAATGCTACTGCTGCTGGCACCTTGTAGCAATAGATCCACCTTTTGAATTAGATGACATATTGTGATATGAGCCCACATTATGATAAATCGGTCTTCATTCAGAGTGTTGGAATGGAAGCTGTCAGAAAGATTTACGTTCAGGTTGCTTGACTTGATCATTTATAATTTATTCATGCTTCTGGACCCAACCTGGGGCTTTTCTGCACATGTGTATCATGAGAGGTCACATTCACATTGGTTAAAATTTGCACCAGCACTGACTGCAGCCAGGAGTCAGCAAAGGAAGACAGTCTGTTGCCAGAGAGAGAGAGAGAGAAGGCAATCAACAAAGAGGGGGCAAAAATAAGCCCATGCTGCGTCAGCATCTCATCCCCATTTAGCCCACTCATCCACTCTTAAAAATGTGCAGCTCCACAACGACCTTCATTGTGAAGTGAACCAAAATATCAGATCTTTTCTGGATATGAATTTTGCTTTTTTTTTTTGAGCAGGTGTTTCCGTTTATTTTGAAGCTTTTACCACCTGTGTTGCTGCCTGTGTCTCTACGAATCCAGGACTGACTTCAAGACGAACACTTTTTTCTTTTTTCTTATTTTATTTAGGTCTTCCTCGCTTGGTTGCATCTTTTTTTGAAGTTACATACTTCTCTTTTTTTCTCAAATGAGTGCCGTTTTAGGAAGAGCTCCTGTGCAGATTTCTCTTGTATTAAACATCACAAGCGAGGATGATAACACAGCATTTTCCCCTTATTCCAACATTTAAAACGTGCCAAAAGTCATCTCGCTACTGATGGAGAGGAGCTTCCTGTCGTCAAGCTGAGTGACATCAGTCAGTAGTGAAAGTGAATGTGTTTGTCTATCAATGTGTGTGAATGAGGAGACAGGCGTTAGGATGTCTAGCCTGAAGCCTTGCTCTTCCTCTGTTGGGATGGTGATTGGCTTGTTCGGGGATTACTTTTCAAATCAGGCATTTTGAGCACGTATCACACCTGCTTGAAGGATGTTTAACTGTCCACTCAGAAATTAGAAATGCATTCACTATATAGCACAAGCACAGGTTTCATTTGAAATATTTTATCCATCCATCCACCCATTTCATTTTTTATCTTAACAGATAATCAAATGTTTGTTTACTTCACTCATTCAATCTAAATTTGCCTGATTGATTCCTCTCCTACCTTCAGTTTCAGATGTCTATTATTGTGGACTTTTCACAGAAGAGCTCTTTTTGATCTATATAAATCAAAGCCCATCTGAGTGTGTGTGTGTGGGGGGGGGGGGCACCTATCAATGTTTTCATCCTTAAAAAACACCCTCATTTGTCTTTAAGATGAAAGCTATCTCTGTCAGCGGGTTACACCTTCAGCATTCTCCATGACAGTTTCCCCTCTCATGTGAGGCGACGGTGTTTTGATTCCTAAGCAAGAGGAGGAGAAGGAAGAGAAAAGAGAGAAAGGATATACACTGTTTTTCTTGTATGTGCAACTGCTGAGACAGATGGCTGCTGGGTGCTCTCAGCCAAGTGAAGCATAAGACAGAATATCACAGAAGCGACACAGGTGTGGGCATTTGAAAGGAAAAAGAAAGACTTTAGTTTAAGCTTTTGTGCCCTTTAAAACAAAGAACTAACCATTTGAGTTTATACTTAATTCAAAATGCTCAGGTCAGAGACTGTTATTTCATCATGAAAAATGAAAAACAGAGCAAAGTTCATCAAAAAAAGAGCATTTCCAGAAGATCAGCTAATGCCAGACTACATCAGGAACTGGGTCAACTGATACCCTTCTATGTCCCCTGTTGGCAAATTTCTCATAGGTCACGTTTACAGTTCCGGTGTATCCGCAAGCTGCTTTACAAACCAACTCAACCACACCGCCTCCCTTCCATGCTGCTTCTTACTTTATCCATGCCCGGTCTGTTTTCAGCAAGGGTCTTGCTGCTGCTGCTGCTGCTGCTGCTGCTTTCCCCACTTCCAGCTTTCCATAGATCCACATGGAAGGCTGGGGGAGGTCCCACAACAGGGCTAAAGTGCCAAATATGATTACTGCAAACTGAAATAATAAAAATCTTCTTTAGACAACAGGAGTCAAGGCTCAACTAGAAAGAGGTTATAAGAACCACTTAGATTCTAAAAACTTGTTTGGTGTCATTTCCCCAAACACTGAAAAAGATATTTACCTGCTGGTGGCAAAGTGCAGGCCTTTGAATGGCTGGTGGTAACTGGAGGACTCTTCATGCGCGGAGGACTCCCACCAATGAGATCAGAGTGGTGGACCCTGGAGACTGTTGGAGACTGGGGGATGCTGGGGAGGGTACGAGACTTAGCCAGTATGGGTCTCTGCAGCTTCCTTTCCAGTGACCTGCACAGATAGCATAAATGCTCAATTACACAGATCGTTACAATATCACCGACAAACCCAATATCAGCACGAACTCACACTCGGGCATGTACGCGTAGACAAATACAGCTTACCATTAATGAGCAACAAAAGCATCTTTGCCAATCAATATTTAAATTGCTTCCATCTCAGTGTAATCAAAGCGAAGGTCATTTAGAACACTAGAGCAGTAGATCAATACTGGACTGAACACTCTCCAATGGGACGCAAATCAATAACTACAATTGCAAGATCTGCTTAGCAAATTGGTAACAAGCAACTTTATTTGTCTTTTTTTTATCTCAATGTTTTCCCACAGAAGTCTGTTTTCCCCTCGTCTTTAAACCCCCCTTTTACTCTCACAGCCATGCTGTGTTAGACTGCAACAGATGACTGATATTACATAAAAATCCTCTCCAAAACATTTTTTGTCTCATTTATAATAGAGACTTAGAATCTGAAAAAACAACAACTCAACAATACTGACTCAGTGCAGCAAATCCACCTCCAACGCCACTTCTGATCAGCTTGATGTGCTCAGATTTAATGAAACGTGGCCAGCATTTCAGACATCAGTCAGCCTAGTAGAGTTGGAAGACATCTGACCTCCAAACTCTTGCGTGACAAGCCTGGGTACTGAGCACATGATCCCCAGCTGAGAATGAGTTGAAGACATGCAAGCTGAGTTCTCCCAGGCTGATTTGTCCTGAAGCCTTCAGGGGCAAGTTTTTGTTTGTTTTTTTTAAATATATACAGTACCAGTCAAAAGAGTGTGTCCAAACTTTTGACTGGTACTGTATATAGCTGGATGATATTGTAAAATATGAGATAACTATTTAATTTTGAGCATTTTTTTTTAAGGTGAAACAAGACCACCACTTGCAGATTTGGGCATCAAAACAAGCCATTGAATTTCATATGCTGGCATAATGGTTTGTCATTACACAAGTGGGCATGCATGCTAATTCCAAGTCTCTTCGTGCATTTTTCATTTTTGCTCTCTCACATGCCGTGCAGTCCCATTTGTTTCTTTGTGATTTGTCCGCCGTATACCCAAGATTATTTTCTGAAAACCAGCAACAGCTCCACATTTTGAGTATTAGCATTACAGTTTCAAAATTAATTCTAAAGTTTGAGCCTGAAATTAACTCTGCTGATCTGCTGGGAAATAAATACAGGGATTGTACACTACAGTGCTGTGCAAAAGTCCTAAGCCACCCATCATATCTTTATATTTTTCTTCCTAGGAGCCAGACTTTCTTGCAGCGGTCTTGAGCAGTTGTTCTCTAGGCTTTCTGAAGTTTGTCTTTGGACGTTGGCTGCTTTTTCACTCATTTTCAGTCCAGTCTTTGTACCTGCCCATTTTCAAAGGAATGTTTTTGTTTATTTAGCACGATGTCAGCACCATCTACATATTTTGCAGGGTAGGTAAGAGCTCTCAAAGGGCTTAAAAGCCAAGGCCCATACAGTATGGACACATTAATCACTGTATCGATTTATTTGGCGGACACTGGCCAAGGACTCAATAAACTAAATAAACTGAGTGAACCATACAAAAAAAAGATTCTGTTTTCTATTTTGCAATAACTCAATAACAACCTGCTTTAAACATTTCAAACAAGCTTGCAGCCACTGAATCATACGAATGCTGTAAACCCCTTTTAACTGCATCAGGCCAGTTAAACATAACATATTTAATGTAATAAATGGGATGATTGAAGGGATAAAAAGGTCTGGGCAGATTAAGTGACAAACAGAAGCACTGTGTGTATCATTTTATATACATTACAGAAAGATGGACCTTAACTTGTTCATTACAGAATGAATTATTTACTGTGCACTGGCTAAAGAAAATAAATCACTGTATACTCCCATTTTAAACAGTTCATGACAACTATATTGGGTTGAACCTTTGTATAAATCACCTATTTCATATGCTTGAGCATTCTCAGTGCCACATTGTCACACAGGCAGCTGTAGCTGGTAACTGTCTGCCAGGCTTTGCCTCCACTAATTCAAGTCACTGAACTGGACCTCTTGACTGTGTCTGAGGGGTTAGTGCATCTTGGAACAAGGCTATGCAATTACCTGACAAACAACATGGTCTGCTGTGCGGTTACTTGTACTAAATGATTGTCCAGGACTTTACTCTCCAATTTCGAGGTGTGAACTTCTGATATTTTTGTGTACGTAATTAACAAGTATCTGTGTTCCTCATATGCACCTATACAGTCAACTGATTGCTAACCAAGCTTAGAATATTTGAGCTATCTAAGAATAGCAAGATACGAGCAGCAAAAAAAGTTAAAATAATATTTTTTCAAACATGACTTCATAAATCAACTGGCTACATCACTGTGGCTACATCCACCTTATTTATAGTCTAGTCTATGGTTCTCCTTGGGCTTTCTGCAGGAGATCAAGTAAACTTATTCCTTTAAAGGTAACTTTTTGAGATATTACATTTAATTTGACTTCAAATACAATACAAAAAGCATGGGTGCACAGGCACTAATATGTCAAAACTGTCTTCTAAGTGGCCTGAAGAGGGTGTAGGACTGATAACTGTAGCGATAGAAATTCACAAAATGAGCAGATTTCATCAAATATCATCAATCTGATGTAAGCCAGACATTAAAGCCTTTCTTCTACACAGAGGATCATATCTAATCCATTAAGAGCTAAAGAAGATTATTAGTCATTAATTAATTCATGAGAAACTCCAATGCTGCAGCATTATTCAGAAGTGCATGCACTCAACGGTGAACAGCTTTTCTTTTTGGTACCAGCATGTTTTTACAAGCTACTTTTTAACATGCTTTCAGAGGTAAGTGCACTTCTCTAAAACTCAAGTGCACTGAGTTTGAGGGGAATACTTATGTTCTCTTTTAATTCCCTTCGATTGCTGGATCAGGATATAACATGCAAGTTCGGGGTTACTCGCCACTAGGGAGCCATCAGGTAAACCAACAGCAGGTGCAAAGTCAGCACATCTGCAGGTGTGAGAAGCAAAGCACTGAGACATGCCCCTGCCAGACAGGAAACTACAAGCTAAAAGAAAACGTGGGTGGTGAATTTGTGAATATTTGACATTGACAAACCAGGGTGGTGTGTAATGCTTTAATGTTGACTACATACACGTAGGCAGGACGTACACAAATAGAGACTTTGATAGTAATGCAAACTGAAAGCTCTCTCACTCCTCAGCAATCCATACTGACTTGCACGAAAAAGCATTTGCCTGAGGCACATACATATGCACATCTCTTCTCAGTGAGCATAAGATGAAATAACTCAGGGTCCACGGGTAAACAAATGCACGCACATACAGCTACGCTGACACACACGTGCGCAAACACAGTTGTTGGCCTCCCACCAGCACATTATGATGATAACACACTGTGCCGAACAGCCGGCCCAGGCCACTCTGACAATTTGGGCTTCACTCATCCAACAAACCTGTTGCTTAGCGACTCTGACTACAAGCAGGGGGAGACGAGAGAGCACAGGAGAGGCTTATTCTTGCTTCCCACCAGCAATTTATACTTTCACAAAAACAGTGTCTCGCCCCGAGTTGTGAGCATCAAGTGAACTGTGTTTTTTTTGTTTGTTTGTTTGTTATTTTTTTTGTCACCAAATTTATTATTGCTTACGTTTCAGTTAAGCTTTCTTTGGCAGTGCACATTTGTGCAAGGGCTCTGATTGAAAAAGTATAACGCAACAGTGAATGGATGACATTCTTTCTTAAGAATAACAGAAGAAGGCATAAAGAAGAAACAAAAGTCAAGAGTATTCCATTAATTACAGATGGAGGGGTCCACAAGCTAAAAAAAAGGCACTACGCAGACAGGTCATGACCAGGAAAACTGCTGACCGCTGCACTGTGTTCTTATGCGGTGTGGTTGGTTTGTGGACTCTACTGTGGTGATTAGAGACCTGAAGTGGTGTTCCTGGAGCTGCATCATAGAGCAGTTCGCAACTAAACCGAGTTTGCCACAAAAAGCTTACCGATAGAAGAAAATAAATATAAATATTTTCCATCTTTTATGTTTTTATTAAGAATAGGTGGGACCATGACTTAAGAGTGGCACCCTTGTTGATAGTGATGTGACAAGTGAGGGGTGGATCTGACCTACGGTCTCACGGTACCGCGGTTTTGTCAGTTTGTGTTGGTACTGGCCCACGCAGAGCCTCCATGTAAGAGTATGCAACACATGTTTTGTTCTTTGGGTGCAAAGTGGGCCAGAACAGGAAAGGGAGAAGCACGAAAATCTGGAGGAGTCGCCCTCTAATGGCTATTAGAACAAATGCAGGTTTAAGGCACTTTTGCATTGAGACCTGGGAGCTGTGTCTATCTTTTATAAACACCCTGTGGTTAAAAAAAAAAGAATCACGTTTATTTGCATCTTTTAAGCACTCATCCTGTTTTTGTTTTGTTTTGTTTTTTGGGTGGGGTGGGGGTAGAAGACAGCATGAGGGGTTTTTCAGTATACCTTTCTGTGCTTGACTTAACATGAAAAGATCTCAGGAGGAACTGCAAAAGCCTCTGTCCTCTGTCTCACTGCTGACTAAAATTAGCTTTGTTTCTACAAGAACACACGCTGGTGCAACAGAAGCACAGTAATTTGTATTAGTGACCTATATGTTAAAAGTAGCACATGCAATGCCTTCAGTCCTTTTGGTAATCTAATGTGCAACTGTTTCCCACTGCTGCCAAAAAAACCTTTTTGCCCAGCTATTTCTCTCATCGACTTTTACTCAAGCTGCAGAGGGTGTCACATCAGAATTGAGGTTGATGTGAATACACATCAGGTTGCTACTGAAGGCTATATACGGGTTCTTCTAGGCTCAGAATGGGAGTAACTACACACAGCAGTAAGTATGATCACCACATGCATAAAGGCATTTAGCAGAAAACTGTGAGTGTTGTGTGTTGAGTAGATCAAACCCTAACTAATAAAAGACACCGAAGGAGGGACTATGCAGACCTTTGAAGAAATATCCTGTATATGATGGGAAATGGCTGTGATGGTGAATGTAGCTGCACAGAAAGAACTATCTATGGTGCTGAACTGACTTGTAGCACACTCAAAAGCACTCACTCATACTCATACTTGTGCCCAAGTTTTCATGCTCATATCTCTGGTTAGGAACATTCAGCAATTCTAAAGGTAGTTAAACAGTTCATTCATAAACCAAACTTACTGCTCTGTACTGTGCCGCTCATTAAAATTCCTATTCAATATTAATGTGTTATTAAAGTGTGTCCGTTACGTTGCACTCTCCCCATATTTTAATCACTCCAGTGCATTTATTTTCCTTTGTTTTAGTTCATATCGTGTTCTGACATTGTCTTCTTAGGGTTTTTATGGATTTAAAACATTTTTTTAATTATTTTATTGCTGAGTTTATATTTAACTAATTGATAAGAAACTGGTCAAAAAGACAAATCTGAGTAAATCTGATCAGATGAAGGAAAAATTATGACTGTATATTACAGAAGGATGGACATTAACTTATTCATTACAGACTGACTCACCATTGTTCACTGTAGACTCACCGTCCTGTCATCATACATTATGCTAATGGATTTATCCGAAAGAGGACATATAGCAGTAAAAAACTGCTGCAACTACAGCATGCCTCATTTAGTAAGGAACTTTTTATGCTACCTGTTTAAGCCAAAGCCTTTTGCACTTTGAAATGCTTTTCCTGCTAAGGATGTCATCATAACCACTACCTATGATACCTTTAAATACCAAAATTCTGAAAACACAATCGTAGTTGTTTTTTGTTTGTTTTTTTACTGTATATAATGGTGGCAACACAGTGATGTGGTGGTTAGCACCGTTGCCTCACAGCAAGAAGGTTCTGGGTTTGAATCCATCTTGTTTTTGCATGTTCTCCCCATGTTTGCATGGGTTTCCTCGCACAGTCCAAAGACATGCACATAGTGCGGTTAGGTTAACTGGCAATTCTAAATTGCTCATATGTGTGAATGGTTGTCTGTTTCTTTGTGTTAACCCTGTGACAGGCTGGCAACCTGTCCAGGGTGTACCCTGCCTCTCGCCCCATGACAGCTGGGATAGGCTCCCCCTCAACCCTGATAAGGATAAGAGGAAGAAAGTGGAAGTATGTATATAAGGAGGCTGCAAATCTTCCGAGACTGATGAGGGCAGTATATGCCTACAAGTTTTCCAGTCTAGTCTGTTCTAGTCCTTACATGCTCAAGAAGAAGAAGGATGCCCACAAGCACAGAAAAAAAAAAAAAGAAACTACATATGGAGGAGCTGTCATGATAGCTCCTCCCCAAGTTGTTGCTAAGAAAGAGTCAGGGATAGAAGTTGTCATCCCAAAATGCACACCGTTGTGAAATGACCTATTTTCCATAGGCTAATACATTTAGAATGAATAATGTTGTGTAAATGGTTAAAGCCATAAAAAGTGAATGGCATTCTGCAACATGATTTTTTGGATTTTAATTAAAGAGTTTATGTTTAAGTACATAGGTCAATGATTTTGTTGTTTGTTTGATTTTTACTGTAGTATCAAATTGGGTAATAATATATATAATGCTTTTGAACATTTTCAAGTCTCCATCCAGTGACTGTCCACTGGAGATCCACTCTTGGTGTACCTAAGTTTTTCATCACTTTTGCTCTTTGCCCTCTTCTTTTGCTGGGTATATGTTTTGCAGTGATTCTAGTCAAAGCGAAGGATACCTACTGGGAAAACAAAAAAAAAACAAAAAGTGCTATCCTCACCATCCTCTGGTGCCACAATCAAGCCTTCATTATCCCCAGACATTTTGTACCCAGTGCATACTGCAATTAGCATTTACTTCAAGTGTCTATTGCCTGTTTGAAACGGCACATATCTCACTGAAATCTGTAGGGTACAAAGCTTTGAGGCCACTGCAGACAGGCAAGTACAGCATGAGCTCTTTGTTAGACAACCGTAATGCTGGAGATTACTGAGGCCAGATTTTCATTCATTCACTAAGAACAGAACATTGTCTGATAGCTGTCCCTGCTGAAGTCACTCTCTTTCTCTGCAACCATTAATAAATAATACATAAATCTCTATTTTTGGCCATTTTAGTCCACCCCCCCCCTGCTCCTATTCAGTTAAAGGCAATAGAGATAGAGCTCAGCTGTGCCACTCCAACTTCAACAAAAAGTCTTGTAGCAACTCTGATAGCCCCAAACCCCTCTGGCTCCTCCTTTGTGTGTGTCAGTGTGCTGAGAGAACAAGCATGAGAGTGGGGCTATACAGAGGGAAAGAGAATGATAAAAGAGACAGAGCAAAAAAGACAGAAAGTAAGACTGGAAGAGATTGAGGGGCGTAGGAAGCGGGTGGCTTGTGAGAAAGAGAAAGTGAGTGGGAGAGACAGAGACAAAGAGACTGTGGTGATGAGAGATGCTGGATTTGTAATGGCAGAAATGGGAGTTTTGGGGGTTTTTTTTAACATTGTTGTTGGGTTTTTTTTTTTTGTTTTGTTTTTTAAATATACCAGATGTCCACCCACGTTAACACTTTTCCTGTGAGAATGATACGAGATTTGATGGATATATTTTCAAAGTCTAGAGTAGTGGCAGCGGTGGGAGTTTTTCACACTAGGGTTCTGATTTTCACTTTTATCCTGGTTATATAATTTAACACTGACTCAGATGCAATTTTGGATCCCCGGTTAAAGCAGGCACGGTTGATCATTAGAAGGACAGTGTTGCCAGTAAGCAAAAATAGAAACACAGAGCTCTAAACTTTTTTTCTCGTTTTCCTTTGCTTTGTTTTCTTTTGGAAGCTTTAGTTTAACAGCAAGCAAAGTGAATTCCATTCTCTTTCTAAATCAGGGCGCTAATTGCAGTGCTGCAGTATGCTGCAAGAAGTTGTTAGATCTTAAAGTAAAGTAAAGCCACGCAAATTGAATTTGCCAGAGGGTGTGGACAGCTTCTGCTTGACACAAACAAAATTAGCAGTGTTGCAGGGAAAGTAATATTTATGATTACATCTGGACAAGCTTCACTATACACAACTGGACTGATCCGAAAAGCTAGAATTAAGGTAGAGTTTGACCAAATGTGAATTATGGTGTTAAAAAAATCATCATGATGTCACAGTAACAGTCATGTATGACCCTCTCAGTACGCCATGTAATAGCGTAATCATTTTACCCTATTACATATTTGTAAAATGTTTTCATAATTAGCAGATGAATTCTTGAGCGTGTTTTGCGTCGTCAAAGTGAGCTTGACCGCCGAGCACCAAATTACAACCAGTTCATCTTTGAGTCCGCATGGATGTCTGTGCCAAATGGGATGAAATTTCTTCCAGGTGTTCTTGAGATACTGCATTCACAAGAACGGGACAGGAGTGAGGTCAGAACATGATGTCACAGTGACCGTTACCTTCGACGAGGGAAATTGAATCGATTCATGCTGGAGCACAAGTGCATGCTGAATTTGAGCAGCCTTTAAGAGGTATTGCATTCATGGGAAAGGGATGAACGGCTGGACCGTTGACCAGACAAGATAATAACAGCCCTGTTCCGAGATGACTGTAATTTAGAAGATTAAATGAAATATGCTGCTAAACATACTCGAAAAGTAATTTAAATCTAGTTTTTCAGTGTGATGGCAGGGTAAACCATACACCTTGTGACATTAATGTTAATTCTTCAATCTGTGTCATTAACATTCCCCCCTGGCAGCTGTAAATTCATTTTTGGAGAGCAATAAACAGTAACATTTGTGGTTGCTACTGGGAAGCTCCCAGTGTAAATGTGTGTGTAAGAATATTAAATATGAAAAAATAATGTGAACTGGGCAGACTTTGCTAATAAGGACTTTGTCTCTCCTCTATATTCAGCCTAATGGCTTTATCCTCTCTAATTTTGTGCAGCGCAAAAGCTCCATATTCAACTGCATCAGTGGGAAGAATCTATAGTAGCTACCACCATGCCTGACAACAGACATCCACCGCACCTCCACACTTACGTAACCCAAAGCCACACATGCATACAAGCACATGTTTACATGCACATACAGGTACACAAACACCTTAAAGCCTAACAGTCCTGTCTATGTGTAAAATCTATTTACGCATGGGTTGGCTTTTTCAAATAATCATACTTATTTTTCAGTCAAATATATGTTGTACTCACATCAGTATATATCTGACTGATATTACTGAACCATTAAATCCTTCTACACGTAGAGATGCAAGTGTGTGACAAGTGGCATGCAACCTCGATCCTCTCACGTCCACAAGCTCAATTTGTTGCACTGAAAGTCACAGAATACAGCCAAGTGGCAATAGAGACAAACAGTATACCAGGCAGGCATACCGAGACAGACACACACACACACACGTAGACACGCACGGCTTACCTGGCCTCGGCCACAGTGCAGCAGTAACTGCCACTGCGCCGCGAGCTTCTTCCCACCCGCAGCTCCTCTCGAGACTTACGGCGATTAAAGTAGTCTGTGAGTTTCCCAAAACTCGCCATCTTTTCGCTTTTCGCTCACCTCCACCTCCCTGTCCCCTTTTGCTTTTCTTTTTTTTTTTTTTTTATGTTGATCCGTAAAATAACAAAAATTCTGTTCTGCAAAGCCCTTCTGCACACAACCTCCTGACTTACAGTCTGCCTTGCTCTACTTCTACCTGGATTCAGTTGTACAGTTTGGCATCAGCTGCAGGTCCGACTTTCCCCGTGCTCCCTCATCCCTTTTTGCAGAGCACTTGTGCAGAAGAAAGAGGCTCTGCCTTTCTCTGCCGCTCTCTCCCCTTTCGATCGTTTGCTGCTGCTGCTGCACACAGAGCTCATACAGTGATTCTCTTAAAATAGTAACGTTAGGAAGTGTCTACCAATCGACACAGCAAGAGCCGTGTCTCCCCCAGCGGACAGCAGACAAGAAGGAGGAGTAGGAGAGAGGAAGAGAGAAATGACAGAGAAAGGGAGGGTTGCTCAGCGTCGCTCTTCTTGTGTGCTGAAGGAAGCAGAGCTGGTGGGAGAATATGAGCTGCTATGATGCTTGTACCTAAGCCCACCCCCCTCTTTCTCACTCCACGTCGCTCTGTTTTTTTAGTGCATGTTGGCTGTGATGCCCAATTGTGCGCTCTCACACTCTCTCTCACGCATGCATTCTTTCACACAGCCCCTCGACTCTTGTTGAGCAGAAAGGCAGCATTCGATTAAAGCTGGCGAACAGGTGCCAGTGGCTGAGCGTTTGGGTGCATCACTCTGTCTCGAGCCTCGATCGCTCTCATCTTTTCCTCCCTGTTCTCTCGCTTTGTCGCACACACACTCAGATTCAACCTGAAGTGCACCTGCTCCACCATGATAACTTTCCCCAACTGTTTGTCTTTCAACTATTCGCAGCTGTATGTACGCACACACTCTCTTTAACAGTGATTTTATCAGTAATGAAATAGAAGCAGGTTTGCCCCAGACCACCAGCTGGTGGCCACATACATTAAACCTTTAACAATCCTGGATTTTTTTGGCAATTGTTTTTGGGCCCGGATACAGGCCCTAGTATTGTTAAAGGTTTAATGAAAATAAAGACAATAACAGGGTGACAGTGACAACAAGGGAAACACAACAGGGAAAAATATGAGGATGGATGAAAAAAGAGGTATAGAGGGAGGGCTCTTTGTGAAGTGCCTTTTAGTGATTCACTGTGTATATGTGTGTCTCCCTCCCACACATCCTGACAGCTACCTACTCTGTCTATTCACTGTCTCACCCTCACTATGTTTTTCATTTTTTATCTCTAAACATATGACCGTGACCTCGTTGTCTCTAACATTAACCATACAAATCTCTCATTTGCATCCTCTACTTACTCACCATGCTCTAAAGCATGCCCACGACATTTACAGTTATTGGAGGGGGTGCAGGGGAGCAAATAAACAACAGAGCAATAATCAGCTGCCTCTCCACTGAGCCTCTCATCCTGCAATTTGGACATCAGCTCCACAGTCTTGGAGAGATGTTAGTGATGACAGTTCTGCTCTTTAGCTTCATTGAGCTAATTCATCGAGCTTTTCCAGCAAGTACATCTGGTTGCAAACGTGTTTTTCCATGACCAGAATTAGCATCCTATTTAGTATCAGAGTGAATTATTGATGCACCTAGCCCAATACTCCTGAGAGAAAACCCCAATTCAATTGTTGCACAAAGCTGCACTAAAATCTGAATAATTGTACCACAGGATTTAAATTAGACCAAGTAAAGGAATTTGCCATCAGAGACATGTCTCTGTCTGTTTGTGGTCCACGTTAAGTTGCAGGGCCCTAAGGGTCCTGGAGTAAAGCTCCAGGAAATGAATGAAAGTCAGTGTAATGCCCTCTAAAGTCATGCGCGTGTGTGTGTGTGTGTGTGTGTCCATATGTGTGCACATGCATGATGTTTGCTGCACTGTGATTCCACACTGCAGTTAATGTTGTGTGAAAGGTGTGGGCTGTGTGCTTGCAGGTTCCTCTGCTGAAGAGTTCAGCTTATTGATCGCCCTCTCCCGTCTCTTTCAAAATTCTCTTCATTCCATGCTTCTCTGTTATGATTTGCACTACCCCTCCTGCAACAGCCCATTGATCTGAGAAACAGCGTGGTCTGACTGTATTGCCCAGTAGGCATAGTAATATTTGAGTTCACGTGTCTGGGTAGAGAAAGAGAGAGACAGCGAGAGACAGAGAACACTGACAAAAAGGAGACAGTAAAATTAGGTGAAGATAGCGTAATGTTAATGACTCTTTAAAGATCTGAATTACACCTCTTTGCTGATGATTAAATGTTATTCTGCAATAAAATCCCTGTGATGGGTGCATAAAGATTTTGAAAACCATGTTGTGAATGTTATGTGTACTGCTGCACCTTAATATTCTATTTTCTAAAACAAAAGGGACATAACGTTGTTTGTGAATGTTTCTGGAGATTTTAACCCATAACTGGAAGAGACAGAGCAGTAATTTCTACAGACTACTAAGAGAAAAATATCTTCCTTCATTCATTTATTTTCTTCCATTTGTGTGAAGTTGAGTCACTGTGGCAGTAGGCCAAGCAGGGTATTCCAGGTATCCGTTTTTCTAGCAACACTTTCCAGTTCCACCTGGGGGATCCCGAGGTACTCCTCGGCCAGATGAGATATTTAATCTCAGTCAAGTTCTGGCTCTACCCCAGGGGCTCACACCCAGTTGGGTGGGTCTCAAAAGAGAAGAGTCCAGCAGACACATTGAAAGCATGAACCACCTCAAATCTCGAAGACGTAGTGACTCTACTCCAACCTCTGGATGTCTGAGCTCCTCACCTCATCTCTAAAGTTGGTGGAGGAGTCTGCATGCCCCTGTAGTCCTGGGAGCCATGCAATAGCCCCTGGAATATATTAACCTTGGGTAAAGTCTCCAAAGTGAGTCACAAGAGAAGGGCAAGAAAAAGAGTGATTCAAAACAACCTCAAATTGAAAAAAAATACCTACTTTACATGTACTTTCCCAAGAAGAGGGAGATTGGAGCTTGCCTGCAAACATCTGGTGGCTCAGCCATGAGCTTGGCCAGGCTCGAATGGACAACATGGTTTTGCTGCTACCAAGAACAGGAATAGGCACTGGGGTTGGATGCAGTGTGAGCTGGGCTGCAGGTAAATCGGGAACTTGGACACCGTGACCCCGAGCACTCTGCCTATAGAATGCAACATATCACATTTTTTAAAACTATGTCTAATTGAGGGCAAAATGGTCAGCCTCACAACACGTAACTAAGGCCTGAAACTTCATTAACAATAATAGCAGCCTATGTCTAGTTAGCCTTTAGAAAGCTAATGTTAGCTATATAACACTCTGCTGATGTAGTGGCGAGAAATGTAGGACGAAAGAGTTTGTGGAGTGACTGGATAGAGTTTTGATTGATCAAGTTTTGGCTGATTTTTGTTTTGTTTAGCTAATTTAGCAATCCAACTCCCTGAGAACATCTCTGTAAATAATTAACTTGCTCGGCACAATTGGTGAATAGTGCCAAAAGGCGGTGCTTTCTTCCTTGCTGCGATGAGGTACTGTTGACACTGGGATTCACATCTCTGTGGAATAAATAAATAAATAAAGTATTTAGGGGAAATTAAAATTCTGAGTGATAAATAAGGATGCTGACTCTAAATAACAGTAGAAAGACAAGAGAGAACAGGAAAGAGTTTGAGTCACGGAGACAGTGAGAGAAAGAGCTCAAAGGATTGAGGGAAACACCGATGAAAGTGAGTGAATCTTGACAAAAAAAAAAAAAAAAAAAAATAGATACAGCCGCAATGGAGAGAACGCCAAGCCTCAAAGGGGAATTTACCATCACAGTGAGGAAGAGCTGAGCTCCAACTATTGACAGCTTTAGTCTGCATTTGGCTCTGAAATGGCTTTGGCTGATGAATAAATCATACAATCCTGTTTTTTTTTAGGGCTATTTTCATTCAAACATAAAAACATGCTCACTTTAGCTATATCCATTTGGGAACACAATACTTGGCTTGCAAACGTTGTTTCCACTGAACTAAAATGGTTATGAGGTCACCTAAACTTTTAATTAAGATTAAAAATACATAGGCCTATTAATTAAGCTAGCTGTCAGAGCACACAGGTTTTACCGTCTACATATTCACAGAAAATATTTGTGAATATATATAAAATGATCTACCTTATGCATGTTTTCATGTCATACATACATAAAATATGCACTTTTTCTTATAAATCAAAAACGGTGTAGCAGATGGAGTATGGGGCAATATGCAACGAATTTAATCAATAGTGACTTATGATACACTGAAATATTCACAGTGTGCTCGAGTGCAGACACCTTGATACATCATTCCACCCTCCAGCTCATTTGGCAGGAGAGAAACAGCCACATAGAGAAAGTGAGAGACAGTTTAAGAAAGCTTCTTCCTGTAATTACTGCAGCAGCACTCTGCAGCTTCCCCTACTGGGATCAGTCAGACAGCACCATTCATAAGAAACACGCACAGGAGCCGTTCGCAGTAAAATGAACGCTGTCATTTTGGAGCACACCAGCAGAATCTTTGATATTCTCGTGGCATGATAAGCACCCCGCACAGAAAGACGCACACTCACACACACACACACACTACACACCAAGGATGAACACTGCCACCATCTTTGTGAGTCATCAGTAAAGGGCCCTGCAAAGCCACCCCAGGGTACTGTCTGTTTCTGCCTCTGTGTGCGGATATGTGAGTGAGTTCCTCTACTTCTGTGAAAAAGTCATCACCTCTTCTAACTTTCCTTTCTCCTTTCTTTAGTTATTTTATCTAAAAGATCTCAGCTCCTGTTTTCCATTGTCTTCCCTTTTTTCAGTGCCACATCTTCAGTTCTTTTTTAAATCATAATCACTGCTTATTTTGGAATTGCATATAGTGCATAAAGGGTGGCACAGCGGTAAAGTGGTTAGCACTGGGTTTTCTATTTCCAGTTTGTTTCCTTCGGTCGCCCCTGCTTCTTCCCACAGTCCAAACACTTGCATGGTAGGTTAACTGGTTTTTCTACACTGGCCACAGGCATGGATATGAGTGTGAACGTTATCATCCTGTGATAGGCTGGCAACCTATCCAGGGCTAACAACGCTCTAGTGCGAGTGACCGGGTGCCGTGAAGTGTGTGTGCGCTGCATGTGACGAACGGTAAACAGCAATGAAGCTTCTTTTCAGTTGCACCATAATTAGCAACGTACTTTATGACACATTGTTTCTATGGTGAAATGAACACTTGCGTTTGTTGGCTTTTTAAAATGAATCTGTATGACTATATATGCACTGGGAAGTAGTAACAACTGAATAGATGTTAGTAAGGTTTCAAAGGAATGAAAATCTACTAATTCACTTTTGGGTCTTTCAACTTTAAGTTTAAAATTCTAAATTTTAAATTATGAAAGAACTAGTTCATTATAATCTGTGTGAACCTGAGCTTGCCCTTGCAGAGTGCAAACTTGCAGAAGCTTGGCATTTTAGCACCTTTCAATTCACGTTCACAGTGATCTTTTTAAGACAGTGTGTGTGTGTGTGTGTGTGTGTGTGTGTGTGTGTGTGTGTGTGTGTGTGTGATGCATTAACTACATAGCTCAAGGGGTATGGGGAACAAACAGCAGCTGCGTACCACATAATTCATCCATCTCTCTGAGTCTATTTGCAAAAGGGAAGCTTCAGGGAAACAAAATCTCTACTGTCTCAGTTTCACATATACTTGCATGCTTGTATACATGTGTCTGTTGGCCAGACAGTCTTTTGAATGGCTTATTGAACACTGGCTTACAAACAGCTGTAAAACACAGTGACAGCACGGTATTTCTAAGAAGCCATGTAGTCATGCATGACTACATGTATGACTACATGTAGTCATTATGTAGTCATGTATGTAGTGTCTGTGTTCTCATGAAACCAAATATTTCATTCTTCAGCTTGAGGCTGTCCCTCTGATATAATACTATTTGATTTTCACTGGAAATTATTTTTCAAATTCTGCCAACCACCCCAAAATGCTCAAATAACTGGGCACAGACATGTGGCCTGCTAGCTTTAGGTCAGAAAAAAGCTTGTGGAGCACTACCACCAGCTTCTGGAGGTGTTAGCGCATTACATCCTACTGAGTGTTGGCAAAACCATGAAAAATGTATATTTTAAGACAAAAATAGTTATGTGCATATTAAGTTTGCAACTTAATAACCATTCGAGTATTTAAAAATAATAGTTATCCCTAATAGTTAATGTGCAAATTAAATATAGAATTTTTAAGACTAACATTGATACTGATAGTTGGTGATTTAAAAATCCGATAAATCGGCCAATATTTTTTTCTTTCAGACACACAAACCATAAACACATTTCTCTAGATTTATTATGTGCAGTTATTCACTCTGCCTGACTCTGCTCAGGTAAGCTGGTTGTTCGTGTTCCTAAAAAGTGTGTCGACAACAGGGAAGTTGCAGACTGTCCTCTAGTGGACAAATTATGCAATGTCAACACTCAAAACATGGTTGAAGGGTGTTTTTCCCATCTCTTCTTTTCTTTTTCTTTTATCTGTAGTTATAAATGCCAATACCAACAGATTGGCAAAAAGCTAATATTGGTATCAAGTACTGGTATCATAATATCAGCCAGCCAATAAATCAGTTGGGCTCAAATGCAAATGGTTAACTTATATCCGTTTTGCTGAATTTCCATCTCAGAGACCTAAGCCCAACTACTGCTAAAACTAGATGATTATTCAGCCAAAAATTCTTTTTGTGAAGAAATGTGAAAGGTCCATTCGAAGGTCATTTCCCAAGGCCATTTACCTGCTTAGCAGTGAGTCTTTGGCACTCATTTTTATTCTTGGACTCTACTACTATTTGGACCACTATATTTGAACGAATATTCAAATGAACATTCAAAATAATCTTTTTTTTTTTTAATCTCATACTCAGCCTTGGTGCAGCCCTCATTTCTTCCATGTAGTCATGCATGGACCCAACATCACAGGAAAGCTGAACACGTATACAGAACACAATGCAATATCATATACTCTTACACTGACCTTTTGACTTCTTTTAGGAAGAGAACCACCCTTCTCTTTGTGTGTTCCAGGTCTGCCGCAGCTGAAAAGCATCTGCTTGTTAGCAATGCTGTATATCTAGAGCCCCATTGCCAAGTGCTCCTTGCCATTTGGCCACTGGGCTCCATGTTGGGTTGATGTTTTGTTTAGGCTTGTTTGGCATAATTTGAAATGTTTTACTGAAAAGGACTTGCGGCAAACCTGGAAGGCTTAGCTCCTGCTCTTTTGCATTTGTTTAAATCTGTCTCTGAGGCAATGAAAGCTTGGTGTACCATTTTATTGTTAACCAGTTTTTCTCCTGTTTTCTAGCAAAGAACTCCAGGTTCTGTAATTTTAGTGTGATTATGTAGCTTGGGGTTTTATTTGCTAAAGAGAATTTGGTGTTTGTTTGTTGCTTTGCTTGCATGTGGAGACCCCGAGGTCTAGTTGCTTCCTTTTTCTTCATTTTCATTTCTTAACCTATTTGCATTAATTATTACTTTGTACATAAATTCTAAGACCCATGTTTGATGTTATACACTTTGCCACCTCAGATGTACTAACTGCACTGCCTGAGATGGCCATATTATGCCCGCTTTAAAACTTTTATTTCAGAGCGTGCTTTTTAAATGCATTTTCAACACAGATCCAACAACACTGGAAAGCAGGAACACAGGCACACACCACAGCAAAATGTCATATTCCTCTAATTCAACCATCTTCAGAAAGACAAATGGAAATGCTCTGCCTGAAGGCTCAGGAACTAGACAGCCCTTTCTGTCTTTCTGTCTCTTCTTCTTTGCCTCCATAATTTCCTCATTTTAGCCTCTCTATCTATCTTTTTCTCCCTCACTGCATGACAGCACCCAACCCCTGTCTGCATAATGCCAGTCACATACACTATAATCCAGAGAATTGCTAGTCCTGGGGGGGTGGTCTAAATAAAAGGTGAATCCATGTAAGTACTGGTTGCTGACTCTGAATTTCTCTTCTCCTTGACCTGTAAAACTACAGATGAAACATCACTTCCAGGATGCAAGTCAGGACCATTTTTGATGTTAAAAACATGTAATTTGAAGCTGTTCATAGAAATGAGATGGTAAAAAGAATTGCAGCAGTAGATTAAAACAATTCCAACCCCACCTCTAGAAAGCTAATCAATACTTACTGGTGTGTGTGTGTGTGTGTGTGTGTGTGTGTGTGTGTGTGTGTGTGTGTGTGTGTGCGCGTGTGTTTGGGGTGGGGCTTCACTGACATGATTTAGCCTGCACATAGCTTTATAGCAGCAAGTCAGAATAATGAGTAGAAAGTACTTTTCAGGTTCAAGCTGCTTGTGAGCATCTGGTTTTTAGCTGTGTTAATAAAGATGCAAAATTTAATTGAGTTCACAACCAGTACCTGATGCAGGAGCTCTGCATTGGGAATTACATTCTGTGTCACTTTTTTTGATGTTTTAAAATCCACCTTATCTTGAAAATGTGTTATCACTGTGCAGAATGATGCATGCTCTGTCGGGCTGTGCTAATGCACGGTAACATCAGGGACTGATGATTTTTAGTTTGACCGGCGAGAAACCTTTTAAGCTTGTTTTCCCATTATTGCTTTAAATCTGTATTAGCATTAGATTTATATTAAATTGAATCCACATTGCTACAGTTTCATGTTGGCAATTCTTGCATATAATCAGCACTTGTGACACTTGCGCACAGACACTGCCAGTGGTCGCGTGTCTGCACTCTTAAAATAAATGTGAGTGTACAGAGCTGCTACACTGACTCACCATCTCAAAACAAGAGAACACAGAAGGAGGATATTTCGGTCTATGAAGATCGCCCAACTAAGTTCAGTTTTAGACACTATAAAGTTATCGTTAATAGAGCCAGAAAGATATATCGGTTTGCCGGTAATATCGGCAAACCGATATACCTTGACCATCAATAGGTGGAGAGAGGTTATGTTTTTGGTCATGTTTGTCTGTCCATCCATTAGGAGGATGACTCAGAAAAGTATGAATGGATTTTGATGAAGGTTTCTGGAGTTTTTGGGGGTGGTACAAGGAACATCCATACATCTATCCATTTTCTTAAGCTTATCCTTTTCAGGGTCACGGGGGGCTGGAGCCTATGTCAGCTATCATATGGTGAGCTGCAGGGTACACCCTGGACAGGTTGCCAGCCTGTCGCAGAGTACGAGGAACAATTGATTAAATTTTGGTGGTGGTCCGAGCACCATCTGGATCCAGGAAATATTCCTTAAGGACTCACTGATGAAATTTTAATATTCATATCTCAGAGAATTTTTCATCTATTGCAATGAAATTTGGTATTCAGGTATAAACAGTTACTGCTGATAATGTATTGTCTTGTTCCATCCATCCATTTGCTTCCGCTTATCCTGTTCAGGGTCGCGGGGGGGCTGGAGCCTATCCCAGCTGTCATAGGGCGAGAGGCAGGGTACACCCTGAACAGGTCGCCAGCCTGCCACAGGGCGTATTGTCTTGTTCTTTTTTAAATTTAAATACTCACAATAATGCAAAGTGAACAACAAACCCTACACAAAAATCCCACACACATATACAATTCATATCTCTGCAAATGTTTCTTTTTCTTTTTCATTTAGTTTTTCTTAGAGGATGCTATTAGGGTACATAAACTGAACAAAATATATCCAGACTATTTATGCCATTATCTGTTCATGTGGATATAATTTTTAAAATAAAAATATAAAATCATATTTTATATATTTTATTAAATAAATTTCCAGTATTTGTGATAGTGATAAGCTTGTGATAGTCATTGTGGAGAACTAAGAGGAGATATAAGCATCATTGTGGCGAACGCAAGGTCTTTGGGTAATAAGATGTATGACCTCGGAGCGCTAATGCAGAGTTCCAAACCTCGTCTGGCATTAACATCAGCACAGAAACTGTGCGCCAGGAGCTTCATGGCACAGGTTTCTGTGGACCGGTACTTGCTATCGATTGTAGTGCTTTCCTACTCTAATTAAATAATCAATTTCTACTACAGTTAAACCCAGTCACACACATTCATACGAGCACTTTTTGTTTAACCTAATAATCACACAGCCACTCACACTCCATTGGATGTATGAGCGGCAATTCGGGATTCAGCACTGTGCTCAATGATTCTTTGACATGTCTACTGGAGAAGCCGGGGAACAAACCACTGATCACTGGTAAGACGGCTACCGTTCTACCCATTCTAGAAGAATAGCTTTGTTGTCATTGTACGTCACATATAATGAAATTACAGATGCCTCTCCCATTGTGCAGCAATATAAATATAAAGTTTATAGAAACAGAATAGAATAAGATATATAAAACACTTAAGTTGTATTTACACAGATAAGGAAAAATATCACAATAATAAATATCCTCATCAAGAATGTGAGCAAGGAATTCTACTTCTGAAACACATTTTGTCATAATTTACAGGTTGTAAATCCAAATACAGACTCAAGAAACTGGCTGAATAAACTGAAAACATACCTTTATTTAGTAGTTGGCAAATCCAAAACAAAACAACAAAGTCCATTCAAAATCCAAAATGCTGAGAAACAGGCTGAGAGAACAGACAGGGAGAATAACAGACATCACAACTATTACCATTTGAAGCAGTGCCATCCTCGCACAGTGCAAATTTACCTGCATAATGCAGTGCACACAGTACAATTGTCACGTCCTGGGCCGTTTGCCCAGCATTTTGTGTTTGGTTTTTATTTTCCTGAGTTTCAGTCCCCAGTTTGTTTTGATGTCTTGTTCCCTTTGTCCCTGTCTCCCCTGTATCTATGGTCTTGGGTCTGTTTTGTCATCTTGTTGTGTTTTCCTGGTGTCAAGTCTGCGTCTTTTTCTCCCTCTTCTGTCTTCCTGTTTTACTTTGATAGTTGTCTGGTCCATGTCTGTTCTCTTCAGTTTTGCTTCCCCCAGTTAATGTAATCAGCATCACCTGTGTTCCCACCTGTTTCCTCTTCCCTCATCAGCATCTCTGTGTATTTAAGTCCTGTGTTTTCGCTGCTCGTTGTCCTGTCATTAATGTTTCTGCGTTGTTCGCGCCCATGCTGTGGCCCTTCTGTATTTGTCTGTGTTTCCCTTTTTGTCCTGGTTTTCTGTTCTGGTTTTGTTCCTGGTTCCATCCTGCACTGCGCCAAATAAAATCTGTTTGCCATTTACCTCGTCTGCCTTGGGGTCCCCTTCCTGCCCGCTACACAGCTGATCTGTGACAACAATACTAGATACTTTCTCCCTTGACTTTCTTAATGACAAAAATGACACAGTGATATCAGTGACCGTCATTACCAACTCCCTGACCATAAACATTTCTCTCAGATGGTACTTTACCAGAGAGACTGGAGAGGCTGAACAGTTGCATCATACTACCATGATCCTCACTGCCCACTTCATTTGAGACTGTACTGCGCTTCCTGTGCCTTTTTAAAAAAAAAATATATATATATATATTTTAACCTAACATCTTCACTTAGGAGTAAAAAGGAATTAGGCATTTAAGCTTGACAGAAATAGTAATTTGATTTATATCGTTATATATATCGATATCGACAGATATGAAAAAAATTATCGTGTTAAGTCTATTTCTATCTTTCTTTCAATATCGCCACTGAATACTCATACCAAGTTTCAAAAGAATCGGCCTAGGAATAAGGGAGGAATGAGGATTAAAAGTAAACAGCAATGTACAGCATTTCAGGAAAATTTTGAAAATTCATAAAAAAAGTCAAGGATCGAAAATCTCTCTCCTCTATTTTCTCAAGCCTTGCCCAAAGAGTATTTGTGACACGTTTCAAAAGATTTCAAATAAAAATGAGTGAGGAGTAGCAAATTTAGCAAAAAGTTAACAGACGCCAGATGAACGCTGGATGGTATCGGATAAGCTCCACTGACTGTTGTCTGCCATCGACAGAAGAGCTAAAAACAGGATAATTTAGGCTCTAAATGAATGTGCTGAGAGTGGAACGTTTTTTTAAGCTCACCTACAACCATTAAGCTGCATTTATGCAAACACTTGTGCTAAATTATGTGCAACTTCAATGCTAAGGTGTACTGCCACAGCAACACTAACAGAATGAGGACACTTCTGTTGTGATTCTATTGCATAGATATCCATCTATCCATTTTCTGTAACTACTTATCCTGTTCAGGGTCAGGGGGTAGGGTAGGCAAGAAGCAGGCTGCATCCTGGACGTCCGATTGTAAAATATGACTTCTATAACACTCTTCATGCAAAATTCAATACTTTTCTGAGTCGGAAACCACTGGGGACTTACCAGAAATACTCTTTTTCCTTCTTTCTCTGTCCCTCTTGCAGTCAGTGACTCACATTCACACCGCAACCAAGTATGTTCACTGCTGTCTTTTTTTATCACACATAAACACATCCTCACACATGCAGTACACACACCCTTTGTTTAGGTGGAAGCTGACCACTGTTTCTGTTTTTGCTCATGCCTGATGTCCAGCTGACTCCCCTTCATGATTCATTATGTGGCAGTTCAGTGAGATATGCACTCCGCTGAGTGTGCCCCCTCATTGCCTTCATTGTCTGAAAAGTGATTAGGCTTCCGCTGCTGTATCTATTTGTGTGTGTGAGTGCACATGTGGAGGTGGAGTGTTCAGTGTGAAGTGAGTGCTCTTCCATTGGTGTTTGTAACACCATAACACGCTCAGAATTTCTGGGATGAGCGAGCCGTGTTCTGTGTCAAAACTCCACTTCACCGGATGCTACAAAGATATAATAACAGAAAAAGACAATGAGAATAAAAGAGATCGTTGATGTACTAGTTTTTAAGTACGTGCACATGGGAGTGCTTGTAGAAGGGGTTGACAGTGGGCTGAGATGATGTCTGTCTGAAGACGCAGACATGAGACCTTCCAGGTATGTTGTTCGCACAGCCTTAGAGAATCAGACCCAGTCACTCACGCGGGAAAGCTAGAGCACACAAACACAGTCGCTCCCTGTGAGGCAGCGGTAATCCGTCTTCTCAGCCCCAATGCATGCAGCAGACTTCCACTCAGCATGATGCATAGAGATGAGCGCAACATAAACAGGCACCTCAAGTGTTCAGTTGTGACACAGATCAAAGACAGAAACATGGCAGCTACAGCAAAAACAAGCCTGCTGATCTGACGTCAATGCCATTAGGCTTAATAAATCCTGAACTCGACAAGACAGCTAAAATTTACCCTCAGACAGCAGCCACTTTGTCAGTGACGTGTCTCCACTTCCACTTCACAGTGAGGCTGTGTATTTTGCACCAGTGTAGGGGGGGTGGGGGGTGGGGGTGGGGGGCACTGGGGTAAAGTTTTATGTTTTGTAGTGTGCAACTGACAAGGGAGCACTGAGAGCTGGAGCAACCCACAGATCATCTTTAAAATCAATCCACATAAACTAGGAGAGTGTAAAGGCCATAAGTGGCAGTACTAGTTTGTCGGTACACCCAGCATTGCCTCTATCTGACAGCGCAGCACCGAATGATCCAATTAGGGTAGTTAGCATTTCCCAGTGACAAAAAGTATTTGCTCAGCTCATCAGAATAAAGATAAGGAAAGAAACATCTTAAATCTTTGACTAACCTTTATATTTATTATCTGTTCATTTGTAAAACGCACATAAAAAGCCACTCTAACACACACACACACACACACACACACACACACACACACACACACACACACACACACACACACACACACTTTTGCTATCTTTGTGGGGAATTTCCATTGACTTCCATTCATTTCTACAGCCTAAACCTTACCTTTACCCTTTTCCTAACCCTAACCATCACATACCTAACCCTAACCCTAACCTAAACTCAATTCATACCTTAGCCCTAACTCTGACCCCTGACCCAAAAACAGGGTTTCCCCTTGTGGGGACAAGGTTCCAGTCCCCACAAGGAGCAATTGGTCCCCACAACGTAGTATATGTCAGGAAAATTGTCCCCACAAGGTATTATAAACATACGCACACACACACACACACACACACACACACAAAGCAGCACTAACAAAGCATGTTAGTGTCATCCATGCAGAAATGCACATTCTACAACACATCCTCCAGTAGCTCCTAGTCCCCTTTAGAGACAGTCATGTCTTACTTTTACATTTGTCACCTGCCTGCGTCAGTTCTGAAGAGCTTGACTCCCTGGCGTCCACTTTCTGACATCAGCCGGAGGTGTTTGGTTTCTGTGAAACACCTTTATAGTGCATGAGGGCTCCTAACAGACAGTGGGCCTCAATTTCTTTACACTGAGTTCTTTATCAGATTGTTGCCAGCTTACTCTCAGTGCAAGTAATTCAATCCCATTAAAAAGGAGCCTGCACATTTACTCTGGTCAGTTGTTCCAGACAAATGATTCTGTTGTGAGCACAGACAAATGACCTATTAAAACATCTGACACACTGCTGTGCTTTCTGCAATCTTTCTTTTGTCCAAGACATAAGTCACATTTAAACCCTGGATGAAGCTCTTAAAATGATTTCATGTCATTTTTCTATATAATAAATGTACTTATTCAAGATAAACAGTGTGAAGAATGACCATAAATGCTACAATCAGTCACATAAAATCCAGTACTGCTTAAGTCCCCCTCATCATGATAATGATGACAAATTGTAACATTAAACCCATTGGCAAGTGAAGTAAATAGCATTGATCATCTTGTCATAATGAATTGTTCTACTGGGAAGCCTTAGGTACATGCATTCATGTGGATGTTGTTGTTGCAGATCAAACTTGGCACTGCACCCTACCACACTACAAAAACTAACCAGGAAGAGCACAAGGAACATGACAACAAGCCACAGGCATTGACTCAGCTTCAACACTCCTTTACAATCCCAATCACATGGAGCATTTGTCAATTAAATAAAACCCTGCTGCCAGCACCAAGATAGCAGATACCACATGATAACTACCTAGGTTCATGCCCCAGTGGATCAAAGCTATTATGGCAGGACAAGATCTACACAATATAGGCTAAAATCACTGTACAGTTAACTAGACAATCTATTACTTTGTTTGGCCTAATTTTCAGTATCAGACTTCATTTGGGCAGCCCAAGTGCAACAGCCCAAACAGCAGTATTTTTATTCTTATTTTTTATCCATCTGAGAGAACTTTGCTCAATCCACATGACTCACCTACTACTGGACAGTCCTCTTCTTCACTGCAACTCCTATCTAGCTAACCCAGGCTCTTCATTTCTTGTGCAAACATACTTGAAAATTCAGTATACAGTATAAGGGAAAAACAGAGTTTGTAAAACTCTAACAACCTGGAAAGTCAATATTTGGTATGAACACCTTAATTCTTCAACACAGCCAGAACTCTCATAGACAGCTTTCCTGTAATTTCTTTAAGTACGCCTCAGGAATAGTTCTCCAGGGTTCTTGAAGCACATTCAAAGCTCTTCTTTGGATGTTGGCTGCATTTTGTTCAATTCTCTGTCAAGATGATCCCACACTGCTTCAATAATGCTAATCACACATTTTCCAGATGGTATTGTGGATCAAAATCTGATGGTACTTTTCTGCATTCATAATTCCATCAATTTTGACAAGATCCCCAACACCACTGGCTGAAATTCAGCCCCAAACCATGACTGAGCCTCTACCGTGTTTTACGGATGGCTGTAGATGGCTTTGGATTCATTGCTCCATAAGACCTGTTACCACTGATTTTCAGTCCACACTGAAAATCAGTGAGGCAATGAGGCATACCTCAGTCTTTTCTCCCTGCTTCCCTTCCTTAAGAATGGCTTCTTGACAGTCACCCTTCCACTGAGACCATCTCTGATGAGGTTCAGTGAACAGTAGATGGCTCAACTGAAGGGCCAGATGAATCTCTCAGGTCCTGTGTCAGGTCTTTGCTGGATTTTTTTCCTAT
Source organism: Archocentrus centrarchus (assembly GCF_007364275.1). NCBI lineage: Eukaryota > Metazoa > Chordata > Actinopteri > Cichliformes > Cichlidae > Archocentrus > Archocentrus centrarchus. The sequence goes on from NC_044364.1 coordinate 8,970,458, forward strand.
TTCTTAAGAATGTGGCTTTCAAATACTGTTCATTTGCTTCAGATAGATTTTAGGCCTGCCACTTCTTTTGTCAAATTTCCCCATTTTTTTAAGGACAACACTGCACACCATGCCAAAATATGGCAGGTTTTTGGTTAACAGGTCCTTGGGAATCACCTTGTTGGTGCAAAAATACTATTTTAATCACTGCGAAACTGTGTTATCTTTGGGATTTTTTTTTTTTTGTCAATTCAGCAAAAGATGAAAGAAAGAAAAACTGGTTTATCCCTTGACTTAAGTGCATTTTTATGCTTGAATGATTCACAAGTTTTAAGTGACCAGTTATCAAAAAGAAACATTACTCTGAAAATGGTCAGGTACAAGGACTGGACTGAAAAATGAGTGATACAGCAGCTAATGTCCAAAGAAAAACTCCAAAGAAGAACTATTGCTCAAGACCACTTCAAAAAAATATTGTTAAAAAGTCTGGCTGCTTGGAAGAAAAATATAAAGAAATTAAGATAACTCAAGACGTTTGCGCAGTACTAATCCTACTGTGCCGAAAAAAACTTTCCAAATTCAGGAGCTCCAACACCTGCACTTACTGTAGGTGTGAAACAATGATAGGCTGTCATGGGATATTAAACAGTGCACTCTAATATTAAACTGTACTTGTTCAGGAATATCTAACTGATCCCAGATATGCAACTTCCAGACTTCTTGTTAGAACAAATATACAAATCAAAAAATAAGTCTCTTAGGAATTTAGAACTGCATGGAGACAGATAAAATGTTATGAGGCACTGAAATGGAAATGCCATTATCGCCCACTCTCCCAAACTCTGATTTCTGAAATATAGAATACAGTTGAGTTAATCTATTAACTAGCAACATCAATCAAGTAACGTTCTTTCGTTAATTGTATAAATAGATCAAAAATGGGGCTGCCATACACTCAACATTCTCAGTTCACTAATATATTTATTCCTCTTGTTAAATAGTTGTGTCGCCCTCTGTTGGTTGAGCACCTAAATCTAATTGACCACAAATATAACAAGTTTTCATTATTATGGTCGGACTTATCTTATCAAGGCTGAGTCAACAGAACAGTAATTGAAATGCACCAAGTGTCAAGCAATTATTGCTTATGCTTTATCTGAAAAAGACAAACTCTATTACACTGGTGATGATTATTATAAATAATGTTATGTGCGTCTCTGTGTACTCATAATAGAGTGGAAGGACAGACACATGGCATCCTTGGGTGTATGCAGGCAAAACCAAACACACCCACACACACACAACAGAGAATGCATGTGAATGTCAGAACCATGTGTACAAGCTCGAGTGCATGTGTGTGAACATGCACAGGGGTGCGTTTATAGCCCCTTTGCCTGTTGCGATGACTCACCAGTGAGTCACAAGCCAGGGAGTGTGAAGTTGCGCAAATCAGGAGCCCCTCTCTGTCACTTCATACTTTGGAACGGTGCAGCAGCAGGTCAGTGACGTAATCTAATCATTAAGCAAAAGCTAGTCATCCTGGCATGGGATTCAGAGGTGTCAGAAAGGGAGGAGGGCTGATTCAACAATCACTGAGTCAATATGAGCCACGAGTGGGACTGACATGTAGATACTGTAAATGAATGGTTTCACTTGACAGGTTGGGGTGTAGTGAGCTGGAGGGAAAGCGTGCAGGCACGCATCCCTTTCTAGGCCTAGTCACAGGTATGAATTATACATTCTGCGTCTATGCCGGTGAAAGATATGTATAATGAAATGCCGCCAAGAATTGTGTGATTCACACACACACACACACACACACACACACACACACACACACACACACACACACACACACACACAACGAACACAGCTTACTGTATGTGCACACAACCCAGGAACACAATGCCAATCCTGTTTCAGCTATCTGCAGAATGAGCTGAGGAGAGAAGATAGAACTCCCATGGCTCTTATCACACTCAGCCCAGCTACAGAAGAGAATGGCACATATTTGCAAAGAAAACTAATGTGTGTTGAATGAAGGAAAGCAGGTTTTTGGGAGGATAACAGCACGTTATAAAAGCTGAGTATGAGCTAGATAGTATGGAGCTGAGCTAGGAAGATTTTTTCACATTTGCAAAGTGGACTGAAGGTATTTAGGGTCAGATAAATCACCTGCCCATCCCCCCAACAACATTCAGATGGTGTAGTTACTGCTCCTCTGTGCCATCCTTTTTTTTCAGCTTTCTGCTGACTCGCTGTTCAAAGAGGAAACACAGTAGCCATAGACCTTACGGATAATTGCGTGCCTTCATTGAATTCTGGACACGACTGCTCCCAAGTGTATTCATGTTATATGTGGGTTGCTTTGTATTCCCTGCCCTCTTTGCTTCAGTGAGCCTGCGAGATTGTTTTTCTAACCCTCACTTCCACAAAACTCCCTCCACCAAATCAAAGAGCAACCTTTCGCATGCTGGATGATGATGAGTTCTGTTTAGCCAAATATAGAAAATAACAAGTTTTCAAAATGCCCAGACATGCCGGGCTTCGAGCACCTCATCAACCTGCCTCACCAAAATACCCAAAAAGCATGGAGAAAGACAGAACATCTGTTTAGATGACATCACTTTTTGATCCCTTTTAAATATCCTCATCATAACTCCCATTGATACTTCACTACAAATCTTTAAATCCAAGTCTTTGAAATATTCTGCTGCCAAAGTGTCTTTTTACATCATATTTTACAGTCCCCAAAACATTCAGTGAGCTGATGTAATCTCTTAGTATATACACTATAGCTGGACACAGGCAAACACAATGCCATGCATGCAGCTGAAGCTTGGGCAACAACAGTTCCAGGAAGCACCAAAAATAGAGACAGGACGTTCATTTCATAAACACAATAAAGCATGTTAGCAATCTGTGTAAAACAAGCTGTCAAATAAGATAAAGAAAGACATGATCCCTCTTACTCAATGAGTTGCTCCATTCCAGCACCCCGGGGGCTCCAGTGGCTCCCCAGGTGGGGATTGGTAGTCCTCCTTTTCACAACCACTTTTTTATATCCTGGAAACATACACACAAATGTGTTATCATGAAAGTGCATTAGCCTGTATTTATCATCAGTTATTTTTACAGTATGATGAAATTCCTTTGTCCCCCCCACCCCACCCCCACAGTTAGGAAGCCGGGGTCAGCAGCGTGCTGGAAACAATGTAAAAGAGAAGGAAATGATAAACAAGCACATGTGGGGCTATCTTCCAGAGATACTTCAAAATCATCATTCATTGTAAAGCCGTGCGGGGGTGGGGGTAAATTGATGTTTCTGGAAACACGTGAGCCTTCAAACAATCAGCCTTGTAGTGTGCACGTCTGCTGTATCTGTCAACCTCTCTTTGTCTGTTTAAGTGCCTCTGAAGCCCACTGAGATCTTGAGGTGTTGAGTTTCAACGTTATCCTCATGCTGTGTGATTTACGATGGAAACAGAGCTAGGCCTGGTTTCTGTGTCCTTTGTAGATGTCTCTGGCTGTTACGCTACTACTACCAAGTATCCCAGCCTTCTACTTAAACATCTAATGTAAATTTGAAAAAGTCCCTAAAGCCCATAAACTTGATAAGACACTTAAATCACCTTCACCCAGCTGAACATAGACATTTTAAAGAAGTAACAAAAGGAGCAGCAGTTAAGAGAAAAAGTGTAGATATCTTGTTATCTGGTGACATTACAAACATTACTGAAGTACCAGATATTTGTTTTGTTATATAAATCTGTAGCACATCAGGTAAAGATGGGTGTACAGCAACTCATTTTCACTTGTACCTCCTTCCACTAGCAAAGCAGTTTATTATCAGTTGTTTAAGTGAAAGAAGACTCTGCAACTTACTGCAGTTTGGAGGAAACTATAAAGTGTAATCATTTCTTTTATTATGAATGTAAAATTCTGCATTGAAGAAAATTGTATTTTTTATACTGTGGCCAATATAACGATGCTAGGATAGGCAAATCATGGCCGGTCAAGAGTCTAGCTGCAGCATTTTGAACCAACTGCAATCAGGATATTAAGGGACCTGTCCATTTTAGCACATAAAGAATTACAGTAAGTCTGGATCTATCAGAAGTATATGTGACCTTTCCAAAGGCCATTAAAAGAAAGTAAGGGTTTAACCTTAGCTAAAGGTATTACACAAAAAAAAAAACATAATTTAAGAGAAGAATCAAAAACAGCACAAAGGTTGACATTACCAATATGGTACCAAGGAATTTCGATTATGACAGAAAAACATCAAATCATCTCATTCAAAAAGCTGGAAGCAGTAAATATTCAGCATTTTTTCCTTAATAAGTAACAATTACTCAATTATCAAATTATTAAAACAGTTGCTCTTTGATTTTCTGTGATGGAGCAATTGACTAATCAAATCAGTGCTGCAGATCTACATCGCCAGCTTTTTTTTTTTCCTTTTTTCTTCACACATACACAGCTCAACTTTGATACAGTAGAATGTGCCTTAATCTAATCAATAGTTTTCATGTAAATGTCAGGCAATTATGCAGAGCTGCAGCACCTGGATAAACTGCGTATGGGTGGTAACACCTCTCTCGCCCCAAGCACGCATGCTAATTAAGCAGAACATCTGGCGAGAGGGAAAACACACCACCAGATTGAGCCGACGGGACGCCACCTTGATCCAAAGTGCTGAATGTTTTGGAAGGTGAACTTCAGTTAAATTTTTGATGTGCTACTTTCCCTGTGCCAAGATCTGCTGTGGTCCAAAAAAAAAAAAAAATAAAGCTGGGATTAGGAGCCAATCTTTTGCTGATGGCAGAAAAACTCTGGCTATGAAAAGACAGCGGATGCTGAAATGTGCTGTAAGGTCAAGTTCCGACACTTACCTGAATACATCATACTTCTACTGGCTGATCTCACAGAAAAGGGCATTGGGGTTGTATGGCATGCAATGAAATTATTAGTCATTTTTTTTACTTTTATGTCTGATGTGGCAAACAAAAAAATTTAATAACTGTGCTAAATTCAGACCAATGTGCTCTGGAATGGACTTGTAAGACTATGATAAAGAAACAAAAGTAAATAGAGACTTCCACTGAGCATAAATGCCCTTTATGCTCTTTGTCTGGGAAACCAGCTGATAGTTTTTGTATTCCAGCATGGCAGAGTTTGATCAACAGACAACCAGACAAAGAGATTTATACCAGCTGTTTGCAGCTAAAAAGGACAACAATACATCAAACAGCAAGAACAAAAGACAACTCCACAACAGAGCAATGTGTTACTGACTCACTGGGATCTCAGCTTTATGATCGCTCTAGTTCTGCCAGCAGTGGCTACATTTTGATAATCATACTGTATGATGATAAAAGGTGATCTAATTAAAACATAATTAAAAAAAACAGGCATGTTTCATTTCTCTTTTCACATATTTCTAGGGAATGCACCTTCTTTTCCCTCACCAGCACTCGCAGCTTTCCTTCCACCTAGTCATGCATGCCGATCCGTGCTGTACCATGACTAGGAGCCGTGGCCAGCCGCTGCCTGCCTGTACCATCAAACATGCATAAGAAACAGATGTATCTTTGATGTAGGCTTGTTCATGTTGCCCCGTGTGCATGAGTGTGTGAATGAGTGTGTGTGTGTCTGTATGTTTAGTGTCTTTCTTTTTTTCTTTTTTTTTAAGTGTGCTTCCAGGCCCCGCGGGCGCAAGCAAGGCCGAGGAGATGCGGCTGCATGCCCCAACACACAAGGAGAGAGCAAACGTTGCCACAGATCCAAGGAAGGATAAATGATCGATGCAACCATGTATTATCTTTGAAAACACAAATTGGGGAAGCAATTTTGCAACTGTAACAGCTCTTGTTATTAAAACTACTGTATTATGCATTCATTCTCAGCTTTATTCGGCCCACTTAAGATTAGCACAATTGGTACTCTACTGTATTATATTTCAAAGGCTTAATTATGAATACATTTGGCTTTTGGACTGACAGTCAAGCAAGCGAATAAACAATATGAGGACATCACCTTGGGCTTTGAAAACAGGCACTATTAATTTCATACACTCAGATGAATATAGACAGAATTATGTGATGTATATTTAGCCTTTTAAACATACACTGTCTTGCATATTATTTAGGGATCCCAGTAGTCACGGTGTGGACTGTATTCAGAGTATACTAATGTTAGAGTATTTTGCTGGCGCTGCACTTAATGACAAGCATGGCACTGGTCCACGAGACACTCACCATTAAGCACCTGGAGTAGTGAAAACTTCCCTTGCACAAGACTGTAAACAAGCATAACCATGAGTCATCGGAGGGAAAAGCTTATCCTGCTTGTCGCCAGCTTCATTCAAGCCAGTAGGTCCCAATTTGCCCTGTCTGCCATGTCTACTTTATGATTGTAGTTATCCTCCTCCCACCTTCAAAATACAGTCCAGTCCCCTCCAGCCTCCTCACTTAAGTCCATAACCATGCAGTGTGACCCAGTCCACACTTTCCTACCGTCTACACACATACGCACACTTACAATACAGTGACACACATTTTATTTTGTCACTCAAACAACTGTTACCTCCATTCACACACACTCTCTCTCTCTCACCCACACACACATTTTTTGCCTTTTCCCCTCAGACAACTGGGTTGCTCACTCTCTATTGTGGAAGCCAGTCATTTCCACATGTGTGCTGACCATAAAACAGCAAAGGGCCTACTAAAAGCATCCTTTTCCTGACTGGCAGGGTCACGGTCTGTCTCACATAAACACAGGACACACCTTAACGCAACAGATTTCACATATCCTTCTGACCCGGTTACCTCCCTCCCCTAAATTGCTCTCCTTTCCACTGACACAGGATAGTAATAATTAAATACATGTTGGTAAAGCTCTTTTTCTTTTCTTTTTTGTAAAGTTTTCACGCTGACGGGGTGAAAGAAAATGCCACTCCTCGTGGGTTTGTTTAAAGCAAAGCTGCCCGGTGAAGCTGGGGTCTTTTGTGTCTCCCAACGTGCCTCGCGCAGGGTTTCCCTAGCATTGTCATGACAACAGTGTGTACGCACCGAGTCCGGCCTTTGAAAACAATACATCCACCAAAAGTTGAGTGAAGTGGGCTAGCTAGGACGTTTTTTTGTTTGTTTTAACGTTCGTCCGAGTGAAACAGAGATATCCAGGGGAAATAAATTACTAGCGAACAAGTGCACAAATGGTGACAAAAAAAAAAAAAAGTGTAAGATGCAGCCATTCCCATACCTTCTAGTCGAATAAGTATGTGTTTCCTTTTCAAGTATTCCCGGGTGCTGCTCCGGTTAGCTAGCGTCAAGCGGCTACTTAACTACTTAACTTGTCACTGTGATCAAAACAATACGCTTGTAACACCGGTACTACCATTTTTGTGTATCCTGTAGGCACTGCGAGCCGTAGCAGCATGAGAAACAACTCCAGCAAGAAGTAAAACTTTTCTCCGCCCCAGACTGCCTGCTTCTGTCTATCAGGGAGATGCTTTGCTCCGCCTAGCTCAGCCCTGAAGATAAATCACTGTGATCCACCGGATTTCAACTTTGTGTCTCTTTACTTATGGCAGTGTGCCTCTAACCACACAAAATTACACTATAGGCTATTTATGTTTTGTGAGTTTTGCATTAAATTTGCAGCTCTGCAAGTACAAAATCGAAGCCACTCTTTGTGTCCTGTCACCAAGCCAGAGCCAATTGTGATGATTGATTTCGGACAGGGTAATTATATTAATAAGAGTCTAATGGGTTTTAGACTTTGCCCTGCTTCTTCATTAGCGAATCGGCTGTTATTGGCCTAATCCTTCGAACTTCCCCTGTTCAAACAACCCGAGTGACACAGGCATTAAAAAAAGGTAATCCACACTCAATGGATGTTTCACGTTACCCTTTATTCTCACACTGACGTTTCTCCCCTGTTTTAAAGCGACAGCAGACAGTTTATGGCGGTGAACAAAACAAAGTCTGAAATTGTTTTTAACAAGACAGACTTATGTTGAACTGTTAAGATTTTTTTTTTATTTCAAGTGCCCAAAATTTTACTGAAGTAAAAAAGCATGAGCATAATCAATGCATATGCACTGAATACAATTCCACAATTCCACATTTCGGGCACAGCTGCCCTTCCTCAGACCTGTTCCCGAAACCTTACTTAAAATGTAGGGGCTTTCGCTGTTGTGCGAACCTTTCTTTTTACTTGCTTGTCACCCCGGCACCCAGTTTTTTTGTTTGTTTGTTTGTGCTTTGTTTTTTGCTTTTAGTTTGTTTGTTTGTTTGTTTGTTTTTCGTTTCTTTTATTTTTTTTGTTTGTTTTTTATATGTCACGATGCTATTGAAAATGATAATACTGTGGTTAATTAACACACATGGTTTCCACATAGGTTTGCTCCTTAACCTCCTGAGACCCTGCGTCCACATATGGGGACATTACATTGTGGCTTTGCTGCACCTTATACTTCATTCTGCTCAATAGTGTTTTATACTTTGTTAAGTCATGTTGTTTTTGTTGTGTTGTGCTATAAAATAACCCCATTGTCCACATCTGATTTTTTTTTCCATAAAAGTATGTAACAAAATACAGATAACATCGCCAGCCTATTGGATATTCAGGCTCATCTTGGAATAGGCTGTTATATTTTAACACCTGAGTTCCACAGTCATGATGTCAGGCAATAACAAGTGCTCAAAAAAACTTTTTTATTTAATGTCAACAAAACAAAAAGAGACTCATACAGGAATATGGTAATAAGTCAACTCGAAGAAAGACTTTATATTTATATATAGTACTGTGCAAAGTCTGATTATTTCTTTATATTTAGGTTCAAAGGAGTCAGACTTTCTGATAATTTTTTAAGTGGTTTTGATCAATAGTTCTCCAGGTTTTCTGAAAATCTTTTAAAGTTTTTCTTTGCATATTGGCTGTTTTTTTTTTTTTTCTTCTTTTTTTCAGTTCAGTTCTTGTACCTGACCATTTTCAAGCATGTTAAGCACCAATAAGGTGATTCCCAAAGTGTTATTAGCCAAAAACTTGACATATCTCAGCATGATGTGCAGTGTGTTCTTAAAAAAATTTGAGGGAACTGGACAGGTGGAGGACAAAGGAAGACGTGGGAAACCTATGCCATTTAGAAATAGGAATAAACTGAGCAAAGATCTAATGCAGGACCTGAGAGACGCATCCGGCTCTTCAGCGGATCCATCTGCTGTTCCCTGAAGCCTCATCAGAAATGGTCTCAATGAAAGGCTGGCTGTCAAGAAGCCATTCTTAAGGAAGGGAAACAGGGAGAAAAGGCTGAGCACATAATTACAGTATACATAGCTACCACTGATAAAAATGATACTACTAGAACTAGAAGCTTATATTTTTAATGATACAAGCAATTTAAATGAACATTAATTTGTGGACCCCATGTGGTCCATATTGTTGATCACTAGATGGCATTAGAGTGCCACTAACTGGCACTTATACCATGATTCATTAACAGGACCCTACAAAACTTTATAGTATTTGCATTACTTTACCAAATATACATGCTTAAGCAAGATTCACTGCAAAATAACAATCATAATAATCTTTGTTAAGATTCAACAATTGAAGCGATCAGATTTTACCATTTGAGGGCTCTGCTCGAGTTGAGCACTTCTATCATTATCATCTATGCTGCAAGAAAATGGATGTGATGAGGACTGGCGGGTCTGACTGGCATTAACAGCAACATTTTGAAGTGATCATTTTCTGTGTGATTATCAGTTTCCTGCATCATCGTGGAACAATTTTGGCCTCTTCTTTACAACATTGCTTCAATTCATTGAGGTTTGTGTGCATTCATTTATTAACAGCTCTCTTAAGATCCCATCGCACCATTTCAATAGACCCCTGTTGAAATGCTGTGGTGGACATCTGGACTTTGACTGGTCTATTGCAACACTTTGATTCTTTTCCAGTCATTCTCTTGTGGATTGGCTGCTGTGCTTGGGATCACTGTACTTTGGTATACACAGGAGTTCATGGTCAGCTCAGTGACTGCAAGGTGACCAGGTCTCATAGCTGCAAAGCAAGCCCAAATCATCACCCCTCCACTACCATGCTTGACAGCTTGTATGAGGTATTTGTGCTGATATGCTCTGTTTGCTTTTCACCTAATAGAGCACTGTGCATTATGGCCACACATCTCAACTTTGGTCTTGTCTGTCCAAAGGACATTGTTCTGGATGTCTTCTTTGTTCAGATGCAACTTTGCAAAGCTCAGCTGTGCTGCCATGTTAAAAGAGAACACACTTTCTTGACAGTCCCTCCAAAGAAGCCATACTAATGCATTTTTTTTTTTAAGTCAAGTCTTTTTTTTTAAGACTCTAACTGAGGCCTGTGAGATTTGGGTTTTTTTTTTTTTTTTTTGCAATTTCTCTGATCATTGCAGGGACTGCCACTCCTGGGAAAATTGTGTCAATGCATTAACCCACACCTGAGTGCTTCAGACCAGCAAACTGTCAACTTCTCTGCTTTTATAAAGGAGCTCACACTTGCTGATGATCAGTCAATCGAGTGTGTTTGATTTGCAGCATCTGGCTGCTTCCTACCCTCTTAATTTCTATGGAATCTATAAGCGTGTACTAAGGTTTTCCGGTTCAAGGTTTTATTGTAATTGTATACAAACTAACATTTTTACCATCAGTAAAACCTGTTTAAACTATTAGGTCATTTCTTTTTTTTTTCTTTTGCATTGATACCTTTGGTGACGGTGAAGGAACATAAGAGTTAAGTCATGTAATAATTCAGTTGTGCATATTTGATCAGGGTCAGCTTTTATGGGTGGTGATGGGGAGGTAGTTTGGCTCTCATTAACGTTTAATATTTTACAATTTGTCCCTCAGAACCACAGTTTAAAACACGGATACTTCCTGTTGTCCAGGTTTTATGTTCAAGTCTTTTCAACTTCTCATTATCTTAGATGCAAGATTATGTTATCTCACATCTTATGGTGTCTACTGCCCATCTGTAACAACTAGAATCACTTGATAAAGGAATGCTTTCTAACATTTTGTTGGTAATTGCATGGGATTTCATGGACATGGTTTCTTTTTGTGGGATTGTGTGGATGTAACCTCCACTGGTAACTCTGTTGCACTGTAAACCTTCTTCTTTATTTATCAAACTGGTGTTTTTCCAACTCTGTTGGATGGTACAAAGAACACAGCCTTGAGTATGGTTTTTGAAACCTTTAATAAAAAGGAAGGAGTTTATTCTATAGTTATGAAATATGGTATAAATATGGCCAAACAGCAGAAGGAGTCAGGCAAGAAAATAAGAAAAAAATTAACAGCGTTTCTGTTCGTTTTCTTACTTTATTGCAAATTTTTACTTTTTTGAAAAAATAAGAAACAAAACAATGTTGTTTTAATTGGAAAGTTTTTTCCCCAACATCTTCTTGACTTTGTTTGCTTTTAACCAGCAAGCAAAGCAGATGAACAAGAGTAATTTTTTAATATTTTTTTGATGATCCAATAAAAGAACATTTTCTGTGTGTCATACCAAACAACAATGTTTGTCAATGAAGCCTGTGGTCACCACATTTTGGCCTGGGCTGGCCTTTATGTCTTCATTAATGATTAAAACTGCCAGTGGGGTACACCTGAACTCTCACTCACCTCTTTAGGGAACTAAATACTCAGCCACCTCACTGGCTTTCTTTCTCGTGGAAAGGTTTTGTGCTTCCATTTTTTCCAGTGACTCAAAAATCCATACTCCTGTCTGTCCTTTGTATAGTTGTAAACATTTCTGGAAAATAGCCTGATTATATTGCATCAAATTTCAAATCCTATTTTTTGCCCAACTTGTTCATGTCTGATAGTTTATCTATAACTTGCTTCTCTGGCATCTAATTTTAAAGTTAGCTAGAGTTGAAAACTACAGGTTATCATACACTAACTACTACTTTACCACAATTTTCCACAACTTCAATAAGAGCACAAGAGAATGCACCATTAGGACCAAGTACAGCTACTGCAGCAGCAACAGATCCAGCACCAGATTCAGGGACACCAGAATCTGGTGAATCTCCTGAATCTGGTCTACATCTTCAGGTAATGTCGCCAAAACCTGGCATATTTCAGAAAAGTGTGCAGCGTCTTTAAAAAAACAAATTGAGGAAACTGTTCAAGTGAAAGACAAAAAAGAGGTGACAGGCTTAAAAACAATTTACAACAGATGAACAGCATTTGAAAGTAATGTCCTTAAGAAATAGGAAGAAATCCTGCAAAGACCTGACACAGGACCTGAAAGATACATCTGGCCCTTCGGCCGATCCATCTACTGTTCACTGCAGCCTCATAAGAAATAGCCTGAGTGAAAGGGTGGCTGTCAGGAAACATGGAGAAAAGGCTGAAGTATGCCAAATTACACATGAACTGGAATGAAAACCAGGTCTTATGGAGTGGTTCAAATCACCATCTGTGAATATGAAGGTGGTCAGGAGAGAGGTACAACAGTGAGTATCTGCAACCATCTGTAAAACACAGTGGCGGCTGTTTCATGGTTTGGGGCTGCATTTCAGGCAGGGGTGTTGGAGATCTTGTAAAAATTGATGCAGTTATGAACGCGGAAAAATACGGTCAGATTTTGAGCCACCATGGAGCATCGGATTGGCATCGGTTTCATTTTTGAGCATGACAGTGATCCCAAATACATATGCAGTCAAAGCATAATCACTGCACCTATTTCCCATTTTCCTAGCAAAACTTAAAGAAATGAAGGGTGGCTCGAGAGTTTTGCACAGTACTGCACATCTCACTGTCAGTGTGAGAAGGCTCACAATCAGCTGTCTTGACTGCAGTGTTGGTGAGTGGTGATGTATTTTTTTTTTTTATATCTCAGCAGCACTTTTATGTCCAGTTCAGTCAATTTATCTGTTAAGTTTGAACTATCACAGCTCAGAATGATTTTGAACTGACTGTACTCTAGCTCGCATTTTTAAAGCAGCTCAAACAACTCACGCATTTTTTTTCATGCTGTGAATGGGCTGCAATTAAGTAAATATAGACTATCAGAATTAATAAAGCAATTCTGATAGAAGTTCCAACAATGAATAAATGTGGTTCATATGATTGACCACTGGATGGCATTACATTGCCGCTACCTGGTATTGCTACTGAGAATATTAAAATGTACTATTTACAATTCGTAGAATATAAGCAAAGAAAATGAAAGGAAAAAAGACGAAATCTTGGGGTTCTGAGTAAATGTACTTTAGCGAGAGATTAAACATATCTTTATCACAGATTTGCATTATGTGACGATGACCATACCCGGATATCCTTGTTGAAACATCCATGTCGATCATGGGAAATGGAGTTTTTCATTCTGGTATTCTCGATTTGTTTTTACGTAGATTTACTTGCGGTTGACTCCAGATGACGGGCTCGCTACGTATTTAACGTACGCGTGATCTCTGTTTGCTCCTTAGAGATTCCCCCTTCCTCTCCGAGCTGTTTGAGGTAAACCGACGCGGTCACATCAATATCGATAATACATGACGGAGTGAAAATAAGCACACACAGGCGTGTTTGACACAGATGTGTTAGGTATGCGCCGACAGCACAGAGCTGGAAGCTAACTAGCGCCCGGAAAGGTCGGTTGAGCGAAGAACAACACGGGGAGAACTTATCGTTTCTATGGCTGTGAAAAGTTAACGCACAGACGACTGAAAACCAGGAATAATTCCTCTTCGGCCGAACCGAGGTAAGAATAACTGATTTGTGTGAGTACTTCAACAAGTAGGCTAATGTCAGGGAGCGTCCGTAATGTCGACCAAATTACTGAATAAGAGTGTCTTTGTGTGTAAGGTTCCCCCGGTGGCGGCGGCGTCCTCGTCTCAATGGGATTGTTAGGAGTTTTCGTGTGGCTGCTGTACAGCCAGTGTTTGCGTTAGTGTCAGAGCTCACAGGCTTACAGTTTGGCCACAAATAGATCGATTATGTGACAGCGCCTCGTATATTTAACAGTCAGTTCACATGGCGGCTCTGGAGTTCATTCTGTCCCTGCCGCCTCACCTCACAGAAGAGGATAACTCACTAACAGCACTGACATTTGCCTTTAACCTGCCCGCTTAGGGCAGTGTACGGTATCACAGGGCAAGGTGAGGGAGGTAAGGCGGAAACCAGACATAGACTGGATACACATTAACTTGCTCGTGGGCACTTCGGCTCGTTGGCCGATACGATCATCTGAAGGTTTCACATGAGAATCAACGTGTAAACAAAATGTGTTTGCCTAGAGTGACCTTGTAGTGTAATTATTGTTGCTGTGCTTTGCTCACGGGGGAAGCAAAAATCTAGTGTCAGTCTGAACATGCTGGTTTGTGTAGAAATGACAACTTACAATGTACTGTGAAATCAGCTCACATCCTCCCCTTTTTCCTTCTTTCCCAAGTGGGTCCCTGGAGAATAGAAATGAAACCCAACTCCCCCCCACCCCCCCTCTCTGGCACTGACTGTGTCAGCTGCTGTATCTCTTGGTGCTGACTTGCAGTGGGACAGGTGGTGCTGGGACAGGTGCACCCTTAACAAAGGGTTGCAGTCCCTTGACTTTTTCCTCTCTCACCACCACCACCACCACCACCACCTCCCCTGCCTGACCTGCAGTCTTTAGTAATTCATTTATTTCTACAGGAATTATAATTTTGCTTTCTCAGTAAGTGTGACTCAGTGGATTTAATTGAAACCACTGGAATGTTATTGTGTAACCAGTATTTGTTTTGGCAAAGGAAATATTTAATTAATACATTAAGCTCCCTGTTTACGTATTTCCTCATGAGGTAGTTGGCATTGAGCAACACACTCTGGTATCGGGTTTGGACTTAAGTCTACATCAGCAGCTGCATTATGTACTGTAGGCTCCATTTTTCACTGGAATCCTAATTGAAAATTTTCCAGACAAACCAGTTTAGGTCTTAACACATTCCATTAAGGACTCGTGTATGTCACAGATGACTGGCTTTGTCAGTCTCTCTGAGCTCTGTAGCTCAAGCAAACTGCCCTAAAAAAAAGTGTGGTTTGAGACTTCTAATGTCCTGGTCATTCCTGTGTGTATTTTGCTGGTGAACACTGAAGTCAAAGATAGAAGAAGGGATCAGGAATGAGGTCAGCAAAGTTACATGAAGTGGAAGAGAGCTGGTGGAGAGTTTGAAGGCTTATCTCAGTAATGTGCAGGGACAGTTGAGCAGTGATGAGTGTTGCAGTCACCGCTGTCTTCTAATTAACCCTTCACTGCTCTGGCTGCCAGTGACCAAGGGAGAATTCTTTCTCCAGGAACCAATAGAAAAATACAGAATATTTAGGCTAGACTGTTGCGCAATGTGTATTGTTCTTATTATCTAGAACATGTTCTCCTAGAATTGACATGCATCATCTTGCCCGTGCTGCATTAGACATTCATTACCAACCATCACTCCTATTCACATTAATGAATGAGACCTCTAAAGCTTGGTCTGTATTGAGGTTTATTTAAATCTCTTGAACGCAGCCTTCCAGCTTTGCTCTGCTCGCCAGGCCAGTGCGCCTGCGCTCTACTGACACTCCAGTAATCCACTGGAGGAGATTGCATCCTCGTCCACCGCGCTCAGGCAATCAGTGAGGGGGACTTAAAAGATGTAAAAATACATAACAGGAGTACGGGAGGCTGGGGACGAATAACGGGACCCTAACAGACCAGATGTAGAGGCATTACACTATGAGCAATTTCACATCCAAGGCGCTAACGGGACCGGAGCGAGGATGTCTCCTAATATAACGCAGCGAGGCTCAGCGACTGCATCCCAAACGCTGGAAATATGAGATGAACGCATGCAGGAGTGGAGCCGGCGGAAGATGGTGAAATTTTGCGATTGAGTGCTGCTGTTTCTAATTCTTTCTGGACGAAACCACCTCGGATTTTCACGCTTTCCCCAAAGCCTGCAGATCGCTTCCTGCACACTACTCTCCCCGGCCCGCTGTCACCTCTTTCAAACAAGTAACGCTTTGCGGTGCTGTTAATATGGCTTACTTGAAAGCTCACATACGCGTGCGTTATCAGTGATAATCGTGTAGCTGACGTTCACTGAACCCTGTAAAGCGAAACTACGGATCCAATTCCATGTGAGCGACCCGTTGGTATAACAGTCAGCTAATACTTGATGCATTTTAAAGCTGGAGGAGACCAGGAAACACCGCTGTGCTCGGACTTCTGCCTCGGGGTATTTACAAACTGTCGATACTCCTAAAAAAAGAAAAAAAAAACTAATCTGTGCACATATAGTTTCTCCTTGACACCGTCGCTGTAGCGATACTTGTTTCCTTGAGTCGCTTCCAATGTATAGACCTCCTATGACAAGCTGGCACGCTCGCGTAAATCCGAGCGCAAGATGATGAAGTGGAGTGGCCGGCCTAGGCGGTGGGATCAGACAGAAATTAAGCTGTGTCTCTCAGACAGCGGAATCTAGGATCATCTCCAGTCCCTGTGTTGGCAGACTACTGCGGCATGACACGGAGCATTCCTCTTGGCTATTTAGTTGGATATTACTCAGAAGTTTAAGCTGAGTTGTAAACGTGTTCATGCTGTGACAGCTATTGAGGTAAACGCGCCCCTGTCCCGGGTTCCCTTCATGTTCAATTCATGTAAGTTCCTTCTTAATGGGGAATTTCTGCATATTTCGGAAGTGATCTGTGTGAACTAGCCCTTCCCGACGCTTCCAAACGTTATGTTTTCTCCAGTGGGAGAAATGCAGCTGGGCTGTTTTACTGGTAAACATCCACAGCAGCTGTTAGTCAGACTGGATGTCTGAAAGGGGACACTTGGCTAGTTGCATACTTGTAGTATTGCCAACACCGCTCCCATGAAATGCAATGCTTTGATTTCCCCCATTTCGCCCATCTTGCAAATAACTTTTGTATGACCCCCCCCCCAACCTCTGTGAGACTATTTATCAGCTTTAATTAATCAGCAATATTATCAGCAAACTTTATGGGTAATAATGTCATTTTGAAACTCACGGTATGAATTTATCTTAAACTTGACATTTTCTGGAGGTTTCTGCTTTCATTGCTGCAAAGTTGTAAGTATGTGCACACCCCCCCCCCCTGACCATTTTCTGAGCATGTGCAAAAGGAAGAGGAAACAGCATGAGACTGTCACTGCACAGGCTCGGGAGATGTGTGAGAAGGAACGCACAGGGAATTATGAGTGGCACTATGGAAGACTTGGTACAGAGTGTTACAAGCTTAAAGTCTACAAAAGGGAGAATTACAAGGCTTTGCTGTGAGAAAATTGTATTTTCTCCTCTCTGAGGCCAGCTGCTCCACTGGAATTGCTGCTCCATGCCTCAAATTACTGTTTGAATTGAGAACTTCCAGCCTGTTGTGGATACTTGGCCACTTGCAAGTTAAACTCATTTACGTACCCGTTTTTTGCTACCCTGTTGCTGTTTGTTTTTGTTTTTGTTTTTTTTTGGTTTTTTTTTTCCCCCAGGAGAACCCTCAGAGTCATTTGATGTACAGGAAGCAAAGACCACATGATAAGGGCTGTTTGTGTGGTCCAAACAAACCAGCTTGTCTTAAGGCTTTCTCTGTGTGCATGACTGGGTACAACAGTGGATCCCTTGTCATATTTTGTGCTCTAGAGAACTACAACGCAAAAAGATTCCCCGATTACAAAAAAAAAATCCCAAAACATTAAGAGACTAACTTCTTAACTCCGTGGTGATGGGGAGTTCAGCCTCGTCTCTCACTGCAGAGACCGAGTCCGACCATGGCTTTCGCAGTACCCCCTACCCTTCGTCACCCCCTGTGGGCTGGCTCAGGAACAGTCACAGCAGCCCGGTGTGGGGTACCACCTTCATCACACGGCAGCAGCAGCAGCCGCTGCCTCATCGAGAGCGCAGGTAAGCGGCAGCACTGTCTAACCAACCAAGCGCCAACGCATCTCTTAGATGAGTGCACTCGGGTCAGGTCAGGCCAGGTAATGGCAACGCTACGGGAGGCGTTTAATTTTTCGTTTGAGTCATGCTGCTCATTTGCATTGTTCGCTTAAGAAATGTGCTCCGCTCTCTTTTACAGTCTTATAGAAACGCTTACAGAGGATTCAGTAACCTCCCAGCTATGGATCAAATCCACTGTCTCATCAAAGCTTATCTAATCAAAGCCTGCATTTTGATGTTTTCCTATGATGCACCCAAAATCTGACTAAGCCGGATTTGTAAAACAAAATCCCACCTCCTCCTAGCGCAGCTGTACAGTATGTGCTACAAATCAGGCAGGGCAGAGGGGACTGAATGGGCAGATAGAATGACCTGGGCTCTGTGAAGCCAATGAAACCCAGCCAAAGGGTAATCAGAATATGTGATGACTGACATCTCTCTCTTTCTCTCTCTCTCTCTTTTTTTTTTTTTTTTAACCCACAAAATAACCCTTTCTGTGCCCAGAGGCTCCTTAGTTTACCTGTCTTTGTGAATTTTCAGAATAAAATCACTGATTTAGATTGCTGAGAGCTAGCAGCAGCTGTGTTATTGAGAGAGGTTTTTGTAGAACTGAGCAAACTACTTGTGGAAGAGGCACACTATTCCTATTGACTGTGCTTCTCGGTATGGATTGTGTGAATAAGATAGATTCACTCACTGAATCTGCAAGAAAGGCTGCATTAATCTATTGTTCCAGTATGTGCCTTCTGAATCTCTGATTCACAGTCAGCACAGCAGCGCGCAGTAGTTTGTGAGAAGCTTTGAATGTGCCGCACATCTGGCAGTTTTGACTGACTTTCTTCCAAAAACCTGATCTTCTCAACCGCCCTCACAGAAACCTATTTAGAAGTGTTTTCATTTTTTTTTTTTTCCCTCCTGCTTTTTGGGTCATGTCTCCCGGAACAAGAACAGGCAGTTGATATCGACCGTCTGTAGTGTATTGAAGTTGTTGCTGAGTCACTCAGGGCATCATGGTCTGGTTGTTAGTTATTGATTTTCAGAGAGGCCGATCACATTTCCCCACAATGGATGTCATTATTTATTCAGCATCAGTCTCTAGTTGGGCTTTCATCTTTCTTGATTCCTGCCCACTGCTGTCAATGCGTTCCTTGCAGTTGCTCCGCGTTTAACGGTTAAGACTGTCAAGGCTTCCATTTCCTATTGTTCCAAGGATTTTGAAGTATAGTCAGGGCTGCTTTTTTTTTCTATTTTATTTAACCATGAAATAGAACTCTGGAGATGTAGAATCTCTTTTGTGAGCGGTGTAGGCCAAGATGGGAACCAAGCCTGCTTGAGCACAGTTCCATCAAATATTGCTGAATTCATGATTAGAACTTAAGTCTATCTCATGCTGTCAGTGTAGTTTGACATCACAGTTTTTGTCTTTCATTCAGCAGAATCTTCTGTTTTGTTTGTGCATCTCTGTAGCAACAAGCTTATGCCTTCAGCGCCAATCAGACTACACCCTCAGTCAGTGGAGTGCATGCAATCCGTTTCTGTCTGCTGCTGGAAGGCGTGGAGGGCGCGCGCGCACACACACACACACACACACACACACACACACACACTGACAATAGATGTTTTAGAAAGACACTGCTGTACCACTTGAACATGCCCTCTCATCTACCCCCACTCACCCTCTCTCTTGCTGTCTCTCTCTCTCATGTTCACTCAGCCTTTTGTCCATATACACACTGCTGTGTGAGCCTGACAACGTTAGGCAAGCTTTGCTGAGCTGTGACAGAGCATGAAATACAGAAACAACAGTACACCATGAGCCCAGCTTAACTTCAGCCATTCTCTTACATTTTATTCTCTAATATATTGTCCTATAAACCATTTTCTTCCCCTTCTTCCTTTTTTTTACCTTGGAGACTGCATGAACAGACTTGTCCTTGAGTAATTTCAGTTTGTTTGCTTCCAGCAGTAAACCCCATTGACTTTGGGAAGTGTTTGTGTGCCTTGAATCAGTACCTCAGCTGTGAAGGTTCACTCATGATAACAGCCCACTTATCAAAGATGTGCAACATAAGTGCACTTGTGCAAACCCCAAAATGGCCCATTTAATAGCATTGCTAGCTTCATTAATCTCTTAAAGCGATGGCATTCTGTCGTTTAGACGTTGATCGCTTTAATGGTAATGTTAATGCTCCAGCCACAGTATTCACATGATTTTATAAACTGTTTGACATTTGATGATGCATCAAGTGATGTTTATTGCATGAAGAAATACTTTTCTTAACATAGCAGCTGTATATTTGTAGTTAATTTGATAATTAAAGAGGGTATAGGTAATGCATATATTGATAGTCCTTGTGACTAATACATAATTAAATATAAGTAAAAAATAAGACTTAAATGGCTTGACTAAAAGTAGGAAAATACCTGGAAAACAGGCAAAATTTAGCACACTTTCATGGACAAGGTTTAGCATTGTTTGTGCATTTGGATTTAAATGTGTTTTGAGACTCTGAATCACGTTCTTCGATAATCAAATTGTGTTTTAAATGTGGCATTCAGCCCAATGCATGACATTGCACAGGGATAAGTCTGCTGAGTGTGCCTAACATTAGCAATTCAAGCACCAGCAGCCTTCTTTCCATGCAGGTTAATGTCCACGCACCTCTCCAGAGTGAGCTCACCTGTCTGAAATGAAGTACACAAACTCACTTGCCATTAAAGGGCGTCTACAAGGGAAGACGGGAGGAGAGATGCCGGTGAAACTTGTAGCAATAACCAAAAAAAAACCAAAACAAAGTGGCAACAAAAAAAAAGCATTAGCAATGTGAAGTAGGCAGGTGAAAAGTTATACTCCTCTCAATCTTAAGGCCACAGTGACCGATGAGATAAAAGGATGCCGCTGACTGACACGTGATCAGGTGGTAAATGTGTGCATATAGATTCTAACCCAAGCAGGAGAGTCTGGAACATCCACCAGCAACCAACCATTAACGAAGCAATCTGCAACAAGGGAATTTATATGATCCCGACTGATCTATGAGAATCTAATTCATGAATTTACCACTGTTGTGCCCAGTGTTTAATTGCATGCAATTCTCTTCCTTCAAAGTGCACGTGGAAGGATCCTAATGCTTTCTGATGCTGCAGGTATTAAAAAAAAAAAAAAATGAAACTAGGCTTTTACAAACAGCTGAAATTAACTCCAGCTCCTCTTACCTTTTTGTCAAAACACACATTATAGACTTTACCTGTGAGTCCCATTAACCTGACCTGTCTCAGACACTTCACTGCAGTAAAAATGTTCATGTAAGCTAGTATTTCCACATCTGTAATGGATATGAAATTGTGGAGTAAAGTAAGTAGTGGGGTGGGGTGGGGATTGAACATGCGTGAGAAGAGTTTAATGATTTTTGGAGAGGGTTTTTGTGTGTGCCTCTGGCAGCTAATGGCACACAAACTTTTGTCTCTTGCGCTCTGTGTGATGTTTATGAACGAGCGTCGTGCCGAACTGTCAAAAAAGAAGCCTGTTTATCACGAGGGCTTTCATGGACAAAGCAGCAACCTCGAGACTTCCACTTGTTTGCCGTGAGATTCGTTTGGGCAATTTGATACAGACTGAGAGCAGGTATCTCACACCAGAAGTGGTAAAGGTTACAGGCCTGTTTTTATTTATTTTTTTTTTTTTTCTTGTGTTGCTACTGTTCAGGTCGTTCTTCAAAGCAGTCTCACAAAGATGCAGGAGAGTTATGCGCACTCTGTCTGTTAACATAAATGTGTTTCGAAACTTTGGTATGCAATTCAGTTTTATCACAGTGCTTATATTAAGTCATAAATGTGACTGCTTCATTGCATTGCAGCCACATACTGCTAGTGGGCTACAGTTCACATTGTATTATGAGTCCTGGGGCCTTAAGGTTGGTGTCTGCTCTCTCTCTCACTCCAGAGTTGCTCCCAGTTTCTACTGTCCCAGCATGATGGATGACTGTGTTTATTGCTGCCCCATTCCACTGGCTCTGCTCTCTTTAATTTGATTAAAACAGGTCCACTTGGACCCAACAAGCGTGGTCACTGGCTGCGTTTATGTCTGAATCATTTCAGCATGTTCTCCCTTGCCGTTGACTGTCTGATGAAGACAGGGCTGCGTCAGGACAACCAGAGTAGATATGGCATGGAGGCTTTGTCTCGCAGCATGGCTTTTTTTATTTTGGAAAACAGTGCATCAGGGGGAAAAAAATAGATTAAAAAAACGCCCGTTGGCTCTGCAAATGACATGATTCCAGATTTCCCCGCTCTTGTTGCCATGGAAATGTGTAGCATATGTTCAGTAACCTAATTCCATTGGGCCCGAGATAAGACCACACATGGCAACCTGTCTCACCCAGAAAGAAAACTCTGCATGTTAATGCTTAGCGGTTTCACAAAGAAACCAGTAAGTTCTCACGGCAAGTGGTTTCTACCTGTCCGCCTTCACAGGTTAAGTTTGTGTGTCAGTAACAGGAGACGAACCGTTTGAGAAGTTCCCCTCAGGCTGAAGGCACGGCTGCGTCAGCAGTGCTCCAATCCCTCCAGGTTTGGGTGCCCGCAGGAACTTCAGATTAGCTCAGCAGCCGTGCTGTGCTCCTGCCATCTCTTCCCCTTCTTCCTCTCTGATTCTGGAGCTTCCTGCTGGCTTCCTGCATGCCCTCTCTTTGCTGTGTTACTGATGTCTGCTGAAACTCAGTCAGACAGTTTCCTCTGTTTAAAGATTCAAATGTCTGAAGCTGTCTCCACCGCTGACAGATTCACCCGTCAAAAATGAGCACTGGTCGTGAAATATTCACTGAGGGCACAGCGAGAGGTCAGAAGCCGCTGTTATTGTTTCAGTTCCCTTTCTCGTTTTTTTGCCAGTGGTTGCAGAAATGATTGGTAGTTCTTTATTCAGTTTGATAATACTTCTGGTTTGAGTCCTTTATAAGTCGTAATTAAAACTTTCTGAATTATATTTATGTTGTCCCGTGTGATTAAGGCTTCACTGTCCCCAATCCTTTGTATCACGTCACTAAGTTTCTCTTCATATGCTGCTGCTCTAGATAGTCACTGCTGACAAGTATCACTCAGTGGTTCAGCTCCACAAAAAAAACTCGTAAGGGTTGAGGGCAGTGAGTCATATTCATGCCACAGTGTATTACCTGTCATGCAGAAAACAGACTTTTGCTCATCTATGACTCTGACTCATCAGTTCCTCTGCAAAAACAGGGCGGAATTCCACATAACAGAAACTAATTTTTAAGAGGAACACCTACACTGGTCTTGTAAGGCAAGAGAAATACTTTAATAAAGTCAAAAAAGTTCCTGACAGCCTGCATTCATTGCTGATGGGGTAAAATAAATTCTCAGCTTTCTCAAGTGTGGCAAAGATGGTGTAAAAGTGCTGATCTAATCCCTGTCACAGCTTTCTGAGTGTGTTCAGAAGCAGCAGAATGTTTCAACATTCATTATCCATTTTACAGCTCGTCTGATCCAAGGGCATATTGGCCTCTGATAGGTCTCATTTTTTAATAAAAGGCTCTCCGCTGTCAAAGAATAATTACCGCTCCTCCTGCCTGACACTGTTTGCATGTAAGACGTAAAGAATATAAAAAGTACAAACAGGAATTCCAGCACTCTGATCCTGAGTGATGCTGGTAAGTATGAAAAAGATTTTATAATATATATATAAGTTTAAGTTTCTATGTCTCTAGTTCTCTCCCTGCGCTCATGCAAAAACCATGCCTCTGAATGTTTACCACGAGGGAGCCTCATTTGAGCGTGTTTGTGTGGGAGCTACATCTGGAGCCTGTCTTGCAAACCGAGTTCAAAACAGTCACGCTCCCCAGAGACATCCAGGCTTACATGGCCTATTAAAGTAATTCCTGATAACTTATGCTGTAATAAAACTGGTTTCCAAGAAAGTGAAACAACAATGGAGAATCTTTAGGTTAGGGCGATCATATAATGGGAGTTTAGTCCTGTCACACACGTGACAGGAGGGTCGTGTGTATAAAAAAAAAAAGGCTTAATAAGGTAACACGTAGCTAGAAAATAGTGTAGCTTTAATTATTTGCAGTATTGATCTTTTGTTAGGTTTAACTGACCCCATGTTAATGCAAGAATCCCCTTATATACAAATCAGATCAGAATCCATATTCAGTCTTTATTTTTTATGAAGATGTCAGTACTGTGTCCTTACTTTGAATTATTGTGGTTTAGTAACGATGCAAATAGATAAATAGTCACTTGTAGCACATCTGTAAATGATGAAATGGAAAAACTCCACTAGGTTTACAAGAAACTGTCGATCGATCACGATCCACACTGTTACTGTCGGAGGCTAAAAAAAAGGAAGAGTCACCTGCATCACCAAGGGAGCAAATTTCTTTGGCTGATTGGCCAGATTGCGCCCTTTGGAGTTTTTGGCTACACTGATCAGGAGTTTAAATTTTGATTTAATAGTTGTTATAAATGCCGATACCAGTATATCAGCAAATAGCTAATATCTGCCAGTGATATCAGCCTGCCAGTAAATCAGTCAGGCTGTGTTACTTTGCATGCACAGTGCACTCTAGAGCTATCATTACAAAGTTACTCTTGCTAAGAATATTGCGTTCTAAAATAAACAAATTATGCAAACAGTAGCACACTACTGCTGCTTTTGCTTCTAATTTTCAGTCGAAAGAACACAAGGAAACCTGGATATATATTTTTTAGACAGGAGTACTTATACACACTGATTATCTGTTAAACGCTTTTGTTGCGTTCCTCTTCCTCATATTCTGAACAGTTATAGGAACGCTGTTTTTATTTATCTTTGAGCAACAGCCCTGAACATTAACGCTGACTGGAAGTCCTTAAACGCTGCAGGAGTTTGATGTCTGGCGGGCTGTTAATATCTAAAGTCTCAATGTTCTCGGTCACACAAATCCTGGAAACCACATGACACATCCACAAGAGTCAGAGTCCAAAAAAGAACATAACTGAAATAATGATAATAAAAATGCTAAATAAACGTTTTGAAGTTGAATATAGCTGACCAAAGTTAGAGGCCGGCAGGTCACACATAGAAACATTAATAGAAGTTGAAATTAAGGAGAAATTAACTCATTACTTATGAAGTAAGTCACTTCATAAGTAAAACTAATTTAAGTGATTGTGTAATCAAATGTTGAACAATAAGACAGTTGTATGAAAATGTTTAATTAGGCAGGTGAGTACTGCTTCATGCTACCTGAATTTAAATGTGATATACACTAAATATACAAGGCTTTTCTTACAGTATTTCTCTGCAGTCTCCAGGCTATGTAAGAGCAGCAGCTCCACTTAGAGTTCTTCCTGATAGACAGCCTTGTAAGGTGTACTGGCAGTCTTGGCCCAGCAGTGTATGGATTTGGCTACATTATTACTTAGGAGCACCCCACAGCGAAGCAAGTTTGCTTCACCTCATTCAGAAACTGAGCTTTTTAGCTTAGATAAATTTGATAGGAAAATTCCTATCAAGTTAGCTTGCAGGCAGCCAACTCTACTTGATAGGCACTGGATCAATGTTTCACTGCAAGCTGCACACAAGTAGCGGTACCAACTTACAGCTGGAGTCTGTTTTTTGTCTGCCAAGTGTGTTTTCATACCAGAGAGCTGACTCCATATGTCGTTCTCAGATAAATGTAGCAAGTGCGCGCACATGATAAGAAATGTATCAGCTGGCACTCAGACAGGTGGAATGAATTTCGAGTAAACAGTATGTTGAGGTCAGGGGATTCTGTTTAGTTAGTGCGTAGTTAGTTAATATTTGTTGCCAAGGCTTTGGGAAAACCGGTTTTGCAAAACTTTTGAAGCACAGAGAGCCTGAGTGACACTTGCTTTACACTAACTGACAGGCCATCTGTCATTTAATATCTCTGAAGTGCTGACTGACTCACTTTGTTTTTGCTGAGTCCTGTGTCAGACATCACTTATTAGACGACAGGTTGAATGCTTGAATTGTGGGAAGTTGACATTTTTAGCAGATTTTTAGGTTAGAACTACAATTAAAAATGTCTGTACAGTATAGAACATCTGACACTGTACCATAAAACGATTAAAATTAGTAATACAAATGCATTACTGAGCATTCAAAGCATGTTAAAGCAGTTCAGTCCTTGGGGAACTAGACTGTCATCAACAGCTACCCATTCTGTAATGATTAAATCCATTTTTGTGGTCATGTTTGTGTTTGTGTTGAATGAGTAAATCAGGAGCACTGCGCCTCTAATGGCCAGTGGCGATACCACACCTTCCCCTCAGGCCCTGGGCTCGGGGCCAACCTTGGAAAGGCAGTGCTAATGACTGTCGCACAAAGGCCAAATGTCTCACAGTGAGGCAGGGAGAAATTGGCAAGATTCTCCTCGTTTGATCTCTCATTAGAGTTCAGTATGTATAATGAATCCAGGAGCCAGAGCCATAGGTGGCCTAGACACTGTTATCAGTGGTTTTGTAGCATTTCTTAAAATCTTTCTGACCTCTCTTTTGCCCATGATTCTGTAGATACTGAACATCTTGACTATGTCTGCTTTTCCTAGGTACTCTATTTATCTAAACCCTGAAGGCTTCCCTGTAGACACTTCAGTTGAGCCAGTTAATTTACCTTTTTTTTTAATGCAATATTACACTTTGCTCATTTTCCACTGAGACTATTAAAGTTTGTACTCTTTGTAAACAGTCTACTGAAACTCTGATTGTCTGACACCCAGTGAAGCATTGAAAAATTGCCCTGGGGTCAAATGTTTTTACTTAAGTGAATTCATTTTCAGAGAAATTGCTTTATGGGCAGCAGCCTTCATTGAGGACCTCATTACAAAAAAGATAGGCTTTCTAGAGGTGAGGTTGCGCTTCTGTTCTCTTCCTCTTCAGTGTAAGATACTGGCTTACCGCCCAGGTCTGCGACACCGAGGAGCTGAAGTGGGCACTTTTAGAGCAGCTCCAGTGAGCACAGGGCCAAGGACAAAAGGTGTGTGCATGTCTCTCTGTGTATATGTGTGTGCTGGTGCACACTTTTGTGAGTGAGCGGAGCATGTACACTGAAAACATCCTTTTAAGTATGGTTCAGGGATCACAGCCTGTAGCAGTTCATCCTCTGCTGCAGGCATGTATTGTACTGGACATACAATGTGCAAAAGTCTTGACCAATGCCTTATTTCTTTATGTTTGGCTTCCAAGTAGCCAGGCTTTGGGATCTTTTTTTAATTTTTGAAAGTGGTCATAAGTACCACTCCAGGCTTTCACACTGACCTATGAATCATTCCTCCCATACTTCCTCATATACTGCACAGTTACAGGAACACTAGTTTCATTTATGTTTGAACAACAACCCTGAACATGAACACCGACTGGAAGTTCTTGTTTTGCTTATGGTACCCTATTAATATCTAAACAACACTAATCATCTACAATGATCTGCAAAACACAGTGGAGGCTCATTCATGGTTTGGGGCTGCATTTCAGCCACTGGTGTTGGGGAGCTTGTCAAAATTGATGGAATTATGAACACAGAAAAGTACTGTCAGATTCTGACTCACCATGGAAAACCATCTGCAAAGGATCTGATTTGCAGTGGCTTCATTTGTCAGCATAACAATGATCCCAAACACACTGCCAGTGCAGCAAAAGCATATCTGGATAGCAGAATGCAGTGGAACACTGTCAGTCATGGATTGGCCTCTCCAGAGCCCGGACCTCAACATTATTGAAGCAGTGTGGGATCATCTTGCCAGAGAATGAAATTAAAGGCATCAACCATCCAAAGAAGAGCTTTGAAACATCCTTCAGGAAGCCTGGAGAACTGTCCCTGAAGGCTGCTTAAAGATATTATAAGAAAGCTGCCTAAGAGTTCAGGCTGTGCTGAAGAATAAAGGTGGCCATACCAGATACTGACTTTCAAGCTCCCTATAATTTTACAAACTTTGTTTTAGCCTTATATGCTGTATTTCCATGTATGTTTCCACATAGATGAAATGAGGGGTGCCTTAAGACTTTTGAACAGCACTGCAGAAAGGTCGTATGCATGTGTGTATTCATAGTCCATTCAAAGTGCATCCTCTTAATTGAAAACCACGATTGAGAGATTATAGTTGTTCATCCTGCTGTACTTAATAGATGAGAGGTAAATACAGCTGCTTATAACAGGTATTAAAAAGGTAATTAAAACATATATTAAAACAAATCCTTGAGGCTGATCACTTTAATAAAAAGCTTTCACGATGTCTACTAAAGATGGAAACGAGGAATTTGTGATCCCCGTGCTTCAGTGAGAACCACATCAATTGCTTTGACAAATTCTCCACGTGGCTGACAATGCAGCTTTGCTCTCTTGCGGGAGATGAAAGAGGCCTGACAGTTACGGAAATGTCCACAGGGTAGAATCTGCCATCAAACATGAGGTGTTGACACTTGTTGTTGCCACTTATGTTTGTGGCACTCAGATATGTAGGCCTTTAGAGAGCCAGCCGTGATGTAAACACATGCCATCGAGGCTACCACAGCACTGCCACTTAAATTAGCTACTTTTAACACGGGTGCTGAAGCTGTGGAGAAAGTGCTGTAGTCTCAGGACATACCACAGGCTGCCTTGTGGTTGGATGAAATATGTGACGTCACTGAAATTATTACTCAGTGGCCCTGGTTTATTAGAGTGTGTACTTCAGCAGTTTTAATGGCTCTTGACATAAAACAGTGGGACTTCTGCTTCTATACTTTTGCTATCCTGAGGACACACACAAATGTAGGTGGACAATAAAACTAGCAGCTGTGCTGTATTTATGGATAAATATAGCTACATGCCTGCATTCACGCAACCAAGCAGCAAAGACCCACACACTCAAAAGACAACTGAAAGTAGCATTCATATTCCTTCCTGCTTGTCATTTTCTTTTTTTACCTCTGGGAGAAGAGCCGACAAGAGGAACAGACAGTGTGCTGGGAGCGAGAGGTCGTCCGTAAAGGGTTCCCCTGGGATCTGGGGATTCGCTTGATTTGAAAGGTTTAATGGAGTTGAACTAAAAGCAGTTGGCTGGCTGTGGCACATGGCACTTCAGGGGAGAGGAGCAGGACCTAGGTTGTGCAAACTGCAGTCTCAGCAACAAAGAATTATCAGAATATGTTTCTTTCACATGGAGCAAATCTTACTATAACCCCTCTATGCCCAGCTGTTCGTCTGTTCTTCACCTGTCTCGACAATCATTTATCCAGTCCACTTTGTGGGTGTATTGCTCTATGCTGCACTTGCTAAGTGCAGCATAGAGTTTGAGGCCACTGGGACAAGTGGCTTTCATATTTTGGCTAAATCATCTCCTGTGTTACTGCTGTTTCCAGTAGAGTGACTGCTACCTGCTACACTCTGGGTGTGTGTGGGTGTGGTGGACTGGTATTTGATTGGCTAGCTCTTACCACTAGTTTTAAACATCACAATTAAGTGCCAAACCCTTACATTAACCAAGAGCTCATGATCCTGCTGCTCAGCTGGACTTAAGCCAAAATTAAATAAACCTGGCCTTTTTACTTTGACTATTTTTAAAACTATTAGGATTCATGGTGATTTATCATCAAAGAAGACTGCTTTTGATTCATTTGATTCACTTGCACTAATAGAACCCAACCGATATAGGATTTTTAAGAGTGACACAATGAATTCCAAAATGCAGCAAATAAATTATTGTAATGCAAATGCAGAGTTGAAGTAGCAGAAACTGACCAAATAAAAAGTCTGCTTTTACTGCTAACGTTGCAGACCGTTGCCCTAACCTTCAACTATTTTTTGTTTTTTTGTTTTGTTTTTTTTAACCCTAAAATGAATTCACTCTGAATAGGCTCTGCCCTAATTTGCAATTGCAAGATCCACAATCTTCAGTCACTTTGAGAGCAACATGTTTTCTTCTGGGATCGATGTGAAAAGCACACAAGTGTCCTCACTCTTGGCACCTTACTCTCCTCTATCCTAAAATCCCCACATTACCTTCTCTGTTGGTGTTCACACATGAGCAGCCTGAGTGACACTGACATTTATGGGTTTATCCAGACAGAAACCATCTCCGTCCCTTGGGGCTGTCCCTCTCCAATCCACCCCCTGCCGTTGCACAGTTGGAAGTATCTGACTGTGCTGCTTTTCCTTGAAGGCCCTAATATACCCTCTATCAATAAGTTCGATTGACTGAACTGCAGGCTCTCAGAAAGGATTGTACACATGTCAATCCACAGTAACAGACTCCTTTAGGTTTATATTTGCAAGAGGTGGAAATAAACTGAGGGGCCTGAATAGATGGATTTCTTTCCGCACTGTTTACTCTGTTTGAGTCCTCTAAGATATGTGGATAGCAGCTAGCTTTAAATTGCTGTAAGTCCAGTAGCATGAATGACTTGCCATTTAAAATATGTCTGAGTCATAAGCACTGCCAGAATTAATAGACCCATCTATTTGAAATTAATTTGGGCAAGGGACTGATGTGACCTTAAGTTGCTCCCATCTACCCTGCATTAACATTCACTGAGAGGGGAGAAAGGTGCTAATATGAAGTGGAAGAGATCCTGTGTGTGTTTCTACCCCCTCCACCCATCCCATTCCTTTAAGTGTCAGTCAGGGGAACTCAAGCAACACTGTGCTAGTATTCTGAGGTGATAGCAGCCTCCTCCTCTTCTTCTCTCTTTTTGCTCCTCCTCTCTGAGTGCTGTCTCCCTGGCTCTGATCAGGTGGCCATTGTGTATGGATTTGCTGCCCTCAGTGCCCCAGGAGGGAGATTTGATTTTTCCCCTGCACTGGCTAATCTTTCCCTCTCACACTATTTTTCTATTCTAGTTCTGTCTGCCTCTCCTTCGCTTTCTGGGTTGTTTTTGCTGTCCTCACTTCCTTTACATGATCACCCTTAGTTTACCACAAGCATTTTAATATTAATTCTCTAGCTTTTTCCAGAGGAAAATTTTTGCCACGTTTCCTTTTCTCCTCCCTTGCTCCACTGACATTTTAAGCTTCACTTGACTGAAATAGCTCAAGAGTTTATGCAGTGATGTACCTAATACACATCTATTTTTGCCAAGCACTTACAGCTATATGGCAAAAGGTATTACTGACTGATTTGTTTAGTTGAATTTGTTCTGACTCATTGTTTTCTCTTTTCCAGCCACTCTCACTCTCCAGGCTCCATGGCAGCAGCAGTGCGAGGCAGTGAGTGGTCATGTGGACGCTGCACCTTCTTAAATGCCGGGGCAGCACCTCGCTGTTCAATCTGTGAGGCACCACGCCAGAAACCTGACCTCAACCAGATCCTGCGCCTCAGCAGTACCGAGGAGCATCGCTGGACCTGTCCCCGTTGTACACTCAACAACCCCCAGGGATCTGGAGCCTGCTCAGTCTGTGGCTTTGGCCCATCACCCGCCACTCACACACCCCCTACTACCACCATAGCTGCCACTGCCAATGGCCTCCCTTCTGCTCCCCCTGAACCCCCGACACCCACAATCACTCCCACAGTGCTACTTGAGCCCCATGGACAGCATCCAGCTAAGGAGGAGGTGTTTCGACGGTCTGAGAGCAATGGAGAGGTGTGTGGCCAGGAGGGACAGCACACAGGCTGGGCCTGCCCTCGCTGCACCCTTCATAACACCCCTGTGGCACTTTCATGTTCAGCCTGCGGTGGGCCAAGAAAACTGTCTTTACCTAAAATCCCCCCAGAAGCATTGGTAGTACCTGAGGTGCGCACACCAGTACTGGGCTTTCCTGTTCACACAGCTGCTTCAGCCCCACTACTGATTGACCTCACAGATGACTCACCACCAGCTCCGCCCTGTGATCCTCAAGAACCTCCCAATGCATCTTCACAGTCCCTCTCCTCCACTTTTACTTCTTTTTCCTCCCTCCAGAACAATCCTGTGCCTCGCAGCAGGAGAGAGGTGCCGCCTCCAGGTCGCCCACCAAACCCAGGGACAAACACTCCCAGCCCCACGTCCCCTTCAGCTGCCAGCGTGCCACCCCAACCCGGTCCACAGAGGCCAGCCAAGCCCAAGCATGCCCAACCCCAGGAACCTTCTTACCCAAGCAAGCGTCTCAGTATCTTGGAGGAAGAAGAGTCCCACCCACTGACCCCCCACCTCCCTGTTACTTCCACATCAGCCTCCACCTGGAAGTGCCCTAGCTGCTCCTTGCCCAACCCAGGTAACTCATCGAAGTGCGAGACCTGCAGATCGTCAAGGGCTGGTGCTGACCTCATTGATCTGGTAGGCTGTGAGACGGTACGATTTACCCCGGCCAGCCCCTCTAGCCCGGACTTTAGCACATGGGCCTGCTCTAAGTGCACCCTGCGCAACCCTACAGGTGCACCCAAGTGCTCAGCTTGTGGTTCTTCCAAGCTGCATGGCTTTCAGGAGCAGCAGGTGCCTCTACCCCGCTGTTGTACACATTGTGGCCTCCCACTGGGGCCTGGCACTGCATCATGCTCCTGTACACCTTCCTCCTCTTCATCGTCCTCAGGTCATAAAATGCGGAAACAGGCCCGGGGCTTTCCTTCATCCTCTTCTGCTGCTGCCTCCTCTAATTCCTCTTCGTCCTCCACCTCATCTAGCCTTCAGGAGAAGGTAGGACAGTGGAGTTGCCCAGCATGTACGCTGCTCAATGATATCAAGGCCAAGAACTGTGCAGCATGCCACACACCCCAGCAGTACCTCACCCTTCGTAAGGTGGTTAAACCTCTGAAGAGGAGGGAGAGCATGCATGTAGAGGCCCGTCGACGAAATGATGAAGGGGAAGCTAAGGAGCTTTGGGAGAACATTGTCAGCTTCTGCAGGGAGGTAAGAGAAAAATTATGTTGTCAGTAATTTATGAGAATGTGAGGCTGCATCTGGTTTGTGGTCAGCCATGTACAGATCCAGCACTGGTCATTCTTTCCAGTTGCTTTGAGTCAATCATGTCATGTGTCACCATTTTTTTTTCTAGCTTTGCATGCATGTCAGTTTCTTTTGACTTTGAGACATCAAAGCTTGCTTATTTCAATGTGTAATGCATCACGGGGAACACATTGCCTTTCAGAGCACAGCTCTCTCATTGTATTTCATCTTTTTGTTCTGACATTGTTCTCGCTACCTCAATTTCTCTAATTTCAGAGAAATGCTAATAGCTTTTGTTATTGCCCACATTTGCACTTGCTTCCTTATATGAGCTGTGGTTATGGTGTGTCTAATCTTTATAACCAGAGTACATCCAGCCCTCAGTGCCAGTGAAGTCGCTTCACAGAATTTTGAAATTCTGTTTGACGACTGTAACTCTCGTGTCAGGAGGATTGAATAATTTTGGTTTGATTGTGTCTTCTGATTGCTCTGATTGTTATGTTCAAGTGGCAATCTCCAAGGCTGAAAAATGCAGCCAAGGTAGAAATGCCAAAAACTGTTTCTCTAATGGCCACTTGAGGATGGCTCCAAAATGAGTCCATTCCAGTAAACGCCCTTATTAAATTGCCCAATTTAAGAGCAGGAGTCAACATGGTTGGTCTAAAAACTGTTTTAGTCTCAATAGCTCTATTGCTATTTTTCCCCACCACTCACCTGTTTAAATTGTATTAAATTATTTAAATTGCTGCAGCTTTAAACCAGGCATCTCCTCAGTTAATTCCAGTCACTGAACAGGACCTCTCAACCATATTTGTGATGTTGGTCCCTTTATGAGCATTTTTCAGTGCAATTAACAGACAAATATTATGTTCTCTATTGTTTTAATCATACTAACAGCCTGTCCAAAAAAGACTGCGAGTTTTAGGGAATGAAATTCCTAAACGTTCTATATTACACTAATCTGCCAGTGCAAAGTAACCATATAGTCTATAGATGCAGCTTGTTAACCAAACTTGCTAGTTAGTCGAAAACTTGACACTTTAACCTTTCATGGTCATTCTAGTTCCCAAAATCCCAAGTATGTCCAAAATGATAACTCTAAAATGCTGGAGCTTTGTAAGCTGATGGGTGGTATCCATTTTTCATAGTCTATGGCCTTTCCTTTCCTTTCCTTTCCTTTCCTTTCCTTTCCTTTCCTTTCCTTTCCTTTCCTTTCCTTTCCTTTCCTTTCCTTTCCTTTCCTTTCCAGCCATAACTTAGTTTCTATTTAGTATTTATGTTACACTGCTTTATGAAATGTATTTCATTTCACTATGTAACGGCAGAACTGTCAGTAAGAACTAAATTTTTTTTTCTGATTATTCTGAATGTAATTTTCTTTTTGAGAAATTACTTGATGTCATTCGTGAAAGAGACTTTTGACAGATTCTAGCCCAACAAGTCATTTGCAACAGGTTAAATACCCACAGTAATTCTTTGGCAAATACTGGAAATCCCTTTTTGGCATGACATCAGGTGCTTGCTGCCTGACGGTTTAACTCATCCTGAGCCCGAGTCTTCACCATAGACTGGGGCATCATACCGCTTAGCTGTGCGGTAAGGTAAGCAACCCTGGCGTCGCTTCTTTGCATCAAACTGGTTCAAGCTCACTTTATCTCTGTAGTGCTGAACCTTTGGTAAGCCTGTAGTTTGTTATCATGGATGCTACTCAGGACTATCAGAAAGGTTCATTTGAAACCATTTAAGACCGCCAACAGCCGCTCATGAGACCGACCTGATTGGTCTAATTACATCTCAGGAAAATGAGGGCATTGCAGAATTTCAGACCGTTTAGATTCGGGTAATTTTACAGCCGGCTTATATTCTGTGAATTTATTTGGGTGTCTGATGTGTGCCCATTTACTACACCAGCATGACACCTCTCCTGCCATGTTTACAATAGCATGAAGTGAGCCTTCGAATGCATTATTAATGCCTTCTTTGAAAGTCACAGGGCTCACTGCTGCAAGCGTGGGAGGGAAGTTGGCTCGGTAGGAAGGAAGGATATCGGAGATCCCTCATCCCCACCTTCGCCTCCTCTTCTAATTTAAGATAGTCATTTAAGCTGCTCTTTCTTTTATCATCTTTCTTTTTCTCCTCAAATATTTTACGTCTGCCTCGCTCTAGCTCTTCCCTTCTGTGGTCTTCAAAGTACTTCATCTCCCTTTTATCCCATCTCCTTCCATCACATCTATCCCCACATGCTCATCCTGCTCTGCTAATACCTCAAAATATACTTTCCCCTTGCCACCCACTACACCCCTTCACCCTCTTCACACGACTGCACTCAATTCTCCAGTGTAGTAGTCAGTGTGAGCCTGGATGTGTGTGTATTTGCTAAGGTGAACACAGGGCTGGCCTATTTTTAGCAGTATAGTTGGAGTGGAGGGGAGCAGAAATGATCTGCTTCCCTATAGCGAATGTAATCACTAACGGCGTCAGCTGCTGCATCTCGGCTTCAGGGGCCAAAGAGATAAAGGGGGGTATATTGGTGAACAAAAGGTGCTAGTTTTTCCTCATCCATCTTCGTCAAGGCACAAACACTTGGCAAGCACCAAAATGCCAGTGCTGAAAATTTAATAATGATTAAAGCTTTTGGTTTACTCGGTAAAAAGGCGTGTAGTGCAGTTTGACAGCAAGAATGCACTGACTGTTTCAGAGCACGTTTCTGTGGTTGGGTTTGTCCAGATTGCAGTAATTTATATTGCCCCAAACTGGACCAAACTGGAGCTGGAGTTTTTTTTATAAACATATTCTCTGCTCACCTGAGTGCAGTTTTTTTTTTTCTCTTGCCTCTGCTTTTTGACTCTTCCTGATTGGTTTTGAGAGTGAGAGGTGCGTGCACATGATGCCAGTGCCCGAGAGCTGCCTGCTTACTCACTGTGCCAAGCAAGTAAATGCCGCTAACAGCCATCAACTTAACTTGTGAACTGTGAAACACAGCGTGGCTTAAACTGCTTTCTCTGTTCCTTTTCCATGCTACACTCTGTGGCAGCAACAAAAACAGGCTACATTGCAGCAGATTTTCCCTTCTCTTCACTTCTCTGCACTACTTGTTGCTTAATTTTCTGCTACACTTGGATTTTATCCAAGTCGATTTTTACCTTTGGTGAAGGTTTACACTGCATGTTACAGTATTGTGCATGACAGTTTTTTGGTTTTTTTTTTTAATTAAATATGTCTTCAAATTCAAACTGTACTTCCTTTTCACCACATTTAAAGAGATCAATAGGTTGCCTGTTACATGTAGGTGCTAATCTTGTAGCTTATCAGAATGAGACTGACAGCCTTGTATGGCTGCCAGTTCTGAGAGTGGAAATGATGGGAAGGCAGCTGGTTTTCCTAGCTCAGCACTGAGCTGGCTCATTGCAGTGTTTGCATGCTTGCATGTGCACAGAGATGGAAACAGAGACAGCAGGACAGCCAGCTTGACTTATCTTATAGAATTCACAACACCAGAACCCTCATTTAGGAAACTGTTTTACACGTGGTTGTAACTCCTAAGTCTACACTGTGCTGAAGTCTTAATTGTTTACGGTTTTTAACACATTGCACATTAATAGAGATGTGAAGCAGATTAAAAGGGAAAAAAGATTAAATGTCTTTGTAAGGTGTTGGGCCACCATTCTGTCAAAAGTTGCTTCTTTTTTTTTTTTTTTTTTTTTTTTCTCCATTTGGCAGTGGAGAGTGCTGTGTAACATGTCTAAGGGGCCTCTAAACTGACGCAATTGCTTACAAGAAATAAACTGTCCCCCACAACATAATTAACATAATCAACATAATCCTCACTGTAGGGTCCCAGTCTATCCCAGCTGTCACAGGGTGCTGAACAAATCATCAGGCTAGCACATAGAATCAGACAACTATTCACTCTCACATGCCTACAACCAATTTAGAATCACCAATTAACTTAATAAGCATGTCTTTAAACTGTGGAAGGAACCTATACAGGCACAGGGAACTCTCCACACAGAAGAGGACTGATGGTTGTGAACCAAGAATGTAGGGATCAAGTATTCACTTTATTTTCCTTAATTTGGCACCCATTCGTACGATCCTCTAGAGTCCAGACTGCACTTGCATATCCCAGTGTCACACATCACTGTGTGGTTTCAGAAGCTCCTCATTAACATCATAGTGCATCATGTGCACTCCACATATGAATAGGCAAGTGGCTTTAACCTTTGAAGCAGATGCAGTAGATCATTTTGCTGATCATAATGTCTTTCAAATGGCTCAGGGCAAACCCCTTAAATATATTCATGATACAAGATGTGAGTACGACAAGATAAAACCACATACGCTGCATTTAGGATGTGAAAGAATGGACAACAACTAACCCAGCAGAGTTTCTTAGCACAAATGAGCACATCAGTACCAACATTTATGTTATTAATATTGTTTTCATGCTTAAAATACAGACTATAAAACTCTGCAAATGCAGTGTTTCCAAACATTTGGAAATGGGATGTATTATGTGATCACCCCTGGTGGGCGGGCGTCCATTGAAATGTCTGCTCAGTAGCTTGGACCGTTCGGCCTACGCTTACCAACCTTCATGGGTAGGTAGCTTATGACCAAAGCATGGTTGGGATTGTATATGGGGTCACTGGGGTTAAGGTCAAAGGTCAAGTTTTGTTCATGTCCACTTCATGTCTAAGAAATGGTTGAAGGATTTTGCGGAAGCCTTGCATGATTATTCTGGATATCAAGATATTATGTAGAGATCAACTCCTGGAGGTCAACGTCAAATAATTTTTAAATCATTATTTTTCACAAACGGTTAATACAGTGCAACAGGTACATTTTGCCCCACTAGGCGGTGCTCCTGTTTATTTGAGTTGCTTATTTTTTTATTTTTTATTTTTATGTCTTATGTATAAACATCATAAAATAAAACCTTTAGTTAGTCCGTCAGTAACAGCTAGTAGCCAGAGCTCAGCTGTGGTTTGTGTGTGACAAGGCAGACTCTTTAACCTTTGGTTGTTGATCCCAGTCTTGTCTTTCTCATTTCGCTCTGCCCTTTTTTTTTTTTTTTTATGTAAGGGACTCAGAAAAAAAATATTGATGGTTACCCTGGTCATGTAGCTGGAGCAGGTAGGAAACTGAAATACCATTTGTGCAATCAGCTACAGGTTGAGATACCTGTTGGCTGGTATTCTTTTAGTTAGGGCTGCAACGATTAGT
Source organism: Archocentrus centrarchus (assembly GCF_007364275.1). Lineage (NCBI taxonomy): Eukaryota > Metazoa > Chordata > Actinopteri > Cichliformes > Cichlidae > Archocentrus > Archocentrus centrarchus. Next base: position 9,008,490 of record NC_044364.1, read on the forward strand.
CGACATTGTCGACAATAATCGACAATAAAAATAGTTGACGACGAATTTAATTGTCGATAATAGTCGTTTATTATTACTGGTGATTTTTTTTTTTTTAACGTAGTGAGACATCTTCCTGTCCGTCTATCTCTGGCGAGCTTCACACATGCGCAATTAGGGTGTTAAGTGATGACGTAGATTTCCATTTCCTGGTCCAAACTGTCACGTGATCAATTTTCCGCAATGCTGTGTCCCTGGTTGTTTTAACTCGAAAAAAAACACTCAGCTGTGATTTTACCGATGAGAAAGAGAAGCGGAAATGGCTGCAGTTGATGAGGTATGTTACAATCATCTTTAATAGTGAACAGTCATTGGTTATACCATTGCTGTTTATTTTGAAGCATTTGGACCCAGAAATGACGTCAGACTTAAAGAACGGATAGCATTCAGCCGCACGTTTAGTGATGGAGGATTGTTGGGTTTGCTGCAGCTGCTTCCATGTCGTAAATGATCACACACTTTTTAGTGAAAATGTGCTCAGTAGCCATGGTTGTAAACGTTCACACTGCGTACACTTTTCATCACTGCCGTTAAAAAAAAAAAAAAAGGATCACAACAAGGTCGTAAAACAAAGTAAAGGAAAAAACACATCACAGTTTGTGCGGGAAGATCTATTCTCCACACAGGATATATCAAAACAAAACTGCTCACCAAAATAAAACCTTAGTGTCTAACGGGAGAATTGAGAACAGAACTTAACAGGGATACTGGTGAAAATGTGCCAACTTTGTTTTACAGGGACGAAAAAGTACTATATACATTTTTTTTAATGGTTGGAAAAATGGACCGTTAGTTATATCAGCAGCAAACCTGACTAAAAGTTTTGAATGAAGTATGTGTTTACTACCATATTTTAAATAACCTTATGCTAAATGTAAAACCTGATAGCTAAATAAGTGCCATTTCATAATTATGTGATTCATAATCTGATTAGTCGACTAATTGTTTCAATAGTCGATGACTAATCAACTATCAAAATAGTCGTTAGTTGCAGCCCTACTTTTAGTACATCATTAGCCCCTTTTTAAAAAAACTTTTGTGTGTGTGCATACGTGCCCACGTGCCCATATCCACGTGGGCACGTATGTGAGAATGTGAGAATGTGCATGTGATCTTTCCCAAATCAAAAGTGGTGAACTTGACTCATTATATGAGATTTTTCTTTTTTTTTTTTTAAGTCGCTCTGCCCTTGTTAGCATTCTTTGAATTGCATTACCGTAGTTGGAATTTCAGTATCTGTATGTATGCAGGGACAAAGCTTTGATCTCACCACTGTGGTAAATTCATATCAACCTAAAAACCCTTACAATAAAAGCCTGCGCGTGGGTCACAACTAAGCCTGCGAACTACAGAATCAATAAGCTACGTGGAGACCTTGGATGGCCGGGATGGTAAGGAAGCATTGAAGTGACTCTGTCTGGCAGCAAATGCTGCATCAAGGCTTCAGAATTGGATTGTGGGGGATGGTGACCAATCAATTGGCTTCACTTTAAACCACCAGTGGGGTGCCTGCTTTACATCCCCTGCCTGCCTCGCAACACGACTGGCCGAGCCCACTTCTGACACCGCAGATAGGTAACTGGATAGGGTTTTTCATGTATGGCTGTTTGCCATCTCAGGTTTGTACAGCTGAGTTTTAGATGGGCAGATAGAGTGTCACGGTGTCAGATTGGGTGTCTCGATCTGTTTAAGTATCCATGTAGTTCTACTCCTGTGTACAGTAGTGGGGCAGTGCTAGAATCCAGTGTGTAATTTAAAATGCACTGTGCTCTGCAGGGAATGTGCCAGAAAGCGTGGAGCTCCAAATGTTTGAAAGTGATTAGCATTTTTGTGCTGCATCCTGGTTAGGAGAGTACAAGGTTGCCACAGTTGGGTTTCTGCTGTGCAGATGTAAAATGCCATGCTGGCAGTGGAAATAATGAGTAAAATGTGGAAGGCAGTAATTTGCCCTTGCTCATTCCAGAATCCAGGGCTCATGTGATAGTCTGTAGTGTCCTGTTTAATCATCATTTACCTGCAAAAATCAAATGAAATTGCAGGATAGTTAGCTGACGTCTCCTTCAACCTTGCAGTAGCAGTTTGAAACGCTTTATTTTGTGTCCTCACACAAAGTCCTTTGGGCACTATTTAAAAAAGGGTTTTGGAGTTTACATATGAGATTTTTTTTTTTCCAAGTTCAGCAGTTTCACTCCTTTAGTCTCTGTCTTATTTCTCTCCAACCTCCACTCTTTCCCTCTTCATTGTTCAGAACTCCGTGAACTTTGTGGATGACAGTTTCCCCCCTGGACCCCAGTCTGTCGGCTTCCCGGAGGGTGACAGCGTCCAGCAGCGAATCAAAAAGTGGCTGCGTCCCCACGAGATCAACTGCAGCAATTTCAAAGACCGAGGAGTCAAGTGGTCCGTGTTCCGCACGCCAAGGCCCTCAGACATCCTGCAAGGCCTTCTTGGAAACTGCTGGTAAGCTAACAGACCTAAACATAAGGACACACAGGATACTAATCCGTCAAGATAACCTGAAAAAACAAAAACAGGCTCTGTTGCGTGATTATTGCTTTGACCCAAGACAAAATAGAATTGCCGTAGATCCTCAAAGTAAAAGGAAATTTTTCATTCCATTCAGTCTCTGTTCAGTCTCTGTGAAAGGTCAGAGGAATGTAAAGTAGACAACAGTCAGCCTGAGTCTGCTTTAGATGAACACTGCTGCTGCAAGCTAGAGATGGAGAGACAGCAAAACAGTAATTGAGTAAAAGACAGTGAAAGCAAGAAATTAAAAAACTGGGAGGCCAAAAAAGTAAAGAAGGCAAGCATTAAATGAAATGAAAGAGTGAGCACACAGATTCACAGATACAACTTACAGGGAGATTAGTCACAGTAATGCGGGTCTGGTGCTTTATCTCCGTGCCCTTGTTCTGGGTGCCCTTTGGGGTTTATGTGTGTGTGTATGGTTTTGCCATCCATCATCTTTCTGTACACATAAACACGCACACATACAAGAACAACAAAGAACAGTCAGTCAAAGTTGTCCCAGTACAACTTTTCGCTTCATCACCAGCGCACACAGCTTATCAAAAATAACCCTCCCATGAGCCGATTCCTCTCACTCACAACAGGATATAACCCAAATTCTTCGTCATTGGCTTCATCTCTCTCTCTCACTCTCACTCTCTCCCTCACACACACTCACACTTGTCCTAATAAACCAACAAATAGCCCAGCCCCTGCCAGCCAACCAGTGACGGCAGGAGAAAGTCAAGCCAGTCACCTCCGTCCTTGAGTACGGCCGACATCCGAGGCACATTATGACACAGCTAATTGGATTTTCATTGGATTCTTTTTGCCAATTTGTATTTCATCAGTGACTGAATGGACTGATCGGCCTTGCTCAGCTGACACTTAAACAGATGGAATATCGCTTTAATATTACCACCACATGAGAGGTTCGCTCTATAAAGTGCCGCTGCGCAAACACACATTGATGTGTGGACTGAAAGCAATGCGCCTTTTTTAATCATTTGAGATGCTGTTACAGTTCTGCCAGAGGCAAAAGTAGCTGCTCAGTTTGATACATTTTTGCTTTTGTTGTTGATACTAGAATCAAAATACTGTATGTGTGTATGTGAGCCTGCGGCATGCAGGGACTAATGTCTTCAGCTTATTGTCCCAAAAACTTTTCTTTTAGGAGCCATTTTAATGTTAAAAGATCTTTCTACATTTTCAGATGAACTAATGTACACTTTAAGCTCTGTTCCCTTTCAAGTTGAATCCTTGTGTCCCCAGCTGCACTTCCCCAGTGTAAAGAATTACCATTTTCCACATCTATCTGGATTTTTGATTAGCTAATTTCTCTTGCAAGTTAATTAGAGGAAGCAAGCCCGTTTGTCTTTGCTGCAGGGTGTATTAAGACTAATGGGGAGGTAACCAGAAGGCGCAGAAGCTTGACTCATCAAATGTGATTGATTTTCAATGAGGGCAAATTATGTATATATATAAAAAAAAGTCTTTCATAACTGCTTGAGGTACTCTGTTAAAGAGAATGTTTTAATTCCACATTTAGACTTTAATAGCAGCTTCTTAGGTTTTTTTTTTAAATTCCTTTCTGTTCGCATCAATTGACATTCCTTAAGCATGCCTGTCTCTTTGACTAAATCGGGTGTCCATTCAGCCATTCACTTGTCCATCACAATCAGCTCATCATTTATGTAGTTTCTCTTTCATTTGTTTCACTGGCTAATTCACATTTTCTTCGCTTTCAGTCACATCTGTCTGTCCTGATCTGACATTTCATTTTCCAGTTCATTGAGTTTTATCGGTCTCTAGGTTCCTGAGTGCACTGGCTGTGTTGGCGGAGCGTCCAGAGCTCGTAGAGAGGGTGATGATCACCAGGACCATTTGTCCAGAGGGGGCCTACCAGGTTCGGCTGTGTAAAGACGGCACCTGGACAACAGTGCTTGTGGATGACATGTTGCCCTGCGACGACTATGGCTACCTCCTTTTTTCCCAGGTCAGAGCAATGTGGGAAGAAGTTTACATTGATACAGTAAACATGACAGAGGGGATTTAGATAGAAAGATGCTTTTTTTATTACAACATATACTATATACATGCAAATGCTGCATAAACACTTAACGATCTGAAATATTGGGGAATCTGTAAGTGTTAAAAGTCTTAAATATCACTGATTTCACTTCATTAAAGTGGGAATTCTCGGGTTCTTTTAAAGTTGCCTTGCATGGTTCACTGTTCAGAATAATCTTTATTTTATTTATTTATTGATTTACTGGCTGTGATGCAGTCCCTCAGTTCATCCAGTGTCTGAATCAAAGTGTTTATCTCATCTCCCTTTTTAAGGCCATCCTCTCTTTAAGCCAAATCTCTTCTGATTGGCTGCCTCTCGCAAACAACAGGTTTGAAAAGCAGGTGTGTGGAACAGCAGGCAGAGCCTGTGATGACCATATTAAGGATATCCCTTCTCAGTGGCATCAAACAAAGTCAAGAATAGAAAAAAAAAAACAGTCTGAAAGCGAGTATTTAGAGCAGTCTGAAAGCTTGAGCTTTCAGCTCAAGATTACATGTACATACAATGACCTCATTATTTGGCATTTTGGCGATGTTTAATATGCGCATCTACCATTGTGACAGTATAAATATGACAGAAAATAAAGATTATCTCCAGTATTATTTGTTCCAAATCTCTGAAATATGAGGGTATATTATTTTCAGCTTATGGGTTGCTGTGAAGTACTGCTGGGGAGAACTGACAATTCAAGACACATCCCATCGTTTGACCCTGAAAACGAGTGCATTTTGTGCAGCATGGCTTAAAAGTATTACATTTGACTTGGTGAACCCTGCTGACACCCTGAAAAATAACCCATTAATTAGTTCAAGTTAGTTGATCATGTATTTCTTATCACAAGCACATCTCAAAGGACCCCACTGAAGAGAAAAATCTAATTAATGAACAGGCAACAATTACGGGTCAAATGAGGTACTGAATTATGCAAAAAAATAAAGCACAGGCAAATAAAAGCATGCATTCATGCATGCAGGAGAGAGACACCGCAAAAACGTCATACCTTATCTACGCATTATCATTCCATGAAAGAACATTGTCTTCTCAAAGAAGACAAAGGAAACAAGAGTGTAGAAGTCACGCTGGGTAGGTCATGACCTCCGAGCTTGCAAGAAATGCCGGAACAGCAATTCATACGCATATCACCAAATAAAAAAGAACAAAGAAGACATTCTGCCTCTGTTATCAGGTCATCTATTTCAGAGTAAGACTGAGAAAACTAGAGCAAAGACAACATCCTGTTACAAATGTACCTCTCTCAGTCAGTCATACTCAGGCTCACATTTCCTCTCTAACTTTTTCCCATCATTCCAGGCCCAGAGGAAGCAGCTATGGGTGGCGCTGATTGAGAAGGCCCTAGCCAAACTCCACGGTTCCTACTTTGCCCTGCAGGCAGGGCGTGCTATTGAGGGTCTGGCCACGCTGACTGGGGCTCCATGTGACTCCCTAATGCTCCAGGTCAGCTCCACGAACCCACGAGAGGAACCCATCGATACAGACCTCATCTGGGCCAAGATGCTTAGCTCCAAGGAGGCTGGGTAAGAGAGGGAGTAAAGGGGGGGTTTGGTTTAAAGTCAGCATATGAAATAATAAATCTCATTTGAAAACCCTTTGAAGCAATATTCTCTCATCAAAAGCACAAACAGAAGGGTGCTACAAAGGTGCTCAATGCCAATTTGCAGCATGTGTCCATAATAAAAGTTCTGGCAGTCCTCACTTTGATACATGAGCTTTCAAAGCAACATGAGACAAATAGTGTAACTCCAAAGGGGCCATTTCATCTGTGTCCAAACTGCAGGTCCATCTGCCAGAATAATTTATTATATCAAAGGAGTATAATAGTGAAGACTTCACGCATGTACTGTGGTAAACAGATACAAAGTTCATCACCAAAAATGAGCACCAGTGACAAACTGAAGCACTTTTATGGGATTTATTAGAAACATACACAAATATTCTGTAACTCTGTAGTGCTGGCAAACATAGAGGTTAAGGTTTTAAGATAAAAAATTTTTTTTTCTGGTTAAAGTTTCCTAATATCATTTCTTGTCTCTTAGGTTTCTTATGGGAGCCTCTTGCGGAGGAGGCAACATGAAGGTGGACGATGCCGTTTATGAGTCTTTGGGTCTGAGGCCTCGACATGCATATTCCATCTTAGACGTACGAGATGTCCAGGGTTACAGGTACGGGTGGAGTTTCTGTTGTTTGGCTGCCTACATATTGTTGCTCGTTGTTCTCAAATATTGGGGCACCATGTGTGGTATAGAGTTGAAAAATGGAGACAGCTATGGCTCTGAAGCAGAGCTCCAATTCTGAGGGAGTAGTTGAGTCATCACTTTGAAAGTTAAAAAAACAAAAAAAACCAAACCATATTTCAAATATATGATTTTTCAACAGTGAACAGGTCTAAATTTGTATAGTCTGTCAAAAAGTGAGTGAAAAGAAAATTTCAGTTTATTTCCAGTGAAGGCAAAGAGGTTATGCTAATGAGAGAACTGCAAGTCTGCAGAATAAATCTGTCCACTTTTTGAGAGTTAAAATTTCTCCAGCTATGGTTCATGATACTTGTGCCAGTGTAGTACATATTATTGCTCAGGCAAGTCAGTGGAAATGACATAAAGCTGCACTCACCGGCTGCTTCAGAACTGCCTTAATTCCTCATGGCAGAAATTCAACAAGGTGCTGAAAACATTCCTCAGATTTTGGTCCATTTTGACATGATAGCATCACACAGTTATTAATTCTATTTACTTGGTAAAAGGATTGACACCAGGCCTGTGTTTCTTTAAACTCAATAGCGTCAGCTGCATTTAATTACTTTAATTGCTATGTTTACATTCAAAAGACTTCATACACCTTTAAATGTATCAAACCCTCTTAAGTCAGTATTTAGTGATTTAAAAACAGTTGGTGGGTCAGCCAGAACCACGAGATGAACTTGAATAAGCCCACAAGCCATACATTGAGCATCACAGGTGGCTGGTGGCTTGGTGCCAGTTGAGAGCAGGTGCACACCAGATTAGTTTGATTGCTCTGATTGGAGTAGCGCTGGGAGTACACACAATCCTCCGTTCTCATTTCCCATATTGCACATCCTCGATTCCTCTCTTCGACTCTCCTCCTTACACCTTAGTCCCGCCCACCAGAGATGCCACCACATTCACAACTCGTACAATATGACTTATGAATTTAAAAAATGAGTTGATTAACGAGTCCTCCTTTTTGCCACAGTTTGAATATCACGGTTTTTATACATTGAAGGTAAAAACACTTCTACAAAACCCGTGCATCCTCAACTATAGCTCCTCTGGGAAGCCTCTCCTCTGTTCTCCAGATGCATTTTAAGGAATTAAATCATCCTTCAACACGGTGTACTGAAATTGATTTCCGGGTCACAGGAGGAAGGACAGAGGAGGCACAAATTAGAAAAAATGAGAGAAGCCTAATGAAGGCTTTTTCCTTCTTACCTGTGAGAGGAAGTTGACAGTAGCCAGAAATCCCAGAAGTAATTTGCTTAAAAACCGCACACAGCCACTTTCATTTACTGCCATAAAGCAATAAGAGTGGAAGACTTGGCCACGGGGCTTGATCTGAAATGAGTTAGAATCCTCCTGCTAGGAGAAGAGATAAAAAGCAGTCAGGAAACTGTATTCCTCATGCACTTTTTCCTCTTTTGGAAAAGGGGGATTCTCCAATATGTTATTTTGTTATGTCCCCCTTGTTTTCCGCTATATGGAGAAGGCAGCAAAATGAAAAGGGTTGTTAAAAAGCAGCCAGTCATCCATAAGAGGAGTAATATGCGTGCAGAGATGGGGGATGCTGCTTTGACTGAAAGCTGTTGTCACATTTGCTGGTACCTGAATTTGTCTCTCCCCCCTGTGCTCATTGTCTTCCTCTCTCCAGGTTGCTGCGGCTGCGTAACCCCTGGGGTCGCTTCTCGTGGAATGGGAGCTGGTCGGATGAGTGGGCAGACTGGCCACAGCACCTCCGCCACGAGCTGATGGCTCATGGCAGCAGTGAGGGGGTCTTCTGGATGGAGTACACTGACTTTATAAAGTAATTATCATTAGCACAACATAAGCGTGATGCAGAGAGAGAAACTCTTTTTTTCTTCTTCTTTTAGCAGTACTGCTGAAATGGGTTTTTTGGTTTGTTTACTGTAAACAGTGGACTCATTTTCACTGTGTCACTTACTGTGACGTTTGCTTTTTCACGGTCAGTGACTGTACCTGCTGGCATAATAGACTAGTGGCTGTGACTGGTAAAGCTACGCTTGCAGATTCCTTGTGTTTGTTCATACTTGTATTGCAAGAATAAAAAGCATGACTTTCTTTTAGAAAGATTTACCTACTACTAACTGCTTAGAATAGCAGGCGGAGTAAGGTAAACAGTCCTTTCATTGTACCATGATCGACACACGTAATATGTTGAATGTGATGGACTGTTTGGCAATCTCATGCCTCTGTGGATTTCACTGACCATCTGGTATTGACACCAAACTGAGTTACAGTGTGTTTGTTGTCATTCTTTTTTGCTTGCTGACAAGCGCATCATACACTGGTTTCCACAACATGTTGTTATCAAGAATTGTGAAGTTTTTTTTTTTTTTTTTTTTTGTGCTTGCTGAAGATTTGGCAGGCAGAGGCTTAGGCTTGTCATGCTTTCAGTGTATTTTGTCATATTACACTAATCCTGTCACTCAGTCATAAACAGCATCAAGCATTGAATAGTTTTTCTCAAGCTGAGTTTCAATGTATGCTGACTTATCCATCCCTTTAAAATTATCCACTGACCTTGTAGACATTATCAGACACTGTTGCTTCTAGCTATTAAATTGATCATGCAGGTTGGAAGGGATTGAACCACCTTCAGATTAGTAGACCACCCGCTCTACCTCACGAGCCACAGCCACTCCTAACCCCTATATACTGTATACGTCCATATGTACTGTTACAATAGATGAATACTCATATTAAAAATTAGGTCAGCATATGTGCAAGTGATAAACTAAAATCTCAGGCTTCATATTGCTTAATATCAGGCATTTTTTTTTTCCACTGCTGACTCTGTATGATGTCAGTGAGACTGGATGTCCCTAATATGGTCATCTCTGTTAACACACTGCTGGCAATGAGCACAGCAGCCCCACCTAGTGTTTAAAGCGCATGTGGCCATAGCCACCACATACTGAAACTTCAATGTTAATGGTTTGGTGGCTACTGTGTTTTCTTTTTGGTGCCAGACATATCCTTAATTAGATTAATGGATGGAGTGCTAAGTTATCAGCTAATGCTAGCTAGCTTGTTAGCAAGCTGCATTTGTAATCTGTATGGGTGCAATGCGAGGACACACATATAAGCTAATTAGGGCTAAGTAATGGAAAGAAACTGGCGTTTCACTCACCAAAACTTCTTGGAAGGACAAACATCTTGGAAGGTCTGTGTATACATACATGCACACACACACACACACACACACACACACACACACACACACACACACACACACACACACACACACACACACACACACACACACACACACAGAGAGAGAGAGAGTAGAGAGGTTCAGTTAATGACTGGAAGCAGCAGAGGTGCGGTCTGCCAGACTACAGCTGCCTTTGTTAGCTGCTGTGATTGAAAGGTGCCCCAAGACCCTAACTCCGGTATCGAAGTGGATGAGCTATTAAAGAATTCATTCTCCTTGGAGTTGTTATGAAGAAGGAAACTATCCAAAAAGGCTGCAAATACATTGGTCAGGCTGCAGATACATTTTTAATGTTAGAGTCTATGGGGATTGACATGCTTTTGGAGCCAACCTGTCTGTCTCAAATGGCTCATAGAGCAGCTGCAGTTTCTGGTGCTTCTGCAATGACTTCATTTCCCAGCTCCAGAGTTTGCCCCTTGGTTCATTCCCAGTGTTGACGAGGAGCAGCCAATCACATGAAAGTTGGCTTACAGTTGAAGAGAGAATAGCTGCATTGGCTTGTTTCAGACAGAAGGCAGATTGAGGAGCAATAAAATCATGCAAAGCAACTCCAGTAGAGCCCGAGAATAATGGAATGGTTATAGTGAGGCCCCTTTACAAGCAACTCAAGCAGCCATAATGTTTCAAGACAACTGAACTGAATTACAAATCTAATGAAATTTAAATATAATCTACAATTTTGTGCATAATTGAATAAATGAACAAGACACCACCTACATAGAAAGTTTTTTTTTTTTTAATAACTCGGCAATAAAACTAACAGTGGAGGAAGTTCACGACATAAGTAGCTTGACGTAGACGTAAATTGTTTGTACAGTGGATTTGTCTCTGAATTTATTGCTCCTGTTGTATTATTAAAGGAGAGGGACATGAATAACAATGTGGCTGTCCTCCTGAACAGCTCCAACCTGAAAAATGTGTTCAGTCTAGATGAGAATCCCATACGTCTTTGGGCTGTTTATTGTTTTCTCTGACAGGCGCATTATCTCTCAGCTTTGTATTACACGATAAACGTACAGGCTGAGTCTCCCTACACTTGTTTTTAGTGTGAAAAAAAGTGGTCAGCTTCTTGGACAAACAACAAGGCAGCCAGTCAAGTAAACAAATATTGCCGATGTTGATTATTGATAACGCTTTGAAAGGTCGCGAAACACAAAAGCAGACTAAATGCAAGCAAGAGGATTCATCAGCAGACATGTTTGCCTTTTCTGATCAAAGCTGATTGTAAAACTAAAGCGTTCCCTCTTTTTCTTCCTCTCACTCCTTCCTGATTGTCAAGAAGACGAAAGTAAGATGTGAGACAGTTGTCAGAGCGAGGTTAGGAAGTGATGAAACACTAAAAAACAGACTGAAAGTAAGGAAGAGAATGTCTCTCTGGGGCCATGTCTTTGAAGAAAGAGGTCTGATATGCTAGCAAGGTAAATTGTGTTTGTACAGAAGTGCCCTCAGAGGCTATGCTAAAGTTAAGGAGTTGCCTGTGATGCATACAAATAGACTTAACCCATGACAAGAGGAGATCAACTGGTCATACTGCTAGTATCTCAAAGGAACAGGCTCTTATACATGTATGGAAAATGTGAGTTGAGATTTTTTTTTTTTTTTTAAAAACACACAAATTTTATTTCCCTCCCACAGATACTTTGACTCAGTGGACATCTGTAAGATCCACTCAGACTGGCAGGAGGTGAGACTACAAGGCTGCTTCCCCAGCAAAGCCAATGGGCCGGTCACTGTCACAGCACTCACTGTGCTGGAGAGGACAGCACTGGAATTTGCTCTCTTTCAGGAGGGAAGCAGGTAAATAGGACTGTAGTCTAAATCTAAATCCACACCTTTTTCCTTCATTTCTCCTTGCTCTAACCCCTTCATCGTCTCCCCAGGCGCTCCGACACAGCTGACAGTCACCTGCTGGATCTGTGCATCATGGTCTTCCGCGCCTCCTTCGGTAGTGGCAACAAGCTCACTCTGGGCCGCTTAATGGCCCACAGCAAGCGAGCAGTGAAGAAATTTGTTGGCTGTGATGTTATGCTGGAGCCAGGGGAGTATGCTGTTGTCTGCTGCGCCTTCAACCACTGGCAAATGAATGTCAGCAGCACGGGGGGTCCACCCACTCCCAGTAAGTGTACAGCTGCATTGGCTGCGGGCAAAGCTTTTGTGTTTTATTTTTGCTTGTGAATATTCACTTGACAACAGCAGAACTTTTCTGTTCAACATATCGTTTTTGTCTTTATTAATTATTCTGCTCTTCTTCCCAGTCTCTAGCCCGACCAGTGGAGCAGTACGGCGGCCCAGCCAGGACTTCCCTGGCTACATCCTGGCCATTTACAGCTCTCGTCAGGTGATGGTGGAGCAGGTGGAAGCGACTGCCACCACACTGGCCGACGCTATTATTCTACTCACAGAAAACAAAGGCGAAAGACACGAGGTTAGAAAAAGAGAAGTATAAAAGTTGCAGTAATATAAACCATATTTATATATAAACCACTATCTACAGTCATGTGAAAATAAAGTTTTGACAGAACTCCACACCTCAGCAACTTGTAGAACTCGAAGTAATGTGACTTATCAGTTTCTCACATTTTTGTGAAGGAGTTTTTGCCCACTCTTTTTTTCAGCATTGCTTCAGTTCATTGAGTTTTGAGGGCATTCATTTATGCACAGCCCTCTTAAGGTCCTGCCACAGTGTTGCAATCAGGTTGAGGTCTGGACTTTGACTGGGTCATTGCAGCACCTTGATTCTTTTCCAGCCATTCTGTGGTAGGTTTGCTGCTGTGCTTGGGATTGTATACAGAGGAGTTCATGGTTCACTCGGTGACTGCGAGGTGCCCAGGTCCTGTGACTGGACAGTGAGGCCAAATCATCACCCCTCCACCGCCATGTCTGACAGTTTAGATGAAGGTGTTTGTGCTGATACTGTGTTTTGGTTTTCACTAAACATGGCACTGACCTTGGAGTGAATTTGCTGGGACATCTAGTCTTTGGAAGTTTGTGACGTGGTGTTAACAGATGCCTGAATGCTCCAGACTAGCAAACGGACAAAACCTCTGCTCATCAACAATTGCTGACGATCAGTTAATCAAGTGGATTTGATCAGCAGCATCCTGGCTGCTATAGTACTTACTCTTAATTAAGGGTAACGATGTACTTAGTTTTTCACAGGACTGCACAGAATCCTGTGATGACTTTCTTTTTCACATGACTGTATATAGTCATAGGGCTTTGCCTCTCTTTGTATCAGCAGTCAACTTGTCCTACATTTAACACACACACACAGTTTCATTGTTTTTCCAATTATATAATATTACAGTCCAGACCAGTATTTGGAAAGTTATCCAATTTAATTCTGTGTGCTGCAGCCAATTCATTTTGAAGCGACAGACTACTGACTGCACCGTTTTAATTTAAATGAAAATACAAAGGTAGATAAAGCTCTTAACACACAGGGAGTACCAAAGTAATCAGATGGTTTAGACAGCCAAAACTATCATATTTAACATTTTATAGAAAATCTTCTGCAGTCAGTGGCTACCTGTAATCTTGTCAAAAACAAACTTTCCATCTTCCTTGCTGAAGCTTGCCCATGGCTTTGTTGCAGCTAGTAATGAGCTTTCTCTTTTTGTGGGATCTCTGACTTTAGTCTGGTCTTAGCTAGTGGAATGAATGCTCAGTAGGACTGAAATCAAGTTAACTTGTCAGTGATATTCCACTTTGTCAAGAGCCTGCATTTAGAGATGCTGAAATGTCCACTACAGAGTTTGGCTGAATCTTTACGCACAGGAAGCTCCAATCTCCCTCTGCATTCATCCTGTTGCTTCCATTGAAACATGTGTGCCCGTTCCATTGGCAGTCATGCTGTACAAGGCCAAGCCATATTAGAAGCACCATCATCTCATCTTTGACAGATGAGGTAGTTCACTTTGGGTCATGAAGCTCTTCCATTTTTCACTCCCCTCTTTCCTTTTTTCAGAGTTTATATAAGAGTTTATTTATGGCTTATTATTGTCCATAGAAGTTAGTTCCACAGCCCTGCATCCAATGCTGGAGAACATTTTTGACACACTCTTCAAGCATAAAGGGATTTTTGTGACAATGCAAAGGAGACTTGTGCGCCTCACACTACTATTTCAGTTTTCGTTTTGTTTTTTAATGTACGTACATGCTTTGTTTGGATGTGCCCAACCTCCTCAGTTACAATATTTATTCTAAATGACAACTTTCAACTCTTAAGTTTGAGCCCTTCTGTGTATTAGCTTACATAGAAACATCCGTCTACTCAAGAAACATGTAGTAGCCTAGTGTCCAATCACTTCAAATCAATACACTGTGTTCCAAATTATTATGCAAAAAGTGTTTAGGAGTGATAAGGTAAGATTTTTTTGTTTGTCAGTTAAACCCATTGATGGTGAGGTGTGTCAGGGCTCTTCATATCACTGAAAGCAATTGCAGACACCTGTGCTAATTAGTTTGGCAGGTGTGTCCAATTAAAGGCAAGACTACTTAAGAAGGCTGTCCCACATTATTAAGCAGCCTACATTTTCAGCCAAAATGGGAAAGAAAAAGGATGTGTCGGCTGCTGAGAAGCAACAAATTGTGGAGTGTTTAGGTCAAGGCATGACTACAATCAACATTGCCAAGACACTTCATCGTGATCATCGCACAATCAAGAAGTATGTAGCTGATTCAGAGCACACATGCTGATAAGGGAAAATTGAGGACTCTTTCCAACAGGCAATTACGTCAGGTTAAAAGAGCAGCTGCAAAAATGCCTTGTCATAGCAGCAGACACGTTTTTGAAGCTGCTGGTGCCTCCAACGTCCCCCGAACAACAAGATGCAGGGTCCTTCAGAGGTTTGCAGCTGTGCGTAAGCCATCCTGTCGACCTCCTCTATCCACTGCACACAAGCAGAAACGGCTCCAGTGGGCCAAACAATACATGAAGACTGACTTCAAAACTGTTTTGTTCACCGATGAGTGCCGTGCAACGCTCGATGGTCCAGATGGATGGAGTGGAGGATGGCTGGTTGATGGACACCCCATGCAAACAAGGCTACGGCGCCAACAAGGAGGAGGTGGAGTAATGTTTTGGGGAGAATCATGGGGAGAGAGATTGACGGCCCCTTTAGGATCCCTGAAGGGGTAAAGATGACCTCCATAATGTATGTGGAGTTTGTCAAACAGCACTTCCTGCCATGGTTCAAGAAGAAGAACCGTGCATTCCGCAGCAAGATCATTTTCATGCATGATAATGCACCGTCTCATGCTGCAAAGAACACATCTGCATCTCTGGCTGCTATGGGCATAAAAGGAGACAAACTTATGGTGTGGCCCCCATGCTCCCCTGACCTCAATCCCACTGAGAACCTCTGGAGCATCATCAAAAGGAGTGTCTATGATGGCGGGAGGCAGTTCACATCTAAGCAACAGCTCTGGGAGGGTATTCTGTCCTCATGCAAAACAATAGAAGCAGATACCATCCAAAACCTGACAAATTCAATGGACGAGAGAGTTCAGAAGCTCCTTTCGAACAAGGGGTCCTATGTGCAAATGCAACACCACCTAGAACAAAGTTTTGACTTGAAAACTGTTTGATTTCAGTTTGTAACAACCTGCTAATGCTTATAATTTCACAAATTACCATTTTTTTTTTCTTTCTAAAAATGAAACGGTTGAAAACTCTGCTGTGCATAATAATTTGGAACATGCATTTTGGGCGCATTTTGAGTGTTATATTTTTTTAAAAATATACTGTTATCATTGGCAGTTTGTTCAAAAACCTTTCAGTTGTACTCTAATAGTTGATGACTGGAAAATTACAATGACTGCAATTCATATAGGTACTTTTGGAAAATCAGAGACAATATTACTTGCATAATAATTTGGAACACAGTGTATAAATGTTTGTATATAGATGATGACCTCCTCAAACTAACGCTGAGCCTTAGTCCTCTATTGTTGTTATACTGTATTTATTAGTGAACTAAACGCACAGAACCAACAGCCCAAATTCTCATGGCCTGAATGGTTTGTGCTCATGAATGTGAGGCAGTCTCGCACACATTTATGACTCCTGTCCTGCCTTCACACATGAAGCTACTGTTTTCGCACATTATCTCTTGCGCACGCTTGCGCACAGCCGATCAAACCCAAGGAAACAAATTCTTCTGGCTCTTCAGAACAACGCTTTCCTGAAAGTGCTGTCACATTTGGTGCATATTTTAGAGGTTGACAGAGCTTTTTAAACACTTGAGATCATCTTTTGTTAAATCATTCAGCTCTTTAGAAATTCACAGCTGAGCACCCAGGAGCACATGGCAGCCAGCGCGTCAGCTGTAGCGTTTTAGCAGTATGGTTAAATAAAGGTTTTCGGTTAGTATTAATAAATAATTTGAGCGGTCCTGAGCCGTGAAGAAAGGGAGCTTTGTGTTAGGAGCAGATAGAGTACAAGTATTGCTGAAAGCTATTTTTTTTTTAGACACTGGATGGCGTTCCTTGTGCAATTGGACGTGACAGGAAATGACAGCAGCTAAAGCAGTTTAGCTGCGCTTGTATTTGCTTTACTACAAACACAAGTGCCCCTAAAAGAGAGATCAGCAGCCACTGTTAGAGCGATAAAGTGGCAGCTGAATACAGAATGCTGTCTTTTATTGCATTTTAATACTATTAAAACAAAAAAAAATGCTTGCACAGAAGTGTTTTTTCCAGGGAAACTACTTGAGAGTAAGCACATTTCTTCGGTTGTCAAAAGACGAGGTCTGTTCTTTAAGAGCCTTTGAGAGTCATGCTTACAGAAAATTATCCATCTATCTGCAGCAGTGCGTGGTGAATATTTGAGGTTTGCATATAGAATACAACCCTCAGAATGTGCCCCCCCCCCCCTTCTTCTCCCTGTACACCTTCAGCTTCAACAATGCTTGTTTCCTTGTGTGCTCTCAGGGCCGTGAGGGCATGACATGCTACTACCTGACCCACGGCTGGGCAGGGCTTATCGTGGTGGTGGAAAACCGCCACCCCAAATACTACCTCCACGTCTCCTGTGACTGCACTGACAGCTTCAATGTGGTGTCCACCCGCGGCAGCCTCAAGACCATTGACAGCGTCCCTCCTTTGCACAGGTACACAAACCGTTCTCTCTTTTCCTTTTTTACACACAAAGTCAGAAAAGATAACGAGCCAAAAGATTAAATTCTCAGGGAACATTTATGTGCAGCAAATATCCACCACACTTACACTCTTATATAAACACTGTGATCCCACAGGATTAGTGCGCTGTATTTCTTAATAAACTACCCCGGGCTGGTCTCAGCACATTTAATATCTGCTTTTGTTTTCCTGGTCTCTGTTATATTTGCACTATTCTAGGCAGACACCTGCAGAATCAAGCATGCTGGATCAGTTTACATGTTTATTAGTTTCCTGGTTGAATGTTTAACAGCGTGGCATCTTACAGTAATGAAATTTTAGGGCTTTTCCTGTCACAAAGTTCTAGCCCATATAATGGGAAACTAAACAGTCACCATGGAAGAAGCTTTTCTTGTCATTTTCTCCGTCTAACAAGAAAATTGTCACTTCACTTGCTAAAAAGCACCATACTATCACATCTTACATTCTCATATTTCACTCACTTGCTTTATACGATTCAGAGGTGACATAATTTAGCAGCACTGTAATCATATTCAAAAGATTATATCCAATTCATATTCATAGAGGTGTGAAAAACACACAGTCACAGGCAGCAAGCCTTTATTTCTCACCATATGTCACCATATTATCTCATTTTGTAATGAATCATTGGTGCTGATTAATCAGCTTGGCTTTCTCCAAGTGTAGGTTTAACTGAGCAATTCTCAGATCATTTCAATTCAATTAATTGAGACTTATTTTAATTATTTTGAGAATAGAGTGGGATGAAAAGACTGCGGCGCGCTTGTCCATCAGCAGTCATTAGATAACTATCGTAGCCGTTTATTTTGCCACTCTTCATCTGAAATTAGAGGTGTCACTGCACTTTTTTTATTTTGTTTTCCATTAATGCGTGATTAACGTAAGTGGCGTTGCACTTTTCTCCTAAACGAGGAGGGAGAGACCAAAGGGAAAAAAAAAAAAGAGTAATACTGGAGAGAGCTTTATTTTTAGTAAATAAAATTGAACCCCTTTCTCGCTCAAGTCGTTTTCATGCAGTCTCTTTTTTTCACTGTTCCATATACAAGGCAGAGAACACTGTATTTGTATTCACTCTACATGTGCTTGAACTGCCTTGACAGAAGCTAGAAGGCTCCCTTTCTTTCTTAATGTTCTCTGTCTCTCCCTGCAGGCAGGTACTGGTGGTGCTTTCTCAGCTGGAGGGAAATGCCGGCTTCTCCATCACCCATCGCCTGGCTCACCGCAAGGCAGCCCAGGCCTCCCTGGGAGACTGGACCCCCACCAAGGCCACACACAGCCCCCAGCTCACCCCGGACATTGATGGCCTGCACCGGCCCCGGCCTCTATGACCACCGCCCACTTTATCCCGTATTGACATACTCGAGTCCAACAAACTGTCAGACCACTGGAAACTCAGACAAGGTTAGGCAAGTGGTGTGTGGAGTCCTAAAACAGAGAAAGATGCATTCTGAATGTGAAGCATGATGTTGGGAAGCGTTTATTCGCTCTCTTGCTAATGCTCCATGAATGCTCGAATCTTTGTCTGGACCACACATGCTCTGTCCCTTGCCAATTGGATGTGCCATTTCAGGATGAAATGAGGGAAGCGGGCTTCGTAAAATGACAGGGGCATACTCAGCCCCCCGCCCCCAAGCACCTGAGAGGATCCAGTTCTGACTACTTTAAATTCTGGACATTTTGGATAGCTGGCAGCACCTGCTGTATGTGAAACGGATGTCAGCCCTCAGTTCGGTATGCTTGGAGACGACCCTGCTTTCAATGAGTTACAAAAAATAAATAAAAATACACACCAGGGTGGGGTGCTGAAACTACTGAGCCATTGACCGGCCCACAGACCGTGAGCCAGTCACCAGATCAGACACTTCCCCTACCCCTCCATGACATCCACAAAGACAGCTAACAAAGTAGGAAGACTTCTGGGGGGGAGTTTATCTCACCCATCCTCAGTATGGTACTTTATGAGCCAAACCGAAGTGATTTTACCCATAGTAATACATGTCCTGTTTATAATTTTTTAAATTTTGTTGAAAACATACACCTGTTAGTATAAGTTTAACTTGTTTTATACACAACCCTCATTGCCTCTTGTCCATATTTGTGTTTTTTGAGGTTGTAGACAAAGCCATCATTCATACAGTACTGTTCCCTCTCTGTGGCACACACTTTAGCTCAGGACCAAACCCGTGATTTGTACAGTAAGCCGGATTGACAGGTGGATGGTGTCCAAGAAGCTGCAATAGCATCTTTTCACTGTTGTCTCTGCTGTTTGTGGTGTAAGAGGTGCTGCGTTTGTAGAGAATCGTGTGGCGTCTGGAAGGTTTTATCTTGTGAATTACTGAGACATAATAGAATTCAGTCAACAGCTATTCATTTTCACTCAGTTTGGGGTCTCATCGCTGGAAGGGTTCTCTCGTCCACCTTAAAGGGCCGTTTATATCTTTACACATAAATTAACATTCGTTAATTTACACAAGTCTTAGACTCGAGGTTTGTAGCACACAGCAATTAGCGTCTGATCTTGTTTGGTACAGAAGGTGAGTTCAGTGTCTTGTTTCCCACGGTTGCACAGTTTGCCAGTATGTCAGTTTACACTATGGTGTGCTAAGGGAGTACTAGAATCGCTATTGGCTGTTTGAACAGTCAGTTTGCCATGGGGGAGCTCTTAAGAGGAGCTGCCGAGTTTACTTTGGGAGGGCAGGGACCACTTTTGTTTGCTTGCGTGCAGCGCGAGCGTCTGGGCAATCCTCCCACAAGAATACACTGACAGCTTGTTAGTAACAACACAGAGTCCTCGTGAAATAACAAATTATCATTTTGTCAGACTCAGTGCACACACAACAAGACAGGAAAGGGACCCCAGAGACAAGTTGTGACACAGAAAATAGTTCTCTGAGTCTGGTCTGCGCGCTTTCAGGGGATAGCTGTTTTATGTGGGTCCTTATATAAGGTCCCACACATTTGTTATTGCGAGCTTTTCCAGTGTCAAAGCCATTACTCCTTATTCATCACGTCCTCACCATGGCAACATAGGTGTCTCATCAGACAGAGAGTGGAACGATTAATGTGGTACTATAGAGACAGGATGGAGTGGGAGACTTTTTTTTTTTATAAGTAAAACATGTCTTACTATTAATTGTGTAGTTAAATGGAGAAAAACTTGAAACCTAATGAGCAAAAATCCTCCAGCATTCATACAATTAAATAGGAGAAAAAAAAGGTTTTTGTATCTAAGTCCTTTTAAATGTAAGCATTACAAGTTTCTCAATGATAAGATTCACTTGCATCATCTCATCCGCATTGTCCTGTGTCTTGTTTTCTATTTGTTTTTTTAAAATCATTGATGTTATATAGCTGCGCTGTTTCCCAATGCTTGCAGTCCTCTTCTGCACGTTGGGTCGTACTTCACGATGGCCGCGGGGCAATTTGCAAGCTGCTCCAGCAGTGCGACGTTTCTTTTTCTTTTTTTTAACGAAACCTGAAGTTGAAGTAATTGTAAATATGCTTTCCAAAGAAACATCATGTGTAATGACCACTTTCAGATGCCTGGCCCTGTGTGTGCACATGTGTGTGTGTGAGTGTGTGCGGTCGCAGCCACGTAGCTGTGCGAATCCCGTGTCTAATTTATTCGTACAAGTGATTTGCAGCCCTGCTTTTAACGAATACCAAGCAGAAGCTGGTGAATGACAGATAAAGGAATGTAATGAAGCTCCGTGGCTTCGCTCTGAGCCCAGATGGATTGATATGAATTGATGTGAACCTGCACTGAAACATCTGCAAAGGCACCTCAGAATCATGTGTCACTGCTGGATCACTTTACATTTACATGATTTTAAGTTTTGTTTCATTATTTTTGTTGTAATTGTCTATTTTTTTTTTCTTCTTTTTTTTTTGGGGCTCTTTCTGGTCTTCTGTTAGGTTGTGTTGGTAGCGCTTATGTGCTTTTAGGAGCGCCCCCTGCTGCTTAATAGAAAACAGCCAGAGAAGAGGTGATCACTGACAGACCGATCAACACACACCAACTTTTTCTCCCTCTCCTTTGTCCAGTTCCCTCATTGTAAATTGTACAGAATGAAAACTTAAGTCAGGCTAAAGATTTAAAAATAAATAAATAACTGACCCTTTTGAAAAAATTAAAGTATCATAGAAGAAAATTAACCTAATGCTGAAAATAATGAACTCTGATGAATGTGATATATAAATTTTATTGATCCTTTTTTGGGAGTGGGGGAGGGGTATATGTGTACAAAAATATGTATGTTTAATTTTCAGTCTCAGGTTCCAATGGACCAAATAAATTTTTTTAAAATAAAAATGCATTGTGCTTATTATTTATCCATTATTTATACAGCAAAAATGGCATTTTTTTTAAATGAAATTTTTTTATTTGGTACTCAGGAATAACCTGATGCATGCACATATTTTATTTTTCTGTTTGGGCTGTTGTACTTGAATGAAAAGATGAAGTCAAGCCTTTCAAGCTGCAGGAAAAACACTAATGAAAGAGCAATGTATTTACATATCAAACATGGTTTTTGTTTTTTAGCGTATACATTGGTTCCTTTACTGCACTTTTCATTGAGCTTCACAGATCTGCTTTCTGACGTGTTTATCCGTTTCTGGCCTGTAATGTGCCTCTTTTCATCTCTGAACTCCCTCTCCCCTGCTGAGGGCTTTTTTTCCCCTTTTTTTTTTTTTGCTGAATATATTTTACACGTCTTTGGTACATAAACTGCTCTAGCATATGAACCCTCATCCCTAAATTCCTGATTTGAATCTTCACCCCCTCCTCTCCCTTCTTTTTCTAAAAATGTCCTGCTCCCCACTCCACTCTTCTCTTCTTTGGCTCCTGCACCCTCCTCCAAGGCAGCCTCCCCCACAACCTCACCTCATATGACTGGAGTCCCCAACCCTCCCTTCTCCCACTTTGGCTCAGTTTTGCAAAACCCAGCAGACACATCAGGAAGGCTCTATGAACTTGTGAGGTCCAGCACAAGGAGCTGTCGGTCACTTTACTCTGAGAACCAAGAAGACTCATCTAGAAGGGCCTCTGCTAAACTGGAAATAAAGGTACGACCACTAAAATATCTTCTGACGTAGCCAAGGCACCTTCATGCTTACAGTAATGCTTAGACTAGCTAGTCAGTGGAAGGTCTATGTATACTAAAATCCAAACAGAGGTCAGATATATAAAGAGAGAAAAGTGAAAACTTGCCCTCTCATGGGAAACCTGTTCATTTCCAGCCCCGTGCTTCTCTGGTTCTGTGAAGATATGAAATAACTAATTAGATATAAGCCTTTCAATTTAGTCTGCAGACATGATAAGGTGAAGTCACTCCCAAACTTGGTATGAAATTGAAAAGATGCAGTATCCCTCAAAGTAGAAGAAAACTTTTTTTTTTTTCCTCAGGAAAGAGGAGTGCTGGGACTACAAAAGAGAGAGGGAAGTTTTTTGTTTTTTTTTAGTTGCATATTTGCAAGTTGCTTGAAGTTTAGTGCAAGAGGAACATCTTCAGCTGCTTATAGACGGATATATCTATTTGATCATAATAAGCACTAGTGGGACATTATTATTATTTTAAGTACAATTTCAGCATCAGCTCCCAGTAAAATCTAAAGAAAGACTGAAAGAGGTATGTGAACCAGAGATCCATGAGTGCCACCACCAGATGATTACATTTCTCTCTCGTCTTGTCCAGCCAAGTAAATAAATCATTTGACATGCAATCAGGGGGGCATGAGATATCAGGATCTCCATGAAGGGCAGAGGCACTATGACTCATCTCGAAGAGCATGCGTAAATGGAGCCTCGGCTTGTCTTAGACTTGTGTGAGCTTCTTTTCATGAGTCGTCATCGAGGCTATCGGGCCAAAGAGTGTATGGGAGTCCCCATGAATGTGTCTCCTTCACATAAGTCCGTCTTGACATTGACACAATGTATAATGGGAAGGAATCTGTACAATGCTGGTTAATGTAATGCCAGTTTGACTGTCGCTTGGTGAAAATGTGGGTCTGAAATAACCTTGATGAATCCAATACACCTGCTAACCCAGTCATAAAGCAGTCAGTGTAGTGCTAGTGTAGTGTTGGGTGGGTGGGTAGTAAATATGGTATGGAACGTTATGTATCCCTCCACCAGAGTCCAGATTTCCAGCCCTGCTTCTTCTCATTTGTCAGTCCAGCCACTGGCTCAGCTCAGTGTCTGTCACTAAGCAGATAACACACAAAATATAAACCAGTATGTTCAAAGAGATGTTTAATGTAGTAATAAAAAAAATATAATCTCAGGTGCCTGTTATTTAATGCTTCATTCTTCTCCAGTGGAAAGTGTAGGCCACGAAATGGCATCCCAGATCCCAGCACTCCCACAGTCCTACACTCCAGGGACTGACAGCGTCTTTTCTGACCAGTCTGGCTTTTACTCTCTGGACTCCAACGTACCTGGGCTCTCTAAGGTGATTCTCAACAAGCTCAACTTAAAGGACTACAGAGAATACAGGTTTCCAACTTTCTTTTTTTTCCACTTTCATAAGACCCAGACTTAGATGGCATACATGCTGTGACTGGTTGCACTTTAGAAATTAGCACTAAATTTATATGTCCTGTGTGCTAAAAAGTTCCCCTTTAATGTTACTTTTAATACCTGAAATTCTTGAACATGTGTCTTGCTTGGCAAATGATCAGTGTCTGACTCTAATCAGGACTGCACTTGAGGGGAAGGCTAAAGGAATCTCATTCCGCAACTACAAAGAGATGTTCCAGAAGATGGAGGAAACCTTCAAGTTCTGCACCGGCTGCAACAAACTCCCCGAACACCTCGCTGAGGGACAGACCCTGAAACGCTGTGTGAAGTGAGTGCAAAGCTCCAAGCTTGAGAATGACAACAGAGATCATAAGTGGTTTAACTTTAAAAGGCGCCCTGCTGCGTTTGATTTACAGTATTCCATCATTAACACTGATCAAAAATAATCGTTGTTTACAATCAGAATATTTTAGGGAAATTAAATCCCCACTGTTCTCTGGACAGTTCAGTCACCACACAGGCAGGATGCTGTTTTGATGTTGTTGTCCAATAGCTGTCATGTGTGAGGCATTACCAGCTGCCGCTGTATCAGCAGCGGAATGATAAGCCACCCAAGTGTGGACAGCACTACAGAGGTGGATAATGGCCAATGGCAAATATAGCTAAGTCCCCTGACTGTGATTCATCTCCCTGCAACTCTGCAGCTTATTAAGAGCAGCTTAATGCAGTTCATATGTCACACCATCAGAGAGTGTACTCAAGGAGTGTACTGAGGAAAAAGCAGTAGAAAACACTGTGGTGCATTTTCATGAGCACCTAATTGTCTTTGTGCCTCATTTTTCCTCTGGCTCTCTGCTTCTTTTTTTTTGTTGCTCTTTTTCTATCTCTGATTCACACAGAATCATTCATGCCGTCTTGCATGTGCATTCCCTGGAAATTCTCAGCTGCCACCGCCTCTAACTTCCCAATCACAGGAGGCGTTTAGGCATTTTAGGCATACAAAAACAGAAATGCTGACAAGTTATTCCCTTGAGCTCTCTGACATTAGAATTACCACCAGCAATGAAATAGTGCTTCCTTTCTAATGCCTTCCAAATTCTCATTCTGTTTCATTTTCCTCTATTTATTAATCTCTGCAGAAATGGTTTACACTTTAACTTTCAAGGGCACCTTGTTTTCTCACCTTGTTTTGATTCACTTTTTTCACCTATAAGCCTCTTTTGGAGAATTAGTACCCACAAAGTGCACCATGATGGAACGTGGCGGCTGATAAATGATTTTATGTAAATGCGGGTGCCTCTGAGGCTACAAATGATTGCAAGGTAAAGTAATATAGTCTCCCAATGCACCAAATGCTGCTGGCTGTCAGACCTCTAATGCAACACAGTGCCTCATCATTGTGCATGCTGTGTGACAACACAAAGACCTGCATCCATACCAAGAGGTCATAAATTCCTGCTTCCACCTAGTGTGCCCCCCCCCCCCCCCTCCCTTTTTTTTTTTTTTTTTTTTTTGCCAGCAGCTGCCTAAAACAAGACAGAATTCATCTTCAGTCTCATTAGTTTCTCACCGGACAAGAAGGTCAAGATGTTCTTTTGGTTCTTTGTGTAAGAAGCTATTTATGACTTGGCACAAACGAAACATTCTAAGTCGTGGTCTAATAATAAAGAAGCTGTCTTGATACACTTGATGGAATACTAAAATGTTCATTATGTTCCTTAACTAATATATAGGGCTTAATTTAGCACGAAAGATCTAAAAGGTATTTCAGTTTCAGTTCTAGAGCAATACAAGATTGGGTGACCAGATCCCAACACACACTAAATGTGAGACCAAGTGTATGTATGTGCAGGACAATGTAGGACATGCTGAGAGGCATTTAACACATGAGGATCAAATGTATTTTACATATGAAATATATACAGTAAACATAAAAGGACCTAAAGTAGTCTCTTGATAGTCTTCCAGATCTCACATATTCTCCTTCTTCTTCCAGTAATTCTTAACTGAAATAACTGTTACGTTGTTATGTGTAGCTTGTGACTCTGGGGTGGCTTGCATTTTTCCAACCTGGGGGTATCATAAGCAGCATAAGCTGGTGATGTACTCACCTGCAGGTGACACATGATGAGCAGCCTTTGCTGCTGTATTCAGAGGCATTAAATAAAAGCTGGATTTTAGAAAAATGTCTGTTTTATGGTGTTGGAAAAACTAGAGGTAATCAAAATGTGCAACATTGTCGCAGTAGGTGGGACAGGAAGGCAAGGGATAAAAACGCTGTTCAGCCCTAGCATGATATTTGCTGTTTTGTGTTAAACACAAAGTACAACTTTTGCAAAGGAGAATGGCTGTACGTAGTTTATGAAGTATTTGGTCATGAACCAAAAATTGGGCAGGCTTTTCTTTTGATGTGATGATGGGACGTGATGAAAGGTCAGAGGATCACATTTAGTCAAGTCATTTGGACTCTTGGCAATTTGAATTTCTGTGGATCCACCAACAGACAGACAGCTGAAAATGCAAGTGTAAGGCATGACTAGTTTGTAGAAGTACAGACTCACAAATAAAATAATGCTTTTGTGTACCATCTTCCCCCCCTACCACACTTTCTGAACTTCATTTTTCACTCTGTTATTATTTGTTTCTTGTTTCCAACAGGTGTTTGAATGTGTACTACTGCACTAAGGACTGTCAAAAAAAGGACTGGCCTCAGCATAAAAAAGTTTGCAAGATATTGCGACTGGTGGCGATTGATAGATTAGTGGAGTGGCTAATGTTCACAGGTGAGAAATTACAAGGTGGTGCTACTGAAATTAAAACTAGCCCTCAATGGCATGAATTTTATAAACATTTAACATCATTTACCTTACATCTCCCTTTATAAAGTCCGCTCCCAGCACACACACAAACATGTACACACATCATCAGTTACATACACACGCTATTGCTTACCCACACGCATCACATACATGGTGCCCTTAACTGACCACTGACCTCCTAACTATTCCTCAAACCTGATTCTGGGGTCCACTCTTACTCGCTGTCCCTCACATTATTAATGACATATTGTACCACCCTTACAGGAGACCTTCCCTTTCCTACCGAGAAGTGGTCCAAGTCAGCTGGTGAGGTGAAGAACTGGGATGACTGGCTTTCCATGCAGGGGGACCTCACACCACGCCTGGACACCATCTTGTCTGGTGCCAACATGGCAACCCTTTGGAAAAACGCCTGTAGTCCACGACCAGATGATGCTGACCTGCGACAATCCTTATGGCGAATTCAGAGCGAGTTCCTCTCTCGAGTTCTCACAGTGGGTATGGCTGTCCAATACTTTAAGCTGGACCCTTATGCCAGACCACTCACTATTCACCTAGCAGGGGCATCGCACAATGAGACCATGGGCGCCAGACTGACTGACTTTGATGAGCTGAACCGCATGTTCCCTGGTCACCAGGGCATAGAGGTAGTGATGGTGGGACCTGAGGTGGTAGACGGCCCCATCATGAGACCTCCTCTCAGGGCGTTTGGCCCCAGGCAGAGAGTCTACATCAGTGCCTACAAGGGCCTCTACCACCAGTTCTGGGAGGAGCTGGTGGAGAAGGAGGAAGCAGCCAAGCCAGACCTGGTGGTTGTATTTCATCCTGGTATGTGTTCTAAACCACCTACCAAACATTAACAAATAGTAGAATTTTGAAAAATTCAGGCCTCTCTAAAAAGAGAGGCCTGAATTGAAAATTATTTTAAATTAAGAGCCTAATGTTTGCTGCAGCTATTTGGTCAGCTGTCTCCCTTTATGTGTGTCTGGCAGTTACTTCCTCCAGAGAACAGACAAACTAGGAGACCTGCAACTCACTAGGTCTGTCCTATTCATTAGTGCCAGGCTTTTATTGGGGATTTGGGTGATTAAGGGGAGCAGCTGTAAAAGAGTTTGGCTTGAGATTGCTGGAGTCAGCATAATGTTAGTAAGCTCTCCTTTTAAAGAAGTGTTTCAGTCTATCACTGCTTGCCCCTGTTGTGTGCAAAGTCACTGATCTGAAGCAGTCGGAGGACCGCTACGTTTAATGCGTTTGCAACAGAACACAAAGGGTAACTGCTCATAGCGTCCTGAGAGTCTTGACACCTGGCTTCTTATTTGTCCGCTTTCACTGACAACAACCTCATTAAAGAGGCACTATAACCCTACACCTCATAAGCTTTTGCACTCAGCCTGTTCTTTGACCCTTTAACCTGCAAATCAGCAGTAAAGCCCCGACCCAAAATGTACCCGTAACCCTGGCTCAGTTATCACTGCAGGCTCCAGTGGAGCTAAATATACAGGAATCAGTCATCCTGTGTGTAAACTGCCTGAGAGCCTGGCTGCATTTTATACTGCAAAGCTGGCAGAGCACTGCATTATGACACTGTTTAGGTGATAGGCGCGCAGGCAGCGTGACGAAAGGAATAAAAAAGGTGTATGGGTGTGTATGTGCTAAAGTCACAAGAGAAGGAGAACCGGGGAAGGGGAGGCTACTGGAAAAACACATTTACAAAAGAAACAGGGGAGACACTGACCTTTGAGAATAAGAGGGAAGAGGTAACGTCAGCTTTCAGAAAGGAGATTGATGCGGCTGTGTAATATCATCCATACAGAGATACAACCCGCAAAACAGGTGCCTCATAAATGCAAAAAAAACCCATCCAGATTGCTTTTTGTTATCTGTGAAATAAACTGGATTTTCACAGCTCTACAACACTTTTTTTTTTAAAACCAGGCAACAAGAAAATGTCCATTATCATTAATAATTACCATATGGTCCAAATTTACTCCACTGCCAGGCAATTATGGCAGTCGTTAGCAGTCAGACTATAGCCTCTCTTTGTCGCTTTATCTCCTGGGGTATGGTTTAATCCTCAGAACACTTATTCTGTGTTAACTGCTTTCTCATGATGATAAGTGTAACCACTGGGATCTTCATATCCCAGAACGCATTAATACAATTGAAATCCCCTCCTCCTGCAGTTTGAGCTCCCTGGAAAGATAAGGCAGATGTTTGGTAACATGATGCCATCTTTGTGCCATTACTGTCACATTACTAGTATACACGGCAGCATCTGCGGCACGGTGCAGCTGAAGGTTTAAAGCATGCACATTCAATGTTGAGTAAAATAAAATTACATCCTTTTCTTAGGCAAAATAATAATGTAAGACTTTGTTTGTCAGCGCAGGAAAATTCTCTTGTTTGCTCGGTTTTGTCTCGCTCAAGGACACTTAAGCTGGATGGATTTACAGTATTTGCTGCCATGGCAGGCTGGAACCTCGCTAAGCTGGTTGAAGGGCAAACTTTTAACCATAATACACCCTGCTGCTCAAAAATCAGACTTCTGATATAACCCAGAGTCAGGGGAAAGTGACATCTGTCAGTTAATATACTGGAGGATTATGTACCCAGACCGTCCTAAATGTAGCTGGACTGCTGTGACTGTCTGTGTGACTGTCTGAGAGTAGCACACATTTTCAGCTGGTGTGGTGCGGGTTAAGATTTAACAAGCTTCCCAATGTCCAGCTAAAGCTCTCAAATGAGTTCTGCGTGCTTGTAGCAAAACTGCTGTCTTCATATCAGCACCACAGGTATGTCAGCATCAGTAAAGCTAGATTATGTAACACTGTTTACTTGAGACCTCAAACCTAACACCTGTCAGAGAAACACGACAGCCAGAGTTTCTTTAGTTTATTAATGAGATTAGGCACGCCCAGAAGGGATTGTACTCCAGCTAACAAGAGAAACACATGGTTTGCTGGAGCCTAATCAAGTCTACTCTATTCGATCTTTACCTCACTGGGGAAAGAGACTTGACTTTTTCTCTGTCAGTCTGTCTTTTTAATGTTGTAGCTTCCAGCTTTTTTTCCTTTAAAGAACGGAGCATCTAGCAGGAAAAGATGCACATATTCACTTTGCCAGGATTATATTGGAGGATGGGGAAAAAATAAAAGGTAGACAGAAATATGACTCAAATTATACCGACACTCTACTCAAGTCTCCTGCTTGCTCGTTAACAAGTACGATGTATCATTGTAAAAGCTGAAAACATATCAGTGCTGTGTTTATTTCTTGCTTTTACTGGCAAAATGGTTTTAACAGTGAAACAGGTAACAGGCCCTAAGTAAAATTGACACTGATTATTTTATATTTCTAATAATTCATACATGTGTTGGACATGTTTATGAACATACAAATTCACATTCACAAATATTGACTTACTTGTTTTTAACTCAGGGTTCCACGCTAACCAGGGTCTGGTAGAGGGCTGGCTACCCACTCTTCTGCTGCTCAGAGACTATAACATCCCTTCCTTCTTCACCATGTTCAGGTAAGTCATGCTCTTGTGGCTCTAATTGCTTGTATCACATTTTTATAGCAGGCTTAATAATACCTTTTGCTCTCTTAGCTATTGAATATTTGAAATTCTTTGTGCTTGAGGGACCTCATTAACTTGTTTTGTATACCATCTGCTACCTCCACCAGAAAAAAAAAATGTCAGAACTGATCTTTTTTTTTTTTTTTTTTTAGACTTTCCTCTTCTATGTCAGAGTCTTGTTGATGAATATACAGTGCTGTGCATAAGTCTTGACCCCACCCCTATTTTTTTTTCATGTCTTTCTAGTGCTTGGAAGATGGGAAATAACTGCAGAGATTTATAGAAACACTTGCGAGCATAAATTGGAAATACAGCATATACACAGCATATAAGGCTAAAGCAGAGCTTATACAATTCAAACAAGCTTGAAAGTCAATATTTGGTATGACCACCTTTATTCTTCAGCACAGCCTGAACTCTCTGAGGCCGCTTTCTTGTCATTTTTTAAAGTAGTCTTCAGGAATAGTTCTGAAGGACATTCAAAGCTCTTCTTTGGATGTTGGCTGCCTTTTTGTTCCGTTCTCTGTTGAGATGATGCCACTCTGCTTCAGTAAAGTTGAGGTCCGGGTGCTGAGGAGGCCAATCAATGACTAATAGTGTTCCACTGTGTGTTTTAATATCCAGGTATGTTTTTACTGCACTAGCAGTGTGTGTGGGATAATTGTCATGCTGAAAAATGAAGCTGTTGAAGCTTTCCAGATGGTATTACATTGTGGATGGCTTTCATCAAATTTTTAAGGACACGCTACACAGTATTTGGTCTCTGTACTGCTTACCTAACTGACCTCATTACCATGGGGTAGTTATCTCTCCCCAAGATCCAGACTACATGTGAGTCCTTTACACCAGTTTTCTATTTTTACAAAAGCCAAGTTGAAGAAAAGATTTGTTTCTTTTGCTGCAGGAGCTCTAAACAGACCCCCCCCCCCCCCTTGTAGCTGTTTGTATTTCTTAATCTCTCCTGACTCGCACGCAGGGATAATAAAAGTAAACTTCAACCTAAATTTAGTATCTTCACATCTCCTTTGTTTCCACAGTGAGATGGAGCTCAAGCACTCGCTGCAGATTCTGCTGGAGCTGGAGATGCACATCAGGGACAGTGGACCCAATCCATTCACCTCACAGAAACCAGAGCAGGTCCAAGCCTGTCCTAACAAACCCCCAGTCTACTGCAACTCTCATTACACCTGCTTCCAGGGACTGCTACCACAAGAAGACCTTGAGGGCCGAGGTGCCCATGAAGGTAAATAAAGGCTTGTTTGAGCTTTAAAGAAGAAGCTGATTTGTGGGCTTCCTGAAGTCATTGGGGGATTTTCTGCAACCTGTCACTGAATAATATTTTTGGCATGAGGCGAGGAAAAATTCAACTTCACTCCTTCCATAGTGTGTACTAACACTATCCTTTAGTTCTGATATATTTAATAAACAAGATTTCAGCATTTTTTGGGACAATAGCACCAGGGAATCTCAGAGGTTTCTACTCTGTTAATTGCCCGGGGTGGCATGACTGTTGGATATAAAAAGTCGCTTTTGTTCATACATTATGAGACCAAAATGTGTTCAGTCATCACTTGTTGACTTCCTGTGATTTGTTCTGTTGCTAGAGCAATTCCCAAATATCACACTGGCTGCAGATGCATATGAATTTGCCATACAAGCTCAACTGAAGCCTAAATGAATGATAGTGTGACACAGAGGCTGAGTTTCCTTTAAGATTCATGATGATTGTTAGTTTTTCTACTTTGTCGTGTGGTTCTGTCTCTCCTTTGTTGCTGAACTTTGAATGATGAGTCTTAAGACAGTGGGGTGTTCTAATAGTGAACATTAAAGTAACCTTTCTTCATTAATGGCTCTCTTCACTGTGTGCTGTCTTCTATTATGGGATATTATGATATATAACAGTTTTAATAGTGCCAGTTGCTTAAGCATGGGAAAATGTAATAAACAGGCCATGGATTACTGTACTGATTACAGGCCCAGTATTACTGTATTGTATTTTTTAAGTAGGATACATATAGGATTTCTCCTTATGCGCTTAATGAAGGTCTGTATAGACAAGCAACATTTATTTGAAGGATACGTTTTATTTACTATGGAATAAACAGCAATTACCATACATTAACCTTCACTCTCCCACACTCCATCTGCCTCTCTTAAAAAACATCATGAGCCACACTGTTAAAACTACCATAAATCAAGTTATAGGCAGTCTGACACAATCTCCATAAAATTGAACAATGTTTTTTATCTAACACTATTAATTGCACAATTCTGTCTCAGTAGAAAATGCCACACAACACATAGATTCACTCTAAAGAAAAATGTATCATTTCAGCCTCAATCAAAACGAGGTTCATAATCTTCCACTAAGTTGCCAATATAAGTTACCTTAAATATTAATTACAGAACATGTAAAGTGACTTAAGAATGGGATACAGTATCTTATAGTAATGAGCTCCTCATATAACTATCAGTCACTTTATTAGGTACAACTATTCAACAGTTTCTTAATAAAAATATCTAACCAGACAATCACAAGGCAGCAACTCAATGCATTTAGGCATATGGACATAACCAAGGTGACCAGCTGAGGTCCAACCCGAGCATAAGAATGGACAAGGATTGATTTAAATGACTTTGATCATGGCGAGAATTGTTGGTATTTCAGAAACTGCTGATTTACTGGGATTTCCCCAAACAACCATCTCTAAGGTTCACAGAGAATGGTCCAAAAAGGAGAAAAAAATCCAGCCAGCACTGGTTCTCTGAGCAAAAATGCATCTCTGAACACACAACACATTGAACTTGAAGTGGATGGGCAACAGAAGACCACATCTGACTGAGGCTACAGTTCACACAGGCTCACCAAAATTAGACAACAGAGGATTGGAAAAACATTTCCTGGTTGGATAAGTCTCAATTTCTGCAGCAGCGTTGAGATGGTAGGATAAAGCACCTTATGGGATTTGGTGGAATGGGAGATTCTCATCATGGATGTGGAGCCAACAAAATCTGCAGCAACTGTGTGATGCTATTGTGTCAATATGAACCAAAATCTCTGAGGAATGTTTCCAGCACCTGCAATGATGAATTATGCAATGATGAATTAAGGAAGTTCTGCAGGCAAAAGGGGCTCCAACACGGTACTGGCAAGACATACCTAATAAAGTGACCGGTGAATGTTCATTAAAGACACTTTAAATATGTCTCTCTTTGGGTCAAAATAAAAATGCATTCACTGATTACACTCTGTTGATTCTCATTGATTCTCTGGCGGTTTGCGGTTGTTTGTAGTGAACAGGCCTGGCAGTGCGTCACTGACCTCTTGTGGGTAAAAATTGTAGCACAAGGCTATAGGAAGACTCGTCATTAAGGGTCTAAGGCATGTCCTGGACTAAAGGGAAAAGTGTTTTATAGCTTTCTGCCCCAGAGGCTTTTTTTTGTATCATTTTCAGGCGCAATTTATTCAGGTTTAGGCAACGACACTTCTAGTAGGCTACATGTATGTTACAGAAATACATGTTCTATAGGGTTGTTCTATAAGATGGGTCAGGTTTACAGTTTAAAACATAGGCTATTATTATTATTACTGATTTAAGTAATTTGTGGTTAAAATGTATTAAACCTGTAAATTATTGCAATCGGTGTGTTTATGGGGGTGTTTTGGCATGAAGCATGTTTCTACTTTTGTTTATTTATTCATTCATAGAAATGTCTCGCTCTTGTGAAGTCAGGAATAGTCTGGAGTTGTCAGACGTTTCTAGAAGGCAGAGCACAGGTGCTATATCTGGCACAGCAACCCCCCAACAGGCCACTCACATATCATAAAACCAGAGGAGCAGCAGAGGAAGCAGCTGAAAAGCGTCTGTGTCACACTCATTTGCTCAACTCAAGATGACGGAAACTGAGAGGTAAGCGGAATCTGCGGAGTGCATTTTTAAATGTACATTTAGTATCCTGGGGGCACCGTGAAATTGGACAGTGTGTGAAGGCCCGTGCAGGACAACACGACGTCTGAGTGGCATTTTCAGATGCTACTACCGCAATGCCACCGCAGCCAGATTCAAGGTTTTCTTTGTATATAAAGTACATTTTATATACAGAAAACCCACAATGTATGGCTGTTCCACTTGTTACAAGTTGTAACAATCAAGATTAAAGCAATATATAACCAGTATACTCCAGTCTGCCCTTTCAATACTTCACTCCTCCCTCCTACCACTGACCACAGAATGAAAGGGTATGCCTTTCCCCATTATTAGTGGTCAGATATTTGTCATCTTCATAACACTAATGAATATTACTCAGGTTTCAGCGCCTGATCAGTTGTATTCCATTAATCTTTATTAGTTTTAATCTTCCCTTCCAGGGCTGTTCAGGAGACCAAGGGTAAACCCACGACTTTCCGGTCCCAAAAAGAAATGTTTGAGAAGATGGAGGAATCATTCAAAATCTGCGCTTGTTGCGAAAAGCGACCTAATCAACTTTCAAACCCACAAAACCTAAAGCGTTGCTCCAGGTAACGAGAAAAAAAAAAAAAAGCAATCCATTTAGATTTTATCCACTGAGTCTGTGCTGCCAGTAGAGACAACTTTTCCTCTTCCACTCCAGGTGTCTGAATGCTTACTATTGCTGTAAAGAGTGTCAGAGGGAAGACTGGCCCAAACACAAGAAGTTCTGCTCCCAACTCCGACTGGCTGCCATCGACAGAGTTGTGGAATGGCTTGTGTTTAAAGGTAAAGAGGGGTCATCATAGGAGAGAGCTCCACATGTTTGATTTTTTTGTGCCAGGCATCCTTAGGCACCCCAAAAGGGATTTGTGTCTGCTTTTGGGATTAAACTGGATCTTTTGCTTGTTGTGCAGATGTGTAAACCACTACAATATTTTCTATCATATGCTGAAGTAAAAATTCTCATTCAAAAAACAAAATGAGCAAACTGTTTTAACCTCGGTCAAGCTGCTAGTTTTCTTTATCAGTTTTCTTTTCTGTCTTCAGGAGACCTCCCATTTCCCACAGAAAAATGGTCAAAGCCCCAGTCAGAGGTTAAGGATTGGGATGACTGGCTTGCCATGCAGGGAGATCTCACAGCACGCCTTGATCCCATTTTAAATGGAACAAACATGAAAGAGTTGTGGACCAGTGCTGGTAGGCCTCAGCCAGATGATGATGATCTGAAGCAGTCGCTGTGGAGGGTTTCCAGTGAGTTCTTCTCCAGGCCGCTGACAATAGCCTGGGGGATGAGGCTCTTTGGTCTTAACCCTTTTTCCAAACCTCTCACCATTCACCTGGTGGGAGCAGGCCACAGTGAGACTCTGTCAGCCAGACTGACGGACTATGATGAGCTGAACAAAATGTTCCCGGGACACCAGGGGATTGAAATAGTCATGGTGGGGCCGGAGGTGGTGGACGGCCCAATTGTTCGGCCTCCTCTTAGAGCGTTTGGACCCAAACAGAGAGTCTACATCAGCGCCTATAAAGGCCTCTACCATCAGTTCTGGGAGGAGCTGGTGGAGAAAGAGGAAGCAGCCAAGCCAGA
This sequence comes from Archocentrus centrarchus, assembly GCF_007364275.1. NCBI lineage: Eukaryota > Metazoa > Chordata > Actinopteri > Cichliformes > Cichlidae > Archocentrus > Archocentrus centrarchus. Next base: position 9,044,207 of record NC_044364.1, read on the forward strand.
CCTGGTGGTTGGATTTCATCCTGGTGAGAACATTTTTTTTTTTCTATTTTATGTGATAATATGACAATATTGTGTGTATTTGTTGTGTGCCACTGAAAAGTTAGGAGCTTGTATTCATTATGAACTATGGTTTTCCTTCCCTCCTTTTGTATCAAGGATTTGATGCCACCCAAGGTCTGGATGAGGGCTGGCTTCCAACACTTCTGCTTCTCAGAGATTATGAGATTCCTTCTCTTTTTACTGCCCTCACGTGAGTGTTATAGAATAGAAACATTTTGAACTTATTGTATTCATATTCAGTTTTGATGTCCTTTAACTCTTCTGTTTAGGTTTCTGTTTTATGATATGTTATTTCTAAAGGGGGATATTGTGCTCTACTCTGCATTACTGTTATTTCATATATGAAATTACTGTTGACTTTTAAGAGTAAGATTTTATATAAACTGTTCTTCTTTGCCTAGAACAGTTTAAATGAGCTCAGCCTCTGCCAGCTACTACATTAAAGTTCTGTTTATATTTTAATTCATCAGTAATAATCAAATAGTATTATAATAATAATAAAAACAGGTTAGGCTGTTCTGCATAAAAAGAATTTTTGATAGAATATTTTCCAGAATTTTTATAGCTATTCTATTTATAGCTATTTAATTGCTACTCAGAGCTATCACGTGTAGGATGATAAACCTAATATGTTTGCTGGGAGTGAGTATATCCTGGCAGTGCATATTTAGGGATATGTTTACTGACCCTGAGTGACAGTTAGTGGCTCAAGTTCCTGCAGGCAAGCCCAGCAAGTTCAAACTTTAGATTTAAATCCAGCATTTATCTTCAGTCTCTAGCATGGAAATTTTAAATGATTAAGAATTGTGTGTGTTTGTCAAAACAGCAGCTTTTCCCACTTCTGGAAGCTGCGATTGAAGAGGAATATTGGCCTTGTGTAAGCTCAGTGAGTGGGAATGTGCAGCTAGAGCTTTGGTGAACTATTCATTCAAACATTTTTGACAGACGGATTCTGATGAAATGGGGCATTGAAAAAAGAACTGCTCTGCACATCATTAATGGCACTGGCTGGAAAGGCACGGCCCTCACGGCCAGTGAGCAGCAGCAGCTCATTTGCATTTAAAGCTACTGATGCTGAAACAGCCTTATGCAAACAGTGCTGAGACCAGGGTTATACAGGCATAGTGGAATTAAAAAACAAACAAAAAAAAAAGACCTGTGAGGTGTTTTGAGCTAAAATGTGAATGGCAAATTTTGAGGAAATGTGAGACTCACACCAGCTTACATTAATATGTCCATTTGATATGCTTTGCTGCGTGTAATGTCTTCTAATAATGGCTGCTTGTCCTCCATCTGCAGTGAGACGGAGATGACCTACTCGTTGCAAATTCTGCTGGAGCTGGAAATGGACATGAAAGGAAGTGGAGCCAACCCTTTTGCGTCACTGAAGCCAGAGGTTGTGGGCTCATGTGCCAACAAACCTCCAGTCTACTGCAACTCCCATTACTTTTGTTTTCAGGGTCTGCTGGAGACGGTGGAGTTTGAGGAACCAGAGGATGCCTGAAAGACCAAAAAAAAACTGCAGCGCGCACACATGGCTGGTTTTTACAACTGGAGTGCTGATAAATATATACAGTTTTTTTGGACTGTGAAGTTTTGTTTTTACATGAACTGTAAAAAAAAAAAAAACATTTGTGAATACACTTATTGAAAAGGTTCTACCATGCTACCTAATGGCCTTGTACTTGTATGTCCCTGCTACATTTGCATTCTCACTATCTCAGTTTGATGGCATTCACCCAGCCACAGTGGTAAGATTTGAATATACTCCCCTGAGAACTATTCTTGTGTGTGTAGAGAGGCAATAGAATGTTATAGTAAAAGCCTTATGTAAACTGATATTTTAAGACTGAATAAAATTATTGAACATGGAGATTATGCTGTGCTCTTGCTAAATGCAGCTTGTATTCTCTGAATGGACAAATACAATCTCTTTTCATCCATTAATAACTTATCACAAAAACATGATGTTGTAAAAGGAACTTTTCATTTCGTGTAGTCACCTTGTGGACTGTATAGTTAATGTTCTGCAGTGCTTGATTTAATGTTATTCCTATTTAAATATTTTTTTTAAAAAGGACAAGATTTCAAATGTTTTTGGGCACTGAATTTATTATGTTGCATAATTATAAAACAAAAACTGCACATATACCGATACTGCAAGTTGTGAAAGAAGTCTGCAAAGCCAGTGAGCCCTCAGACCACACCAGTCTTTGGAAATAATACATTTTTATGCACATACATGGGGGAGTGGAGAGTGGGGAGTGGGGAGTGGAGTGGAGTGGGGTGGGGTTGAAATCACGTCTAAGGTCAAATACTCATCATGCATTGAGGTTTGGTTAATTCATTAATAAACTGGACAATAAACTGAACAATACTTAACCGAGCAATATTCAAATTCTCAATTTTATTATCGTAATAACAGAAAATATAAAAACAGATGAATTATAATCCTCGCTTGTACCATAAAACTTTTTAGGCCACGCTATCTTCACCCCAACGATACAACTGCTTTTTCTATAAACAAAGAAAGAAAGGCACCAGTTAGGTTTAGGTGCGTTTAAAGTTGCAGATACCAAGCAGAGTGAAAATGAGGTCCAGTATGAATAGAATGAGATTCACAAAGGTGAAAAAGGCAACCATAAACTGAATGGCCCATATGCAATAGCTGGGTGGACAATCCTTTGGGTAAGGATTGTGTCTGAAGATAAAAATGGGCCACAAAATAGCAGCAAGTACATACAACACAACAGAGATTATCAAGAATATAACTACAAACCTATCCAGATTAAAAGGCAAACAGTTCTTCAGTTTTTTGAGGATGTTGGTGGCAATGATTACAGGAATAATGGGAAACGGAATGATATATGCTATAACACATAAGATCAGAGGGATAGAGTCTCTGTAACCAGTCAGCGATACAAAAATCATGCAGCTCACAAAAGCCTCTAAAACTTTCCAGAATCCAGGCAGAGCTGCCAGGTAGCTCCCCGTCTTCTTATCAAGGAACTTGTCTTTCACCACTTCGAGTATGTAGACAATGCCAGACAAGAAAGCCAATATACTCACTATCCACCCATGCAGACATGTCCGGCAGATGTAGAAATTGGCATAGAAGATAGCAACAGAGACAGTCATGAGCGCAGAAGACATGGCCATCCCGGTAGTGAAGTCGTCCCAGTCCAGGCAAGCTTTGAGCAGTATGTGAAGCATAAACATCTCAATAATGGTGATGATGAGGGTCATGATGGCGCAGAAGGCCCAGGCGAACATGGCGTAGTTCCAGTAGGTATGGCTGCTCCCTCCTCTGAAGGCACTTATGAGAAACGTAACCAGACACAGTATGATCTGAGCCATGTGCAGCCCTCCTCGTCCAGATAGCAGAGAAGAAGGAGTAAATGCAGCTTTGCCCTTAATATCATCAAGTACTCCCATCTCTATAAACTGAACTGAACAGCAGTTAAATTTCTTGTGCTATGTGTGTGCTCCCAGGTAGCTGTGGATACCAGCTGATCTGTTTTCCGTTGCTTTACAGCCCTCCTTTTCCACAGCATTTTCCTGCCCTCAGGCTTTGCATAATTTTCTTTGAGCAGACTCAGTGTAGTCATAAATGCCTACAGCACGCCTAGGTGAAGTGAGTGTTTCCCAAGAACACAATTAAGATAACACCTGTGTAGAGCTTTTTCATTTGTCTCCTGTTATTGTCTGTTTGAGTTCTTGTATAATGTCACGTAAACATTTTCTTGTGTATAAAAGATGGACAGTGAGACTGCCATTTCTCCTGAGCAACCTTGATGAATTAATGTCTGCTTACGTGTAACTGCTCCAGCTTGCAAGTCTTTAATAAACATTACATTGCATTCAGATCGTCTCTCTCCTGGTCTTTATTAAAGAAAACTATCATTTTTCCTTACACCAGGAGAAAATGCTCAGTCAATTCCAGCATGGTGCTGTGATAGGAGGCCACCTGTGCAACAAGTCCAGTCCTTAAATATTCCACTGTCAACTGTCAGTGGTATTACTTATAACAAAGTGGAAGCGATTGGGAACAACAGCAACTCAGCCACGTAGTAGGCCACATTAAAATCACAGAGTGGGGTCAGCGGATGCTGAGTCACATAGTGCACAGAGGTCACCAACTTTCTGCAGTCAATTGCTACACACCTCCAAACTTCATGTGGCCTTCAGATTAGCTCAAGAACAGTATGTAGAGAGTTTCATGGAATGGGTTTCCATGGCCAAGCAGCTGCACCCAAGCCTTACATCATTAAGTGCAATGCAAAACTTTGGATGCAGTGGTGCAAAGTACGCCACCACTGGATTCTAGAGAAGGTGAGACATGTTCTCTGGAGTGACGAATCATGGTTTTCCATCTGACAGTCTCATGGACGAGTCTGGATTTGGTGGTTGCCAGGAGAACAGTACTTGTCTGACTGCATTGTGCCAAGTGTAAAGTTTGGTGGAGGGGTTTTTTCAGGAGTTGGGCTCAGCCCCTTAGTTCCAGTGAAAGAAACTCTTAATGCTTCAGCATATCAAGACATTTTGGACATTTTGCTCCCAACTTTGTGAGAACAGTTTTGGGATGGGCCCTTTCTGTTCCAAGATACGGATAAGCAAATCTGGTGTGTAAGAACTTGACAGCCCTTCACAGTCCTGACCTCAACCTGATAGAACATCGAGTGGAAACTGCGAGCCAGGCCTTCTCGTCCAACATCAGTGTCTGACCTCACAAGTGCACTTTTGTAAGAATGGTCAAAAATTCCCATAAACACACTCTTAAACCTTATGGAAAATCTTTCCAGAAGAGTTGAAGCTGTTATAGCAGCAAAGGATCATATTATGATCCACTCATATTATGAGTGGAATGTCACTCAAATTCATATGCGTCTGAGGGCAGATGAGCAAATACTTTTGTCAATATAGTGTACATTTATTAGCAGTAGATACCTAATCAAAATTCCATATTCTGTAATCCAGACTTGTGGAAATTTCTTTTAGCTATTCCTGATGTAAAATAAATCCTAACCAAAGTGGTATCCCAGATCACGATTGGGATTCAGGAGTATATAGTCAAATAGGGATCTGTGAAAACTATCAATAGTCATCTCGCTAACCTGTTACCTAAGTTAAGTGTGTTGGGTATCCCAAAATGACAAAATGAAAGCTGTGCACATTATTAGTTATACTCAGATGTAACCTTTGCAACTTTAAATATTTGTTGTGCCTTATAACCCGAAGCAGTTCCCAATAAATCCCATTTACAGTTCCTTTTATGAATGTTTCTGCACGGACCCTGTTATGTGACCCTGCTTCAAGCTGATGGTTTCAGGTGCTACCGCATTTCTGTCGCCGAGATATCCTAATTTAAAAAACAAACAAACAGATATTCACGCTTTGTTGACAAAAACGCTTCAATCTGCTGATGGAATTATTTTTTTAAATTATCTTTTTAGGACAGCCGGTCCGTTGTATTAGCATTTGTTTTGGGGGGGAAGGTAAATAGAAAGCGCAACAGGAAGTTGTTGTCAGCGTAACCACCGCAGCAGTCACCAGTGTTTGGAACTATGCGCTCCCTTTAGTCTGTTAAAGCTGTACAGCTTTGAAAATAACTCTGGAGGAGGCCGTCGCATTGTTGGAACTCTACTTAGTTATAATGATAATCTCATTTTCTTGGGCTATTTATTTTATATTCGTGTCGAAGCCGGTGCTCGGAAAGAATTAGCCAGCACAGCGTCAGAGATGGGTCGATGACAGAGACTGCAGCAGCGGAAGAGTTTTGAGTGAACGCCGCCCAGCAGTTTTTGCACCGGCGAAATGGATTTTTCTAAATTCCTTGACGATGACTTCGACGTGAAGGACTGGGTGAATGGCGCCTTCAGGGTGGTGCAGAAGGACGCGCCGGGGAAGGCGGACGCACACGCCGCTACGCTGGTCATGAAGCTGCAGCTCTTCATCCAGGAAGTCAACAATGCTATCGAGGGTCAGTGCGTCTTTAGAGATTGTCCTCACTGCTGGAATTCCCTTTATTGTTTGCGGTACTAATTTAGGTAGACAATGACGAGTTTAAAAATGATACATGAACACGTTAGCAGCGTAAATAAAAACGGCATAAGACATTTTATAAATACCTCTTATAAATAAATACAGTTCAGCTGCTCTACAATCATCATAACCGTGTCAATTATCTAAGTATTGGTAACATCTATGTGTGCACTGGTAACAATTATTTATGCATTAGTAACAATTATCTATGAATTGGTAACATTTGTGTGTGCACTGGTAACAATTAGCTATGCATTAGTAACAATTGTCTGTGAATTGGTAACATTTGTGGGTGCACTGGTAACAATTATCTATGCATTAGTAACAATTATCTATGAATTGGTAACATTTGTGGGTGCACTGGTAACAATTATCTATGCATTAGTAACAATTATCTATGAATTGGTAACATTTGTGTGTGCACTGGTAACAATTAGCTATGCATTAGTAACAATTATCTATGAATTGGTAACATTTGTGTGTGCACTGGTAACAATTATTTATGCATTAGTAACAATTATCTATGAATTGGTAACATTTGTGTGTGCACTGGTAACAATTATCTATGAATTGGTAACATTTGTGGGTGCACTGGTAACAATTATCTATGCATTAGTAACAATTATCTATGAATTGGTAACATTTGTGTGTGCACTGGTAACAATTATCTATGCATTAGTAACAATTATCTATGAATTGGTAACATTTGTGTGTGCACTGGTAACAATTAGCTATGAATTAGTAACAATTATCTATGAATTGGTAACATTTGTGTGTGCACTGGTAACAATTATTTATGCATTAGTAACAATTATCTATGAATTGGTAACATTTATGGGTGCACTGGTAACAATTAGCTATGCATTAGTAACAATTATCTATGAATTGGTAACATTTGTGTGTGCACTGGTAACAATTATCTATGAATTGGTAACATTTGTGTGTGCACTGGTAACAATTATCTATGCATTGGTAACAATTATCTATGAATTGGTAACATTTGTGTGTGCACTGGTAACAATTATCTATGGATTGGTAACATTTGTGTGTGCACTGGTAACAATTATCTATGCATTGGTAACAATTATCTATGAATTGGTAACATTTGTGTGTGCACTGGTAACAATTATCTATGGATTGGTAACAATTATCTATGCACTGGTAACTATGCACTGGTAACAATTACATATGCACTGGTAAAAATTATCTGTGCTCAAGCCAGTTTGCCCAAGTCTTACGATTATAAAACATATACATATGTAAATTATACATGCAATAATATAGGTGTACACAACACTATTTTTCCAAGAAACATTTGAAAAAGAAGAAAGTAAAAGATCTTTTTTTTTTTTTTTTTACTGCTTTGCTCAGAGTATTCATGGATCTGTCAGGTTTCCGATATGTGTCCCCCCCCCAATAGTAAAGTCATTCCTACACCCCTGTTTACAAGTATGAAAAATGAGATGAATCATCTACTGTGTCACCAGATCTCAACCCAGTAGAACACCTGTGTGCAGAGTCACGTCTTAATCAGATAGTTTGTGGATCTCCATACTCACCTGTCATCACTTACTATGTTAAATATACAATGCGAGCAGAAATTAACTGGAGCTGCTCTTGATCGACCATTCCCATCAACTTTCAACAGGTGGCAGATAGCTGTCCCTCCCTGAACCTGGTTCTGTCATAGAACCAGGCTCAGATCTCTGGGGTTTTCTCTCTAGTGTTGCAGGGTCTCTACAATATCAAGCACTTAAACATAACTATTTGTATTTATACTGTGAACCAGTGCTGTATGAATGAAGTTATATTGAATTCAGCTATGACAGTCTTAAAAAAGTTAAATTTTGTTGAGGTGGCTTTTCATGAACAATTGCTGTGTTTGTGTATTTGTGTAGAGAGCAGTAACCAAGCCCTTCAAAATATGCCCCGCGTGCTGAGAGATGTGGAGGCTTTGAAACAGGAGGCTTCCTTTCTAAAGGAGCAAATGGTCATGGTTAAAGAGGACATCAGGAAATTTGAGCAAGAGACAGTGCAATCCATGCAGGTGAGTGCACAGTTCCAACAGTTAGTTGAAGTATATTAAGGATTTAAACATATTATATTGCATTTGGGAAACAATTGTACAAGTATTTGGTATTTCTAACATTGTGTTATTGAAATAATTTGTTTAATAGTAAGTTTTAACTGTATAATCGTTAAAGCCTAGCAGTGGCATGAAATGTGCACAGTACTCTGTATTTCTGAGGCTTGAGCTGTATGTTGCATGGATAATTTTAACCAGGTCCTGGTGGAGATAGATCAGGTGAAGAGTCGAATGCAGCTGGCAGCTGAAGCACTGCAGGAAGCAGACAAATGGAGCACACTGAGTGCAGACATTGAGGAGACCTTCAAAACACAGGTATGAAAGAATCTGCCGCAGAGCTTTTCTTGGTTATGACTCATACTGGCTCACACCCATATACACATTATAGATTCAATTATTGGAGTACTTTCTATTTAATGTGACTTTCTGGCTGTCCTAAAGAAACCCTATAAATTGATCCATTGTAGAGTCAAGGCTTTTCCAGTAATGTGTAATTACTGTGTTATTACTATTTTTATCCTTTGAAAGCAAATAATAATATATGATTTTGCAATGAGATTGTACATCCTGCATACAGGATGTACAATCTCATTGTACATCCTGTATAATGACAATAAAGGCATTCTATTCTATGTACATTAATGGTAATGATAGTAATTGTGTTTTCCTTTTTTACAGGACTTTGCAGTAATTTCTTCTAAGCTAACCAGCATGCAGAACAGCCTGGCCATGCTAGTGGACACACCAGACTACTCTGAAAAATGCGTTCACCTGGAGGCTCTAAAAAACAGACTGGAGGCCATGGCCAGCCCACAGATAGTAGCAACTTTTAATTCCATGTCTATAGGTAAGAACTCTGGAGAAAAGTGTTGTTTCTTGAAATTATTCTATCCTCAGTGTCTTTGTTTACCTTAGTTTGCTTACAGTGTACACACAGTATATATTCTTACATGCTTTTGCTACTCTGCAGACCAAGCCAAGCTGTTTGTTAAAGTCTTCACAGAGATCGACAGAATGCCACAGCTTCTTGCATACTACTACAAATGTCACAAGGTAGGTGCTGCAGGCCTCTCTGCTACCTATAAATCTTCACAAAATCTTATTCTGATAAATTTGAGCCAACGCATGAATTAATGTCTGCTTTGCTGCTCTCAGGGCCAGTTGGTGGGCATATGGCAGGATCTCTCTCAGAGCGAGCTCAGTCTGAATCAGCAGCTGTCAGAATTCTATGACACCTTGCTTTCCACTTGGCATGCTCAGATACAGTGGAGCAGCCAGGTAAGATGAACTGTGTTACCAAGATAGACACCAGTCTGGTTTTACTTCTATAACAAGTTGTAGTGCTAACCATTTTTTTTTTTCTTCTCAATCCACTTAGGTGTTCAGGAACCCATATGAAGTGGTGACAGTTTTGCTTATCCAGACCCTGGGGGCCATGGTGCCATCCATCCCTGTGTGCTTGAGCACGGCCATGGAGCGGGCAGCCCATGAGCAGCGTCTGGACACTCTGCTTGAGCTCCATCACACCACGTCCACCTTTGGACACAATGTGGAAGCAGCAATGTTACCACACCTGGGTATGCACATGAGCCACATCTGTAAATAGGGATGGCGGAAAATGTGGGAAACATTGTCTTTATGTGTTTTCCTATTCCCTCCTCAGGTGAACATAACCTCCTGAAGCTGAGTGAGCTGGTCTGTGCTTTGTATGATCCCTATAAATCTTATCAGCTACAGTATGGAGATCTGGAGGAAGCTCACCTCCTCATCCAGATCAGCGCAGTGCCTTTGGTTAGACACCACCTACACACAGTTGCAGTAATTAGTTGTAGTCTGATCTTTATCTAAATCATAATTATATACATATACAATCTGACTAACTGACAACACACAAGCAGTTGTATGTTTTACATCTTAAGCACAGTGAGAAATTGATTAATGTTCTGGCTGGGAAAAACGTAAGTGAACCTGTTTGCTAACAACTTGTCCAAAAGGTACTTGGAGTCAGGTGTGGCAGTAAAGGTGTTGTTGTGCCCCTCCCTGTAATTAAACAAAGCATGGTTGCTGATTAAGTCTGCTCTTCTCTAGAAAGCTTAGTAGGACTCATCATTTGTAAAAACAAGTTTAACTTCCTCTTAGAATACATGCATGAAGTCAGAGAATGCTAAAAGTTTAGAGTTTCTAAAGACCTGGGTGTCTAAAACTGTTTACAGGTGAATGAAAGGCAGGGCTGTAGTGACACTCCATGTAAAGGGGATCACATCAGAAGTACAGCATGCAAACATAAAAGAGGTTTTTTTTAAAAAAAAAAACAAAACAGGAACACCTGCAGAAATATGCAGGATTTCTCAAAGTTTGCAGAAGGCCACCTGGATGTTCCGCAACTCTTCTAGGACAGTTATTTTTGTGGACACATTATTTCTAGCAAAAATGCACACATGTTTGGAGGAAACGAGGCACTACACAGTAACACCAAAACCTCATCGCAACTGAGTCATGGTGGAGAGACCATCATGCTTTGGAAAGGCCAAATCAGCCCTTAACACGATTAAGATGTTGTAGCATGAACTCAAGTGAGTTGTTCAGTCAATTCATCCTTGAAATACTCATGACCTAAAAATGTTTTTGTAGAGAGCAGTGTGTGCTGCCTCCACTGAGAGTAATTAGTCAGTGTGTTCAGTAAAGATGTGAAATGTGCGACTGAATGTGTGTTAGTAGTTTACTCCAGTTGTGTTTGTCTATAATTGTGACTTAGATTAAGATCAGGCCACATGTCATGATCGATCAGTGTCCTCTAATGAATCACTTTCTCTTGGAACTGTGCTCGTAATTTTCCGTTTTATTCCACCTCCTGTTTCACACGTTTTACAGGAACACGGGGAGGTAATTGATTGTGTAGAAGAGTTGAGCCACTCTGTAGGCAAGTTGTTTGGCCTGGCTAGTGCTGCTGTGGACCGCTGTGTCAGACTGACTGATGGACTTGCAGTGTGTGGCCTCCTCAAAGCTCTCAAAGCCCTCTTCACCAAGTAAAGAGCCTTTACTCACAATCACACAAAACATGTACTGTATGAATCGTTACAATATAGCAGCCCTTTGATTTATTTCTAGATATAGTTTGTCTGATTTTAGCATTGATGATTCAATGTGATGCTGACTCTAGGTATGTGTCAGACTTTTCCACAACACTCCAGTCAATCAGGAAGAAGTGTAAACTTGAGGATACACTAAGTTCATCAGTTTTCCAGGAGGACTGGACAGCCTTCCAGAACTCAGTCAGGTTATTGCCTTTTTACTTTTGTTATAATTCACTTGGATTGCAAATTATGATGTGAAAAACACTTGGTGTTCTTACTTTTTAAAAAACATTTTTTTATTCTTTGCAGGATCATTGCCACATGTGGAGAGTTGCTTAGACAATGTGGGGCCTTTGAACAACAGCTATCAAACAAGTGAGTGAATCTTTATGTTGAATATTTTCCAATTTCACCTGACTCCATCCGACAGTGAGCGCACTGTCAAGAGGTTGAGCTGGCATTTTAAGGAAAATGCCTGCTCTCTTTGTGATTTAGGATCCTGGCCACAGCAGGTAAGTACTTGTCGGAGTCGTACAGCCCACGCAGCCTGGCAGGAATCCAGGAGGCCAGTTCCACAGAGAGGAAGAGCGCCACCAAAAACCCTTGGCAGGAGTACAACTACCTTCAGAGGGGAAATGTGGCAGAATACAACAACCTGATGGAACTCCTCTACTCATTAAAGGTATGACAGTTTTCTGAAGTGAACCCTTACATTTGGTTAATCAGGGTCCCTGTGTAGCTCTTATGCATCTCTTTCCCCTCTTTCCACCTGTTTTGCAGGAGAAAGGCACAGGTAACTCCAGCTTGTTAGCAGAGCCCAGAACAGCTATGATCAGACTCAATCAGCAGGCCAATCAGCTGGCCTTTGACTCGGTCTTCCTGCAGATCAAACAGCAGCTCTGCCTCGTCTCCAAGATGGAGGTGATTCCGTGTCAAGTTTCTGCGTTATTTAATTTCATATAAGGATAGAGATGATTTGAGAGCGTGTGTGCTGAAAGCTTTTGGATTAAGTTTGTGCATTTGAGTGGTGGATGTGCTGTATCTCTTTAATCTGTTTGATTTGTGCTCCTTGTTTAAGAGTCAAGAAACACGTGGTCTTGGAGAGAGCTACACGGAGGACCTGCCTACTTTCAGCCTGTCACCACAAGAGTACATTACAAATGTTAGTCAGGTTTGCTTTGAATATAGGTCAGATCAATACAAAAAACAAAGCAAAACAGGATTTATGTTATAGGAGAATCTAGTGCCATTTGTACATATTTATAGAGACCAGTTGAACCAGAGTAAATGACTTTGCTTTCCCCCATATAGATAGGACAGTACCTGATGTCTCTGCCACTCCACTTGGAGCCTTTTGTGACACAAGAGGACCCAGCATTAGAGATGGCCTTACGTGCTGGGAAGCTGCCTTTCCCTCCAGAGCAAGGTTACTGAAAACAGCCCCTGTCCATTTTCCCTAGAAAGTTAAAGACACTTTAGATATTTCTAACACTCAACTTATTTCAAAAGGAAACATCTTGTGAACCTATGCCTTCCTGAAACACCTTTTTTCCTTCTGTTTTAGGTGATGACCTTCCTGAGCTGGACAACACAGCAGACTACTGGTTGGGCTCCATTGCTCGGGCAACCATGCAGACCTACTGTGATGCCATTTTACTAATCCCCCAGCTGAGCCCCCATTCCACTAAACAGCTGGCCACAGATATCGGTACAGTAACCAAAATGCAGGATGTCGAATTTGTACTTACAGGGATCAATTGGAAGTGTTGGTAGCCTGAAATTATATCACAACATTTGAACTGATCACTCCCGTTTCTGCTCCACAGACTATCTGAGTAATGTGATGGATGCTCTGGGCCTGCAGCCATCACGCACCCTCCAAAATATCGTAACTCTTCTTAGGGCTAAACCAGAAGACTACAGACAGTCCGCCAAGCTGCTGCCTCGACGACTGGCATCTACCATCGCTGCACTTCGGTGCATCGACTACTAGGAGCAAGAGAAAAGGAAAAGGACTCTATAGGTAGCGGCTCTGGGTACTTCCTGTGTAAACAAACAGAAGAATGTAATATTAATAGCAGCTGGTTTACATGTTACAGTTCCTTGAATATCAGATTTGCTAATGACTATTCTCACTCACAGCTGTAACATTTAAAGACGTTTGTGTCTAAATATGGCATTTATGGAACAAGATTCAAATAAGGGCGGACCTGATTTTTTTTTTTTTTTTTTACTGATTAATGTTTGTGGGTTTGAAGTGGTGACGTCTCACCAGTGATGATGCCTTCATGTGAAACCAAAAGGTGAATGTGTCCTGATTTGACATTTTTCACTTCTGCGTTTATAAGGTGGGGTCAGCTTCAGAGCATTTAAATCTATATAAATCATATATTTGACATCTGTCATGCTAAAAAAATGAATCTTAATTATTAAATTATATTTAGGTAATATTTGTGATATAAGCTTTATTAATGTCTGTTAATTGAACTTCAGAAATAAGGGAAGAATTGATCTGTCTCTGTTGATGTAGTGGGGGTTGAACTGATAACATGGTTAATATTTTTTCATGCAGCATGGTGAAAATGTGTATATAAAACATGGACGTAAACACTATAAGTGATTGTGTGTTATTTTAATTCACCAGATGGAATGGAGGGCTGAATTAGAATCCCGCTGTCTGTATGTTCAGTATCTACAAGTGTCTAATGCGTTGTATGTTTCTACCTGAAATATATTTACACCTTTAAGACATGAAAATTGGCATGTCTGTCGCAGTTAATTGTCAGGGGACTCAAGTGGGCAACAAAGGCTTTACTGTAAAGCTGTTTTCACACATTTAAACTCCTGAAAGCACGATGTCGGCTTTGTCCTTTCTCACAGCAGGAGATAGTGCATGTAGATGTGTTATTACTCCTGGAAATATTGGGGTTTATACACCATTCACATTGGGGGGGGGGGGGGGGGGGGGGGGGGGGATCAAAGGTTAGAGATTGTGGCATGACCAAATTAATTGTGACCTGCAATGAACTCACAATCTTGTTACCTTTTTTTTTTTTTGTTTGCATTTTTGGCCACAGTGGCTTTTATCATCAGTGGAGAGAGACAGGAAATGGGGGAAAGATACAGGGGAGGCACGCAAGCAAACGTCCCGGCGATGGGCTGGGACGCGAACTCGCGCCACAACGCGGCATATGTATGGGGTCGCTGGCTTCACCACTAAGCCACCCAGGCGCCCGCAATCTTGTTACCTTTGAAGTGGTTGCATCAATGACAGGTGCCAGATCTGTGAGCACACCCAGTCAGTTGCTGTCTTCAAAGCAACTTTGTTGCATTGAAATGACAATGAATTTCCCATAAGAGTCAGTCTCCTATCAGTTTATGACTGACGGGTGATTGCAGTGCCTTGGCAATCTGTCTGCATTTATAAGAGTGAGAGTGAGTGCAGTTAGCCCACTTTTGATTGGAAGGCAATAGCATGTGTCACCAGGTGGGGGGCAACCTGTCTCCAAAGAATAGTGGTACTGTAGCCAGTTGGTCCCACCTACTTGCAGCCAGTCACTGAGTTCAAAGAAATTAAATGCAATCCCTGGGTAACTGCCAATTTTAATTTAATTTTTATTATTATTATTTTGGAAAGGAGGTCGCCCTCCTATTTTTATGCTAGTGTGACAGAATCATTAGGGAGCTCCCTGCTTATCAATAGTGATGGGCATTCCTCTTCTTTTGGCGCAGCATGCATCTTCCTGATCCTGGTTCTACTAAAGGTCTCTTCCTGTTAAAGAGGAGTTCTTCCTCCCCACCGTCGCCAAGTGTTTGCTCATAGGGGATCATCTGCTGGGGTGCTGTCGCTAATATTGTGGGGCCCTTCGCATGCAGTATCAACTACCTTGAGACGACTGTTGTCTCGAACTAGCGCTAGACTTGTATAAGTAAACTAAATTGTAACTGAACTGAGTTTTTCACGATTTCCCGACATGCCAATGACACAGCCATTGGTCTTTAGAATATTAGAAAACGTCAGCTGATAATGAAAATGACTGATTAGGCCTCTTGTGTCTTTTTGTGTGACTAATGGAACTAGAACAATTTCTAACAATTGGGGTTTTTTTGTTTTTGTTTTTTGCTTAATTTAATTTAATTTTTTACAGCCTAGTACCACTGATTTTAAGGCACTAGTACTCTGGTAAGTGGTAGTGGCTTTTTTTTTTTTTTTTTTTTTTTTTAAGAGTCGATCGTGTTAAAAAAAAATCACCCCGGTATTCAGCTATATATTGTGTAAATAATATGACAGAGTAATATATTACCATTGCTACCGGATTGGCTGCGATCCGTTTCCGTGCTGTCCGCAAACGGGGACGGAGCATCATCACATGCTGCTGTACCTGCTCTCCTCCAACATGGACCAGTGTTTGGCCCTGACGTCAGCCGTTACCGCCCTGCCTGCAGTATCGGTGCCCACAGATGATGATGATGGAGACGGGAGAAGCGGCCTCGCCGTGAATCTCACACGGAGGCGGAATTAAGACGCACGAAGTGGACAAGTATCTATCTATTTTGTTAAACTTTCGTATGGGGAAACAGAAACGTCCGCTTCATACGTCTGGCGCAAGAAGAGATGCCCCACAGCAGCCAAACGCGAGGCAGCGGCGGGCTGTGTCGCTCCGATCGGGGGTTCCTCAGTTTGGCGGAGCTCCTGTGGAGGCGATTTAGGGAAGACGTCCACTGGGCTCACATCTCCAACCCGCCAGTTTTCAACATCGCCGTGGATTCGATGGCTGGAGTAGCAGAAATACCTTTAAAAGGGTGGAGCTGCGGTTTGTTTAATAAATGATGAGGAATTCCGCTCGTCACTCTCAGCCTAATTGCGAGGGGTTAATTTGATGTTTATGCGTGCCAGACATTGATACCCAACCCCAGCGCCTTGTTTTTTTTTCCTTTTTCTTGATTATTTGTTTGCATCCTAACAATGACACAGGTGATGTTATGTCACCGGACCGACCATTTGAAATGACGATGGCTGCTGGCTGGTGCGGGACTACCCCAGGCATTCATGTAAAGCACCCTGATAGCGACTCTCCGCGGAGGCAGTTTATGCAATCCGACGCAGTGTTGCAAGTGGGCCGATGATTTGATGCTACTGTTCTGTCTCCATATGATATGATCCCCAGAACTGCCGGGCCTTTATGTTTCAGTGAAATATGCTCAGGCCTCCTGTAAAGCACTACAGAGCGAGGGAGCTGTCAGTGCGCACGGGCGAGGTGTTTCTCTGAAAAGGGGGTGCCCTCACTGGAATTAAGTCGTGAAAGCGGGGAGGGGTGGGGGGAAAAAGCAATCATGTCTAAAGTTGTAAGTAACAAGGAGAAGAAATCCTTCAGCAAAAAGCTGTTCCGGAGGAGCTCGGTGCGCTCCGTGGGGAGTTTTATGAGCAGAGTTCTCCGGACTCTCTCGACTCTGTCTCATTTTGGCACCGACGAACAGGCCGTCGAGGATGAGAAGGACGAGGCAACTTTGCTCCCCAACACCACAGGGGGATCAGTCCCGTCTGACGACAGCGACTGCGGGGGTTTCCCCTTCGGGGACAAGGTGCCGGGTGTCGCCGGACTCAAGAACCACGGCAACACCTGCTTCATGAACGCTATCTTACAGTGCCTGAGCAACACGGAGCTCTTCGCTGAGTACCTGGCTTTGGAGCAGTTCAAAGGTGAAGAGACGACCGGGAACAACGACAAAGCCAAGTCCAACGGGGTGCTGGTGCAGAAGAAGGGGGGCAGCCAGCAGCAGCAGCCGGAGACAGGGGAGGTAACCGAGCAGCTGTCCGGACTGGTTCGGGCTCTGTGGACCTTCGAGTACACACCTCAGCACAGCAGAGACTTTAAGGTAGGTCCTGGACCCCCATATAAGACCCTTGTCCTATATGAGTTCGCAGAAGTTTGACAAACAAATAAAAAACAAACGAGCAAAATGTGTCCAGAAAAAAATAGTTTAATGTTGGACTGGTTTTTTATTTTGTAATATTTTGAAGTTTTATTGCTGTTGCCCACCACGAGCCTCAATTTAAGCATTCATTTATTTATTCTGAATATAAATGAGATGATGGATAATCTGCTGCACCTTGTAGGCCAAGTTTTTGCCTCCTACAGTAAATGAACTTGTGAAGCAAACTGTTTTTTGAGTTATTGGCTGCAAATAAATGTATTTTTTGTGTTCTCTAAACTGTAAATCAGCGCCTTCCTTCAAATGGCTAGAAAATAAATGAGCGTGAGCTTATTAAATATCATGAAGATGATGAATTTTATATTTTAGATATGGCACTTTTAGTTTCTGCCTTTGACCAGGGAGTAATTGTCACACAAGGGCCAGCAATACATGCACTTTACAAAAAGCCTTTGTTTCCTAATGAACCGTGCAAAGTCAGTGTTTATAGACTAACACTTCTTTCTTTAAAATTCTGCTCAACTGAATCCTGAGCTGAGCTGATTTCAAGCTCCCTGACTGGATCAGCCTTGTCTGGTTTTTCATCATCACCTCTTAAATCTTCATCCCAACATTGAAAAGTTTGTCACGATCACAAAGGTTTGCTCTTGCGCAACAAGGACGCCTTTTCTCTCTCTTGTGATGTGTTCTTGAAAAGTTCAATACAAAATGGAGAGAGAAAAAACAGAACTGGGCCGTACAGCACATTCTTTGTTCTTGACAATGTTACTATTTCTGTCCATTTTTTTTTTCTGCCTTAGTTGCCAGCCAGACTGCAAACAGTCCAGCTGGATATAGATTATTTTCATCAGTCAGGGGGATTGAATTGAATTGAACTGGACAGAGAAACGTGAGTAACGGCACTTGAAAAAGAGCTAATCTTAGTATCAAATTTGTAGTAAACACCTTTTTTTCTAAAGCTAATGTAAATAATTAGGACTAGTAACACCTCCAACTGGTGCTTTTAAAAGTGTAATTTCATATATATTTTGGAGAACACACATACACACACACACACACACACACACACACAACAGATGATTAAGTTCTCTTCAAATGTCTAAAAAATACTGCTACAACCTTAAACGCTAATTGGACTTCAGCAAAGCAGGCTTTGTTGTGTTAGTGTACATTAAAGATGGACATTTGCTGATTTTCCATGTCTTTTCTCAGACCATAATCTGAGCCTAAACTGAAAGCACTTGAAGATCATTAGGGAGACCTCTGTAATAATAACACGGGGGAATTATCTTGTAGTCCATTTTCTCTCAGAAGCTGTTGGTTTGAGGATTTTGTTGTAGTACACCATCAAAGCTGTCAAAGATTTTGCACAATTTGTGCATATGTCTAAGAGAAGCTATTTTATTTGTCCAACAAGTTTGGAAATTCCTTTATTATAGCAACTAAAATGAAGTGAAACGTAACGAAAATATAAGAAAATAGCTTAAAAAATGTAGGATGGTAAATAGCTCAATAAAATAAACTAAAAAGTAAAATAACATTTTTATAAGGTAAAAATATCAAAATAAATACAATTACATAAATTAAGCATAAATAGAAATATTAAGTTATACTATAAATATATAAGACAATAAAATATCTCAAATTCAACAACAACAACAACAACAAAATTAAAGTGGCTGACGAAATGTAGTTAAAAGCATCTCGGTAAATATCAGATGACAATAAAGTGGCTCAGTGTAACACTGTAAAGTGTAGTGGACAATCCAATAGAGTCACTCTACACAACGTGTCAAGTGTTGTGACAATGCCTAAAAAAAGACATTTAAAATGAGGAAAAAACTATTCTTAATCACGCTGACACAGAGTGAAAGGAAGGGCACACCCTGGATTGGTCACCAGTCCATCACAGAATGACAGAGAAGCACCATTTAGCCAGTTTGAAACCAACAATTAACCTGATGCACGGCTTTGATGGAAAGCTATGCAGACACATGCAACATGCAAACTCCAAACTGAGGGGCCACAGCCAACCGAGAGGTTTAAACTAGGAACCTTTTTAATATGTCACCACTGTGCTGCCAGCCCACCCATGTCTTGTTCATAGAGCCTGACCGATATAATTTTTTTTAAGGCTGATACCGATACCGATATTTGGTGATTTAAAAAGCCAATATAGCGGCTGATATTTTTTTTCTTTCAGCCAATATAGCGGCTGATATATTTTTTTCTTTAAGAGACACAAAACATAAGCAGATTTCCTTAACATTTGTCAGGGTCTTTACTAAACAAATATAATAGTGGCTTCATGGTATAGTGGTTTACACATTTGCCTAATAAGCAAAAGATTCCTGTTTTAATTCCAGAAGACACAAATCCATTTGGGTTTTTGTTGGGAAGGGCATCCAGTGTAATACAAACAAATTTTTTTTCTGCCCAGCTCTGCTCGGATCAGCTGGTTGTTAAGCTTCCCAACAGGGAAGTTGCAGATTGCCCTCTAGTGGACAAATTATGCAACATGAACACTCCTGAACATTATTTCTCCTGTCTCTTCTTTTCTTTTTAAATTTTCATTTACCTGGGATTATAAATGCCAATAAAGACATACTGGAAAATCCCTAATGGGCTCTACTTGTTGAAACAGATCCAACCAATGGTGGTAGTCTGTCATGCTGTGCTTCTGTTTGTATTTGAATATTTAATGCTTACGTTCAGGATTTATTTATTTATTTTTTTAAATCTGTTTTGTCAACCAAAAAGAAAAAATGGGAGAGTGAGTTAGGCCATTGCCTTATAGCACTCATGCACAAAAGGCAATGCGATTACAGAAACAAGGAAGAAATAATCATCCATCTTCAAAATACATGGCAAGCATAGTTATATGTTCTCTGGTGGTTTCATTGTGGTTTTTATGCCTTATTTACTTTACACTAATTTGTCTCATTTAACCCTTTCGAGCTCAACCTGCCATTTCTGCCAAACAGAAAGCTTGCATTGCAAACGGGAGTTATGAGGTATGAAATGTAAGGGCACTTATTTTGCAGGAAAAGACCAACAACTCATGGTAATGAGCTGCATTATGAAAACGATATCTCAGCTTCTAATGTGGTCTCTCAGCTGGGAGTGCAGGACTAAACTGGTGGATTACTTATTTAAATGGCTGAATGTCAGTATCATACCATTTTGATACAGATTTGGCCTATCAGCAAACAACACGACATTAATCAATGGCAGTGGCAGATTTTAATTATTTTTTTTTGGTCAGTTTTGTCAAATCAGTTTGGGTCTGGCTATATTATCAAGAGTGTTATGAAAAATGAAAGCCTTTAAAGCAGTTTAGCTATTGTTTTATATTACATAATGAACAAAAAGGGGAATAACAACAAAACAAAGCATCAACAATCCGCACAGTTAGTACCAGCTTAGAATTTCATATTTTGTGCATCCCTAGCTCTGACCTCCAGGAATAATAATCCCATTTTATGGACAGTGTCTAGTCTGTTGTTAGCCAAAAATACACACAGCATAACAGTTCATAGCTTACTATTTTTGTCAAGGTGCTCTGTTTCAAAGACACTCAGATATTTAAAAATGAATCACTGATGTCATCTCAGATCTCTTTACTTAAAGACAACCTTGGTGGTTAAGCCACAGAAGGAAGGCTGGCTTTTTTTTTTTTTTTTGGACACTTTTGTACAAAATGCTGAGGCTGCCTTTCTAACTGCTCTAAAATAAGGACGACTGTCCCATAGGAGAAGCTGAGCAGGCACACAGTACCCAGTCCCCTCATATCTTTGACCTTGTGTAACATTTGATAGCCCGTGCATGGAGGTGACTTTACGGCTGCCAGCCTGGGTGGCTTTGTGGAGTACACACTGTTTTAATCTCCGGCAGCTAATTGTTTAAGGTTAAGCTTCAGCCTGTGTCCTTGCTTCGCCATGCCATAGCTTTCCTGACCTTTAGGACTGTATTGATCATTGCCCTGGTCAAATGTACTGAATATTTCATGATTAAGCAATGCTGGAAACAGAAGCAGTGCTCACAGTGAAATCCAAAGCCATGTCTGTTTTGTGTGCAATCCTCTGAAATCCATCCAGTTTCTTGATTTCACTGTTTTTCTCTGCAGAATGTGGTGTCAAAGAGTGCCCTTCAATTCAGGGGAAATTCCCAGCACGATGCCCAAGAATTCCTCCTCTGGTTGCTCGATAGAGTGCACGAAGACCTCAACCAAATCATCCCCCTTGACAGCAGACCCCCCAGGAAGGTAAACACCCATTTAGATCACAGTTAGGGGTTAGTGTTCTAAAGTAATCTGATATAGAACAGCATATTCAACAATTGCTGAACATTTTAATTGCTTCTTCTGTGAATGCTGCTGTTGTTTTACACGCATTTGTTGTTGAATAATTCTTCATTGTGTGTTTTTTTTTCCCAGCCTCCAGTAGAAGAAGAACCTGTCCCTGAAGGATCTCCACTACCAGCACCTGGCTCTTTTGTACAGGAGCTGTTTCAGGCACAATACAGGTGACATTTCATTTTGATTAAATACAGTAGTGGTGTGTAAACACAAAGAGGGTGAAAAGAGATGAGTGGAGAAGAAACAGTGCATCATGGAAAGCCCCCAGAAGTCTAGGCCTTCCAGCGCAACAAATGTATTTATTTTTTTTGTAAAATCTATTTCTGTAATATGATCTTGCATAGCATTTTGTAATCTGGTCATTCTGTGCAAATGCTGCTACTTACTACCATTTTGGAGTGTCAGTTTAACACATTGCCAGAAGTATTCACTCGTCTGCCTTCACACACATATGAAGATGAGTGAAGCTATAACAGCTTCAACTCTTCTGGGAAGGCTTTCCACAAGGTTTAGGGGTGTTTATGGGAATTTTTGATCATTCCTCCACAAGTGCATTTGTGAGGTCAGACACTGATCATGTTGGAATGGGAAGGGGCCATCCCCAAACTGTTCCAACAAAGTTGGGAGCATGAAATGCTCCAAAATTTCTTGGTATGCTAAAGCATTAAGAGTTCCTTTCACTGGAACTAAGGGGCTGAGCCTAAAGCCTAGTGGACATAGACCACAGACAACAACACAACAAAGGACTAAACAACACTGAGACCTTAAATAGGTAATTAGGGAAAAGAGAGACAGCTGGGGAGAACGAGGCACAGGTGAACAAAATGACACTAATGACACGAAGGAAACAAACCTGAACACAAAGCACACAGGACAAGGACCTGCCAAAATAAAACAGGAAGTGAACATGATAAAACGGAGACCTAAACGCAACACTCAGGAAAACAACAGGAAGTGAAACTAAACACAAAACTTGGGACAAGGAACCAAGACACAAGGAGACAGACACACTGAGTTAAACAGAATGAACAGCCCAGGATCATGACATTTCCATGAAGCTCCCTACAAACTGTTCTTGAGCTAATCTGAAGGCCACATGGAGTTTAGAGGTCTGGAGCGATTGACTCTGCAGAAAGTTCGCTCACTATGTACCTCAGCATCCGCTGACCCAGCTCTGTGATTTTATGTGGCCTACCACTTCATGGTTGAGTTGCTGTCGTTCCCAATCTCTTCCACTTTGTTATAATACCACTAACAGTTGACTGTGACTGTGGAATATGTAGTAGCAGGAAATTTCACAACTGGACTTGTTGCACAGGTGGCATCCTATCACGGTACCACGCTGGAATTCACTGAGCTCCTGAGAGCGACCCATTCTTTCACAGATGTTTGGAGAAGCAGTCTGTATGCCTAGGTGCTTGGTTTTTACACCTGTGACTGTGGAAGTGACGAGAACACTGGCATTCAATGATTTGGATGAGTGAGTGAATACTTTTGGCAATATAGTGTAGTTATTGATTCTGGACATTTTTGATGGTATTGTATGTGTAGACTATTATTAACATTATCAGTTGTTTTGTCAGTTATCGTTTGTTGGCCCTGGTCAACATATTCTTCAAGTTTATAAGGACTAGTGAGACTAGTGGGAAATGAAATGAATCATGTAATGTCAGTGTAATAACAAATACAGCTACCAAGACCTCTAAAACTAATTAAGTAACAAGGACAATTGCAAAATACACAAACAACACGGAGAGCCACACAAAAGGAAGGTTTTGTACTTGATTGTTAGTTGGCTGGGAGCATGTACTTCCTGATGTAACCCCAATAAAATTAACTTTTTGTACCGAGTGAAAAACAAAACAATCTAACGAGTAATTAGAAGGACTTGCAGGTCCTGATAGGAAGAAATTGCATCATGTTTCCAGTTTTTATGGATAGTTGACCAATCTGCCTGCTGGCGGTAGCTTCACATGACAACATAAAAGTGGTGGCAGTTGTAACTGAAGTAAATGTGCTTGCTCTCTAAACAAAATTTAAGCTGCATTAATTAATTCTACTCATTTCTCTGTTTAGATCTTCCCTGACTTGCCCTCACTGCCAGAAACAGAGTAACACCTTTGATCCTTTCCTCTGCATCTCACTGCCAATCCCGGTACCTCACACAAGGTAAGGTGACTCTGCGTCTAGTTTACGAGTAAGACAATAGCCATTAGACAAATAAAAAGTCCCTGTATCCAAAACTGTAATGAGACAAGATCCAGTCTGAACTCTTAAAAAAAAAAAGATTGTCAAAGCCAGCACAGACAAACACTATGAAAGATGTGACAGGAGAAAGCTAAAATTAGAAGATGCTGTCTATCTTTGGAACAGTGGTCCAGTCACGGTTATGAAACAGCCAATTAAATTCAGCCGTTCTGTTGTGCAGGCCCTTGTATGTGACAGTGGTGTATCAAGGAAAGTGCTCCCACTGTATGAGAGTCGGGGTGGCGGTGCCTCTCTCTGGCACCGTGTCCAGGTTGAGACAAGCTGTGGCCCAAGAGACCAAAATACCTGCCCAACAGGTGACGTCCGCATTTAAAACTTTCCTTTTTAGGCCATGACGATAGCGTGCGCTACTGCAACGAATCTGCATCACAAATCGTTTTGTTTTTTATTCCCTATCATTGCTTAGATTGTTCTCACCGAAATGTACTACGATGGCTTTCATCGCTCTTTCTGCGATGATGACGACGACCTCGAGATCATTCAGGAGAGCGACTCCATCTTTGCCTTTGAGACACCTGAGCTGTTCAGACCAGATCAGATCCGCTCCAAGCGAGGCGGTACAGCATCCTGCTTACTCCCTTGAAATTAGTTTAGCTCTTTGTCTTGGTACAGTGGGTTGAGTTGGGATTGCATTAGAAGTGGACTAATATTGGGAAAATGTTTTGTTTTGTTTGTTTGTTATTTTTCCAACGTTTACTTTTGTGCATTCATTTTAGGGAGCCCACATGCAAATCTCAATCAGAACAACTTGAAGTACGGGACAGATAATAACAGGATGTCCCCACAAATACAAGAGCCTACAACACCACCTCAGAGTCCCAATAAGAACAGTGGGCAGGCTGAGAAGATTGTCCTGCTGGTGTGCAACAGAGCCTGTGCTGGACAGCAAGGACGCAGGTGCTTTAATAGACAAAGCTGTGTAAGAACTGCATTTATTAAGCCATAAATGTGTTAAAACTTGCTGTTTATGCACTTTCTTGCAGGTTTGGTAATCCATTTATTCTATATTTGGAGCGTACAGTGACCTGGGATATACTACAGAAAGAGATTTTGGAGAAAATGAGGCATCTTTTGCGCCCTGGAGTCTTTGTACAGGTGCATATTAAGATGCAAACACACAAACCTTCACATTTTAATAACCTTTTAATTCTTTTAAGTTTTATCATGTGTTACCCTTGATGGCCTGTAGGTGGGGCCCTTCACTTTGCGTGTGGTAGGAGTGGTTGGAATCACGTATCTCTTGCCTCAGGAGGAGCAGCCGCTCTGCCATCCCTCTGTGGAGAGGTAATGCCACATATCAAATCCCCACTAGGGGGCAGTATTACCTCACCTGAAATGTCACTGAATGAATCCTGCTGTGTGTTCAGTCCAGTTGAATGTGATTGAAGAGCCTCAGTGTGTCTTCCTTGGTATTGATGTCAAAATAAATCCTGAGATGTCTGATAGCTTGTCTGGTTCTTATAGATTTTCTTCACAGAGGGCATTGACCCCTGTGGTTGTTGCATGGATTTTTTTTTTTAATGAAAAGAAAGATGTGGAGTGACATTTGCTCCACTTTGTGTTACATGAATAAACAAACAGCAAACTCCTTCAAACTAAACTTTAAAACATCAAAAATAAAATAATTGATTACCATCACAAGCTCTTTTTACAGACAGGAAGACTTTAAGATAAATTTAATCATATATTTACATTATATATTGTAAATCTTTATGTGCTATTATAATAATGCATGCAAAAGTCTGTTAAATGCTTAAAATTGAATGCTTAATGTGTTTCTGGTCTAACTTTGAACAGAGCATACAAGTCCTGTGGTCCTGGAGGACCCCCTCATGTCAAAATTGTTGTTGAATGGGACAAGGAGACAAAAGACTAGTACGTGAGAGACTCAGACACACACACATTTCAATAAACCATGGGCAGATATGTAAGCTGCTATGTCTCTTTAATGTAAAGATAGTACTGTGCAAAAGTCTTGAGCCACCCCTCATTTCTGTACTGTGTTTCCAAGGAGCCAAGTGGTCTTGAGCAATCTGAAAGCCTTTCAAATAATCCAGCAAAGACCTGACACAGAACCTGAGAGATGTATCTGGCCCTTCAATTAATCCATCACCTGTTCACTGAAGCCTCATCAGAAATGGTCTCACTGGAAGGGTGGCTGTGAAGAAGCCATATTTAATGGAGGGAAACAAAATGCTGAGTTATGCCAAATTACACAAGAACTGGACTGAAAATCAGTGGCAACATGTTTGATGGAGTGATGAGTCCAAACCTGGAATTTTTGGTTCAAATCATTCTCAGTATGTACAGAGGAGGTCAGGAGAGAGGTACAACAGCAACTGTCTACAGCCATCTGTAAAACATGGAAGCTTTGTCTTGGTTTTGCTGCATTTCAGCATTACTGAAGCAGTGTGGGATCATCTTGACAGAGAAAGGAACAAAAGGCAGCCAACATCCAAAGGAGAGTTTTGAATGTCCTTCAAGAAGCCTGGAAAACTATTGAAGACTACTTACAGAAATGACAAGAAAGCTGCCTAAAAGAGTTCAGGCTGTGTTGAAGCTTATTAGAATTATACAAACTCTGTTTTCTCCTTATATACTGTATTTCCATTTGTACATGTTTCAATAAATCGCTGGACCTATTTTCCATTTTCCTAGCAAAATCTAAAGAAGTGAGGGGTGAGTCAAGGCTTTTGCACAGAACTGTATAGCAACTCTTTTGAAGTTTTGTATTCCCTCTGTGACTTGTGCTGTGTTACGCCAACAGTCTGTTCAAAAGAACTGAGGATGAGTACATCCCTGATGCTGAAAGCGTGCGGCAAGTGAAGGAGCAGCATTTGCAGCCTCAGACCTGCACGCTCGCCCAGTGCTTTCAACTCTACACCAAAGAGGAACAGGTAGGCTGCAGCGACCTGCAAACAGAATTTTACTGATGCTCATTAAAAAAAGGTTACTGTGAAGAGTTTTAGTTTTTAATTTAATAGTCATTTACATTTTATGTAAGTTAAAGGACATCAAGGAGAGACATGTTCATCCATTCCAGTTAAAATGAAAAAGATCTTTGAGAGCGTAAGGCCTCTTTTCTGCTTAAAGTTTGGTTACTTTCTTGCTTTTAAAGTGTTTTCGCATTCATTTCAGCTTGCTCCTGATGATGCATGGCGCTGCCCACACTGTAAGCAGCTTCAGCAGGGCAGCATCAAACTCAGTCTGTGGACCCTTCCAGACATCCTCATACTTCACCTGAAACGCTTTAGACAGGTACAGAAGACTGCTAAAATAAAAAGATTATATCTTTTCGTACTATGTAGGTAAAAAAATAAAAATAAAATTACATTTAAAAAAAAAAGTGCCAAATGTAATGCTTCTTCAGGATGGGGATCGACGAATGAAGATGCAGAACATGGTGAAATTCCCGCTAACGGGCATGGACATGGCACCCCATATGGTAAAAAGGAGCCAGAGCAGCTGGAGTCTGCCCTCCCACTGGTCACCATGGAGACGGCCGTATGGGATGGGCCGTGATCCAGAGGACTACCTTTATGACCTGTATGCAGTGTGTAACCATCATGGGACCATGCAGGGAGGACATTACACAGGTAAGGAGGCACCATATCCAACCAGGGCCAGAAGTTCTTTTTAAAGAAAAGCTATCCATGATATTTATGATATTTTATTTCATTATGTCTTGTAGCTCACTGTAAGAACTCCATTGATGGGCAGTGGTACTGCTTTGATGATAGCGATGTTCATCCCATATCTGAAGATGAGGTCTGTAAGCAGACTGGTTACATCTTGTTTTATCAAAGACGTGCAACGATCCCATCTTGGTCTGCCAACAGTTCTGTCGGAGGTAACTTGTGATGATGTTAGTTTGTGCAGTCTCTTCCTGCGTTTCCATAGGTGCTCATAAAAATAACAAATAATATCAGATTTAAGTTTGATGACTTTTTACTTTGGGCTCATTTTCTCATTCACCTAAATGATAAATGACTAGTGCATATATAGCGCCTTTCTACTCAATTTGAGCGCTCAAAGTGCTTTATCTAACATTCACACACACACACACACTCACATTTGATGGGTGCACTACTTAGGGTTCAGTATCGTGTCCAAGTGAACTAGAAGAGCTGGGGATCAATCTACCAACCTGCTCTACCACTTTCAGTGTGGTTGCTATTTTAAGACTGCTCCTGGGAAGTTTTTTTATGAACACCTGCACTTGCACATTTGCTTTTTCACACGGGACCTTAAAGTTGTGCAGAGGGCAAACACAAAGCTCTCCTTCAAACTGATCCAAATTTCATGTGGACTGATCATTGCTGGTGATGAGTGCTGGGTCTGTGGCAACAGTTTTCATTTAAACAGTCTGTAGTTTCCCAGACTGAAGGTGGTGCATCATGCTGGGAGTATTTTTTTATTTTTTTTTATTTTTTCTCAACAGTCATGAGATTATGCACTGGGAATTTATCCCCCAGGGTGAGAGCGTGGTGTCTGAAGGAGAACACTATGGAGCATTCCACTGTGGGCTGCCACACAGCACATTAAAAACTTTTTGGTCAAACCAATATGCTCTTTGCTCACTATGCAACCCACTGGTCAGATTTGCCTTCGTCCACTTCTACAAAATGAAAATCATTTTCAAAGGATTCTGTTTTCAGACACTGACAGCTTGCATGGCTGAGATCTAAAAATAGCAGCTGTACTGAAAGCGGTGTGAAGGCGCACTCAGAGGTGCGTGAGCAGATGACCTTAAAGGTTTTTGATTTTTATGTGCCGTATCCTGGAACTTTTTGATTGTACCTCATATCTTATATACAGTGAGGGAAATAATTATTTGATCCCTTAATGAATTTGCAAATTTGCTCTCTTATGAACAGTCTCTAATTTTTATGGTAATTTCTTTGGAAGTGAGCAAACTTACAACTTCAACAAGAAATCAAATAATTATTTCCCACACTTTATTAAAATGTTCTGTAATGTTGATCTACAATCCGTTCAACCACTGTCTGTTTGGCCCTTTAGGTTCCACCAGTTCTTCTTTGTGTGAGCACTGGATTAGTCGGCTGATAGGAAGCCGTCCACCTAGCCAAGCCTCATCCGGGTCCTCCAGACGCACTTCATTGGCCTCCCTTTCCGAGTCTGCTGAGTTTGCTGGTGAACGAAGTGAAGATGATGGTGAGGAACACTCATTTTATAATACCCAGTTTCCCTTTTTTTTTTTAGGTGATGATCATGAATATTTTCTTAATGCATGTAAATTTCATCCATGCAGGCTTATCATCCCGACCAGCAGTGAGAGGCATGCAAAGGCAAACATTCTCCTCAAGATCTTCCATTGCAAGCCCACTAGCGCTGAGTGAAAATGGTACTAAACCATCCTGGTCCCACTCTGCTAAGCTCCAGCTCCGTTCCAACTCTCCCTCACGTTTCTCCCTGGAGTCCCACTCCTCTTCCCCGACACTGGAAAGGATAGGAGAGGTGGTTGATACCAAGCTATCAGTCTCCTGCTTCACTGGGTCACCTAAGCCAGATAAAGTGTCAGGGGGCAAGTCAGCCATTGCTGCTTTGGACAGTAATGCGGGCGCTAAAAGGCTGATAGAGCAGGTGCACTCTAAAGCTGTGCTCCAGGCAGACCAGAGGAGTTCCAGCCAGGCAGGGGATAACAACAATTTACTGAGTGTTGCTGAACAGGTCAGTCCTAGACATAGTGCAGCGGCAAAGGAGGTAAAACCAAGAACTGTGGCTGCAGAGAGCAGTGGTGTGAAAAGATCCTCAGCCAAGACCGGGTTAGAGAGTGAAAAGAGCCCCAAGAAGCGCCCAGCCACCTCCTCAACGTCATCTAGCTCTCTATCTCCTGCATCTCCAGCCATTGATAAGTCACCATCTCGAACACAGTCCAAAAGTGCAGCATCAGCATCAACCTCAAAAGACAAAAGTGATGGACCTGCTAAAATTAGCAAGGCTGGTTCCTCAAGAACAGCAACTCCCTCTAAAAAAGGATCATCCCAAACTGTGGAGGTATTACATCCTGACTCTGCCTCACAGAGGAAGAGTGGTTCTCCTGGATTACAAAGCTCACACCCCCAAAGGAGGACATCACCCAGAGGGGGAAGTGAGAAAAGCTCAGCCTCGGGAAGGAATAAAGCAGCAGACAGGAGCACAAGCCGTGAATCCACACGGACCACTACAGTATCAGAGAAGAAGGTTAGCCATGGAGGTCCTCCCTCGAGGTTGAGTGCTGCTAGTAGAGCGGAGGGCAGGCCAGGCAAGGCTATGGAAGACAGAGCAGCAGCCCGGAGCTCAAGTAGTAGCTCCTCTCTTACTAGTCTCCGATCCTCAAGTGTAGGTGTTTCCTCTGTAAATGCAGCTCCACCATTAAGGGGTCCTCAAAGGAGCAGCAAGTCAGAGGACAAAGGTTTGTCCTTCTTTAAAACTGCTCTGAGGCCTAAAGAGACCCGTAAATCAAGTGATAGTGGCAAAGCAGGGGTGGGAGAGGGTAAAGGAAGTCCAGAGGATAGTGGTGGGAGCGCATCTAGAGAAGGAATCCCACACGGAGCAAGCAAAAAAACATTGAATGTGGCTTCAGAGACCAATGTGAGCACAGCCAAAGACAAGGAATCCTCTAAAGCATCAGCTTCAGCCAAGAATTCATTGCTGCCCTCCACCAAGTCAAAGCTCTCCGGAGCAGAAACAACGGCTCAGTCTCCTGCCACTGCGAAAGACCCTTCAAAGAAAGAGCCCACTAAAAAGACATTGCAGTCCAGAAAGATCCCCATTAACTCCACACAAACTAGCCAGAAATCCAAGTGATGTTACTTTGAGGGTCTAAAAACAACAATCTCTCTAGTGCAGCTCTGAGGTGTTTTTTTTCTAACCATCAAACGAGACCCAAGTGTCTGTCAAACAACTTTGAAGCACCTGTAGCTTTTCAGTGGTCACTGAATACCAGCTGCCATATTGGACACCGCCTGTCCACATTGTTAAATAGTTATTTAGGAATGGATCTTAACAAAGCACTTTGTATGGATTGCATTGATTTTGAGGAGCATTATACTGTGTTGTAAATAAGCATGGACATGTGTTGAAATTATTGCCTTGTTCTGTCTGTAGCATTGTCAGGAGAAGAGCAACTTAGTGAGAGTAAAAGTCACTTTTGCACAAGGTGGAAAGCAGATGTAACAGTGGAAAGAAACTTTTCAAACACGGACTTACTCAGTCACCAAAGGAAGTTTACTGGCAATTTTTAACATGCTTGATGCAGCAAATTATTTTCAAAAATCTTTATGTACGGCTCTCCTTCACTGCTGAGAGCCATTCTGTCAACAACAAACATCAGTGCCTCAGATAATCACAGAGAAGTATTTAATCGAAATTGTATAACTGCAGGTGTTGGTAAATTTGTAATTCAATTTTAATATTTATCAAGCACTGAAAATGTAATTTCAAGTAGAACGTAAGTACGCCTGTTTAGCGTGAACTGCTGTTTACATATGCTCTTTGAAGTATTTTTTTGTCCAGCCACAATCTGACTGTCACCCGGAGGCTGAGGAGAGGTGCAGGAGTGAAGCAGGAGTGAAGCATGCGTCGTCGCTGTCTAACGTCTGGAGACTTTGGTTCGCAGTGGTTTGCGATGGTTCTTAGTGTTCCTGTTTTATTAACCCGTAATAGCCCCTCAGACCCTGTCGCCACTTCTGCCCTCCAGCTGCAGCTGCTGATGCCAAGACTTAACTCCGGTGCCCGTGTTCCCTCGTGGGAATCGAGCCTCTTCAGACTGCCAGACATCTCCAAACATTCCTCTCAGATGAACACAGGGTTAATGTTAAAAAAAAAAAAAAAAAAAAAAAAAAGCTTCCTCATACACAGCATAAACATCACACTCAAAGACAGCTCGGATGCCTTCGTTGAACGTCCCATCCTCTGTCTTCACATGCCGCATCACAGCTTGTGCGCAGAGTAGTACCCCACTGAACGCACTGATGTAGACTGAGAAAAGAGATCACTATTCTTGAAGTATGTGACAGTTGTTGCATGATGAATTGCTTATGCATGCACTTAACTATGCAAGCAGATTCTTGCAAATGCCCACACTGAGTATGTAGAAGTGCTACTCTTGTTGGATGTGTATTTATTTCTAAGTATATATATTTTTTTCTCCAAATGCCAGCATCAGAGAGCATGTCGAGGCATCTTTTATTAAAGCTTTGTTTGCACATTTCCTCAGAGTAATATAGATTTCGTATGAATGATAAGTATTGCTCATTCACCCTCTCTAAGTAAATCAGCTCACTTGCAAATGAATGTTTTCTGTAGTGTATTCATTTGTCTCACATTTTTCTCCACATAGTTGCACTTATTTTTTTAACAGTTTAACAGACTTTGGCTGCAGCTTTCAGATTGTGGTACAGTATGATAACCTTTAATTGTTCACCATTTACAGAGATCTTCTAGACCTGGGAAACTGAAGTTACATTAGCCCAAAGACTGGAGTGTTTTATGCAAGACCCAATGACAGGCTTGTTGTCTGGTTTTAAAGGAACAATTCACCAAAAATGAAATATACAGTAATGTTTTTAGTCATCTGTGTAGTTTTAGAGACATCTGCTGTAGAAATGTCTGCCCACTTTTGAATAAAATTGAGCTAATAGGCACTCAGCTGGTGCTTAGAGTACCCCAAAAAACTGATTTTAGAAACTCAGCAGCAGAAATCTGATGTAGTTTGGTGGAAAGAAAGAAGTTCAGGCATGAAACTGCTTGTAATTTTTTTTTAAAGTAACCCTGTCATGTACTTTTAGCTAATTTTGGAGAGAACTCTCTATTTCTATTCATACATTTTGACAGACCGTGGTCAGTCGAGGCACCGTTGTGCACTCAATCTTTATAACTCTGCTGCTTTTGTCACAAAAAACTCATTGATGTGCAGTATACATGTGTGCATCATTTACATATGTATGCTCAAAAATAAAAGCATGTCAACCCCCTCAAAAACAAATATTAATATCTTACAGTGAAACATTACACTGGAAAGCATAATTATCTTATATAACATGAACCCCACTTAAGTCAAATTTATCAATGAAAGTTATAATAATAAGATTATACTGTGCATTTACTGAATGTCAGATTTAAGGAGCGTAAATCAGTAGCCTAAGCAGCCACTTTTCAGCACATGCTGTGCAGACTGAATCAAATCTGTTATCTTCAGTGCCTCCTGGCTACAGTTTGTCGATGCTGTGATATTAAACCCTACACATGCAGTATATGAACTGAGAAACTGACCTATGTATGTCGCGCCAATGTTGATGATATGTCAGCAATGTATAAATGCAGTAAAGTACTGTGAGGAATTATTTGTTTACACAAAATGCATGGGAATTATTAAACCTTTTTATTTTCCCATTTGTACTGAGTCATATTATTTTTTTAAAAAGTGATTTGTTCATCTTTTCTGGGGGGTTGAACTAAGGAGAAAAGTGAGGTGTTAGTATTCAGAATTAAAAACAGATCAGTGAATATACAGTGTTTATTATACACATTGTTTCTGGCCATTTCGTAGTAAGTGCTCTGTGCAGACAGTTTGACCTGACGGTGCTTTTTGTTTTTCATTTAGTTTTTGTATAACTAGCTTGAGGGACAATTTATTTTTCAATTTCTTATTGCCTCCACTTGGTGGTGCTCAGTGTTTGCCTGAAAGTCTCAGAAGACCCAGAAATAATGAGTTAGGGAAATAAAGCAACACTCAGTGAGAATTTGCTCTTGACAAATGCCCTTCAGTCTGAACTTGTGGGATTATTAAGATATATAAGAGTGTCAGGTCTAATGCTGTCAGTGGGTGAGATGATATGTTATTAAACTACAGCACCATCATTTATTTAGAGCTGATTCGATTGTGGTTTTATTAGTTTGGCCCAAGGCTGGGCATATTAAGAGTTAATGTTGCCTCTTTGTCTTTTCTATTCTTGTAATTCTGTGTAACAGTCATCAGTTTTGGGAATTTCATTTTCAACCTCTCACTTCTCACCTCTTGTGCAGTCAGAAGAGTGATGAAATTTTTAAAATTGCTCGAGGTATGATGGGGCTCCAACATGTTTCGCCTCACATGCAGCAGATGTTATATACTTGTAGGAGAAGAGCATTTATTTTTTCTTTTATCCTAAAGGACAATGAGCGGCTCTTCTATTAAAATGCACGTATGGATGTAATTAAATTCACAGACTGCAACCCAGCACAAGATCATTCTGTAAAGGAGCCAGGCTCTTCTAGTGCTGAAATCAATAATCATTTGCCAATTGTATCAGTTCCAAGAGAACATCATTAGCAAGACCTCAGTGGAGAATTCAGCAACTTTTACTAGGATTTAGCACACGAACTGTGACATTACCCTTCGCGACTCCTGAACATAATGCATCTAACTTGCTGAATTAGTTTACATGTTTTGCTTTTGCTACATTAATGTGCTCGGTGCGTCGTAAAAAAGGCAATCTAATTGTATTGATCAATCCAATCTTGGTATCTTCTGGGGGCCAAATTCAATCCTTAATGTTGCTGCTAATGCTCCAGTGTCCCTGCGCTGGAGCAGACGAGGAGCAGGAGCTTCATGATTTCACGTTTTTGCTGCTTGCTGCTTGGATGGATCGATGCATTGACTACTGTCCTGAAGGTGAAATACTCAGTGTGGCTACACACACACACACACACACACACACACTTGTAAACAACTCAATAACACAACACAACAAATACAACCAAATGTAACAGCAATGCAACACTGTGAAACACATCTGATTGGATTTTCATTTTTGGTGCCAGTGTTTGTGGTGGTGTTGTGTTTCTTTTTTTTTAAATATTAAAATTCATAAGATGTTGCAATGCTACATAACATCTAATAGAATCTTGCTACGAGAATGTGTGTTATATACTGTGTATACTGTATACCTCGCTGCAGTATGAGCTTATTATGCAGGACGGTCCTAAATTGTGTTGCATTATGATGCTTTTCTTTCTCTCTTTTTTACCTTGGTGATTTTCTTTTTTGTATTTATCCATTTTCTATCCAATCCAAGAATTTAGGGCATTTAAGCAGCCTCGTTTAATTTGCCCAGCATTGTTCCATTCAAGTGGAAAACTTTCAGAAGCCTGTGGTAGCAGCTAAATTGATTAATCCTTGAGTCAGATATCTTGGTATTAATAGATCTGAAAATTACTTAAAAGGCTCCTTTTTTCCACAGGAAAAAAAAAATAGCCTTTTAAGTAATTTAATAATTTTAAGCTTTTCATCCAGTATTGTCACATACTCACCAGTTAGTTTCATTCAAGAGATTTTATTTAAAATTTGTAAGTAACTGCGTGAAAGCAATTGCACGTTTATTGTCTTTTTTTTCCTGCCAGAGTTCATAAACTGTATATAAAAGATGGACATCGCCCCCAGGAAGTCACCCACTGGTATTCTGAGTCCTGTTTTTCAAGCATCAGGCTGAACGTTTTTACTTACCATCTTAGTTGAAAAGATAGTTCCTGAGTGTGGGGCAGACCTGACTAAGAAATAATAGTAAAACTTCATATTATTTGCTAGCAACTTGGCAGTCGCAAGATGGACCCACCCCAAAGCATGTCCTACTTTAGCATCCTTCTAGACATTGAAAGGGACCAGAAGACTTGAAACTAATAACTGAGATCTAAACTGTACCATTCAACATTTTTGTGCAACCACTGGCATCCAAATGTAGGTTTAAGGCACTTATGCATTTACTTCACTTTTCTGACCCTGGTGGCTTTATCCATCTTTTATATACAGTTTATGGCAGAGATCAATTGTTATTCTATATTTAAGGTTGGTGCTAGATTGGATCAACCAGAGGGACTGTCTATTCTGCTGTGATTTGTTGTTTCTGCTACAGCTGCACTTGGAAAAACAGAGGCTGGAGACTGTGACATGACCAAAATTATTGGGCCTACTATTGCCTTTGAAATGACTTTGCAGTCAGATGCCGTCTTCAAAGCGACTTTGATGCAGACGACAATAAGGTAGAGTTTGTCTGCTATCAGTATATGTGTGTGTGTGTGTGTGTGTGTGTGTGTGTGTGTGTGTGTGTGTGTGTGTGTGTGTGTGTGTGTGTGTGTATATATATATTAGGGCTGGGACTTTAACGCGTTAATTTCGATTAATTAATTACGGGGAAATTAACGCGTTAAAATTTTTAACGCATTTTAATTGCACTTTGCACCGTGGAACGTTTCTCAGTGCACGAGTTCCCGGCATACAGATTATATCGACGCACAATGTCCAAATTCAGGGGCCGCATCCTGCGAAGGACCCGGCCCACGTCCTTCAGAGCCCACGAAGACCGCAAAGGGAGGACGTGAGCGGCTAGCCTTCATATCAGCGTCACCTGTCCTCACCTGTAGCTCATGTCGCCTAGCAACCGTGAGTGTGAAGCCCAGCTGTGTAAAAGCAGCTAGATAAACGGAGAACGAACTTTTCTCCTTTTTGTGGTTTAATTTTAATTATTTTATTCAAAATAAGCTGTTAAAACAAGCATGACACATTTCAACATCAAGGAATACAGCTGAGAGAATGATTAATTTCCAACTATATTAAGTGAGACATTAATGTTGAATAAAACTATCCAGTTATGATGCTTAACTTTAATTTCAGGTGTTTGCTTATCACAGGAGCACTTCCACCCTTTGTTGGTCTGTGTAGTAGACTGGTGGGAAAATAAACAAAATTTTGAAGTTTAAGCTTATGTATATTGATTCATTCATCAACTAAACTTAAATTAATATTTCTCATGTTAAATATTAAAATGTGATTAAAATGCGATTAATTTCGATTAATTAATTACAAAGCTTGTAATTAATTCGATTAATTTTTTTAATCGAGTCCCACCCCTAATATATATATATATATATATATATATATATATATATATATATATATATATATATATATATATATATATATATATATATATATATATGCATATGTAACTAAAGGTGTCAGATTGTAGCTGGGTATAAAGTATCATAAACTCGATATAATGAGGTACAGACCAATGAGTCACTTGAAGTTTTATTCCTTTTAAGACCGTAAACATATTCAATAATATAAATAATAATTTAAAAAGGTGCAGTTGACCATCAAAGGACATCAGAATGAGAAAAATCATTTCAAATAGAATATACTGCCCACTTAAATTATACTCTGCTTACACAATTCTAAGCTAACAAACTGCATCTCTTTAAGCACCCAAGAAAAAGACCAAAACTGTAAAATTTTCATTTTATTTTGAGCTCACCCATTATCAATTCATAATCTTAATGTGAAATTTTAACATTCTATGCTTCACCAAATGTATTCTCAGTGTAAGACTTTTTCTCCCTGCCAAATGAGAAACAAATTAAATCATTCACTTGTTTCAGCAGTGAGCGTGTCAGTTATTTCTCTTCTCTTGAGCCCAGTGATGGAGTACTTTAGTTCTCCTTTAATCGGATATGAAAAATCTAGTAAGCCTTGAGTGCTGTTGGAGAGAGAGAGAGCTGCTTTTTAGGCTATGCAATATACATGATGCGTCTTGTGGGATATCTACAGCTGAATTACACAACCCTAAGCAGACAGTGGTGTCTTGGAAACTACTTTAACACCCAAAGAGACTGTGCTGTTGTTTCTGGACTAGCGACAGCTTCCACAAACTGTCAGGGTTGGTGATCTTTGCACCTTTCACTAGGGATTAAAGTGCGGTTTTTAATGCAGCCAAATAACTTTGCTAAATATAATCTCCACACATTATCAGATAGTTTTAATTCTAGTGCAATTTACCCCAGATTTCTTTGATTAATTAATTCACTGACATTCAGTTAAGTGCTCTTTATGAAGGAAGAGGTTGGAAGAAGATACACTTGCTAAAACCTTAACCTGTAAAATGTCTGAGACCCGGCAGCCTCATCCCACAGGCAGCACATTTATTTCTCCTACATAACACGCAATAGTGGGTAGCTGGAATTCCAAGGCCGTTCCTATACAGAGGGACTCATCAGGATGCTGGAGAGCAAGGTGTGAAGTGTCAAAGTTGGACATACAGCCAGCGCGTGTCTGCCGCGCTTCCTCTGACACCCATCCTACACCATTGGCTGTGCGAGGAGTGATTGACTGAAAGGTTGATTATGCTTTTTTCAGCCAGGTGGTTGGCAGGCAGAGAGGCGCATATCACCAGATTGCTGCATCAGCCAAAGTGTGAGGCCACAGTTTCTGGCAACAGTTAGTCTGGACGAACATCACAGGAATAATAAAAAGATGCAGGGCTGTCAATCATCAGCTAAAATGTGTCTGTTTGGTTGATGATTCTTTTTTTTTTCTTCCTGTTTTGTTGGCAGCAGTCTCTCTATGTTCCTCTTGTGTCATTAGAGGCTTTTGCCTTTTGAGCAATGCTGAGATGGAAGACAGGCGAGGCTGCACGGGTAGAAAACTTGAGGTTCTTGGGTTCTTGGGGGAGAGGGAGGAAGTCTTTGATGTTGTGGAGTTTTCATGGAGGCAAATAACACACTTTGATATTTTACGAGCTATCTCTGCTTAAAAAAAATGCAGGCAAAAAAAAAAAAAAATAGCAGCATGAACACCACACATGCACACACAAACAGACAAACATCTACAAATATACTCTGTCAAAGACGAGGTTCGAATTACCACCCAGCTGAAAGACTTGCAGTGATTTTGTCTGCAGATATTTGTCTTCCACACTGCACAGTTTCTGAAAGTTCCAATTTTCCTGATGACCGATGAGCAAAAGTCTGTCCCGTTTGATATTCAGAGGAAGATAAATTAGTGTTTGGATGAACATAAAAGGTAATGTATTCATAAAAGCTGTGATGAGTGCAGCTGTCTCCAGCATCTGACATCCAATCTGAGACAAGCCGCCCAGGGAGTCTGGACCATCCTCCACTGTGAGTGTGTGTATTACTGTGTGATGAAGTAGAATTTCATTTTTTGCTATAGAAGGCATTGTATGATTATTTCTTAAAGTACTAAAGATTATGTAGTGTTGCTTTGATTGTATTTAGAAGCCAAATATTGAAGCTCAGTATTTGGCTGATTAAAGAGGTCTACTGATCAAAATAAAGATATCAAATATTGCTCTATTTAAGCTGTTACTAGGTAATAACATTTGTGAATAATCAACATAATGCCAAAACAAATTTAGGGATTTGTTAATAAGTTTCTTTAAAAAAAAAAGCAACATGATAAAAATCAGGATTTCACACCACTTTCTCCTCAAAATTTAATTTGCTTGTGTTTTCTTTCTCTTTTCCATACAGCAGTTGTTTGCCCCTTTATATACACAAAATGTGTAGAAGTTAATGTGCACAACAAAATAAAACTTTGCAGATAAAGCAGGCTTATGCAGAATCCCCTTTTTTTCTTCAGGAATCCACTAATCACACACCGAGGAACGTCATCCGGGTTCAGCCGGTCCCTCCTTTCACACTGCTCACGTACTGAAATGATGAGGTAAAAATAACCATTCCATAGTGTGAAAAGTGCAAAGCTCTGCTGATGTAATTCCCTATCTGCCAGTGAAAGGTGTTTAGGAATACATTCATTACCTGAAAGAACTGTTTGGACCTTAAAGCCTGCTCACAGACCCACTCTACTTGGTTTCCCTCTCTGCTGCTCTAGCCTTGCATAGTTTCATTGTAACCCCCCACCTCCCAAAAAAAAAAAAAAAAAATCCTAATGCACAGCATGTCGACTCAGGTGTGGTCTGAAGTCCAGGGGTTTCTGATGCATCAGATGTGTTTTGCTTTGCTGTGGATGCTAGGTTCATCTGGAGGCAGCCTTGGGATGAGACTTGTTATTCTCCTCAGTGAGACATGAGGCACGCACTCTAATTAGAACACATCTCCTGGTGAGAGAGATGCCGAGGTTTGACTACTGCTCCAATCTAATCAGCTTTCTACCGCACTTTAGCTACTCCACAGAAAACAGACTCTCGCTCATCTGACAAACGGATACAACAACAGGGAGATGGCACTAAACAACTGTTTCTAATTTGGAGGACTTTGCTGAATTTTACCGATCTGAATCTTGAAAGGGCACCCGCCCAACGGTTTCTCACATCTTTGCCATCTTCCTCTCACTCTCTGCTGGAGACGAGTTAAAAAGGGGGCCGTGCAGGTGGCTGCTGATTTGAACATAGATGTAAAAATCTGAATGTGAATTAAAATAAAAGTGTCTGGATGCTTTTAGACTTCCCATTTTCATCTGCACAAATTGCATTTGGTACACTATGAACATAACCTATATTTAAATTACATGTCAGTAGAAAGTCTGTTTTTGGTGCACTTAAATTCTTCACTTCCACGGCTTCCTCCATAACGGTTTCCTACCTTGTCATCTCTACAGACTGCAGTTCTAACACTGGTCTGCAAATAGTTGTAGAACATATATCATTACGTACTTGAGACTGTGCCACAGTTGTCAGCACTTCATTTTAATTTGGCTCCTAAGCCACTGGTGATTTCGACCACAGGGACATCCTGTCGGCTGCAGAAGTTAAACTATTCTGAGGCATTAGGACTGAATGCGGTACACTGCTGAATCCCTGCCTGTGCAGTGTCAGCTGCTGTCTCACTCTGATACCAAAGAGGCTCATTCCATCCCATGAGGACATCCTGAGCAAAGGACGAGGACGGCCGTGTGAATCTGTACCCTTAATTCAGCACAGCTTAAATAGAGCATGCATGTGAAATATGTTTTTCTGTAGCACTGTTAACAGCTTCACATAAATATGATTGCAATATTAACGTTTCAGGGGAGGATTCCTTTGGAAATAATCCCTTCCCGCTTCTTACTTCCATACTCATTAAAAATCCAAAAGGATGGATGTTTGAAGCTACATTAAGCAACGGGGCTTCAGTAGGACATGAGCTACATTATATTACATCTGAACAAAGAGCATCATTTTGACATTTCGCTGCTTAAAGTCGGCCTTCAGCCACTCTCTTAATTTTATCCAGTTATTCTTTGGTGCATTAGAAGAGAGCGTTCCTGTTTAGATTTGTTCGTCCCTCCATTAAAAACAGCATTGCTGCTTCAAGCTTTAATCAATATCAGATCCAAAAATTATTATAGCAAATACTCTAAGCCTCTTTCTACAACTCTCCTCAGAGAGCGGAAGATAAAAAGGAACAATGTGTTTCTACTCTTGTCCTTGAATTCTTGTTATTAGTGTGATTTGAAATGTGCTATAGACGAAAAACCTTTTGATCATCCAGCACTTTAAACATAGCCTTGTATTATGACTTGTTTGAAAAGTCTGATTTAGTCATGATGTTTTATAGCAACAACACAGAAATATTAATCAACATGATATTCACTCATCAGTTTTAACAAATACTCATTAAGCTTAACAAGCGCCTCATTAGCTAGGGTGCAAATAGGTCACATCGTGGTGCTCCGAAATGCAAAGGATTTCATGATTTGCATGGGCTGGTTCCTGGGGGAATCTCCTGTTGGAAAAGAAAGCTGTGTGTGTGTGTGAGCACGAGAAGGAGAGAAAGAAGAAGAGATTTGACCTGCAGGCAATCTCTGGAGAGCCATTTGCTTGCAAGGTCTAATCAGACTCTGGCTGATGCTGGTTCTAGGGATTGCTTTCCTCCAGCCCTCAAGCCTAATTAGGACCCCTGTGTAACATATAGAGATGCTGCTCACAGTGACGACTGGATAGATGCTCACCTGTGCGTGCTCTTTAAGCCACAGAAATGAGTTGCTGGCAAGCATGATGACAAGAGATGCACCCGGAGGTGGTGCAGCCACACCGGCTACTCCCCCACCTGGAGGTCGTGTGAGTTTAATGAATGTTAGGACAGGCAGAGGCGGAAAGAGAAAGAGAAGCTGTGAGGGAATCGAGAGAGGGAGAGAGAGAGAGAGAGAGAGAAGGCAGTCGTCTGGGTTGGGAGAGAGGGTCACAGAGAGCGGAGCATCTTTCATGTTCTTTTTTTTTTTCTCTCTTTTAACAATGCACCGTGACCATTTGCAGAAGCGGCAAAGAATGAGGAGAATGACAGTTGTAACATATAGTAAAGATAAAAACATGTTCCCTAAGCTCAGCTTTCTGGATTTCTAATGTCAAACACCAGGAAATCTTCAAAGGATACACTGTTAAATGCAAATTTCATGAGTGCTTCAGATGAAGTATTCAAACAGATAAAAGTATCTGGCTTCTTCTGAGGTATGTAGATAGCAGAGGGGCTGTGTGGTCTATATTTCACTGGGTGTGAAACTGTTTTTCATGAGTATTATTTCTTAATGATCCAATATGTATAACTTGTGATATTAAAAGATGCACATAAAATACTGAAGAAGTAGCCATTTATGATGACTGTCAGCCAAACTGTCAGTCTAAAGTACTGTGCAAAAGTCTTGAGCTGCCCCTCATTTCTTTATAGTTTGCTACAAAAATGGGAACTAGGTGCAGTGGTTTATTGAAACATGTGCAAACATAAATGGAAATACAGTATATAAGGATGTCAGGATGATCCCACATGCTGATGTCCTGGCTCTGGGGAGGCGAATCCATGACCGAGGTCCTGTGTCAGGTCATTGCTGGATTTTTTCCCCCCCGTACTTCTTAAGTACATGGTTTAACAAACCAACAAATCAAAACAAAAAAAACATTTTTCTAAAAAATGGTCACGGACTGGACTGAAATGAGTGAAAAAGCAGTACATTAAATTATAATCTTTAAAACATAACTGTTCTCTGTCACAGACACATCATTGCCCTCGTGCTCCCTGCATATGTTGTAAGCCTCTTTCATTTCTGTATCTTTTAGTCACATGCGATAAGCACCAGTGATGGATGCACCATTAGGTTGTTATTGTTTCCCCAATTTAGGTTCAAATTAATTTGATGTTGAGAATGCACGAAATAAACAACTCGCCTCAAATGCATCAAACTAAAGCCTGTTTTATAATGTAAGGAGTAGAAAGTCCACTTATCTTTTAGTTAAAATGCAGGGAGTAAAAGTAAAAATTTGTCAAAAAAATACATAGTCAAGCAAAGTACAGATACCTGAAAACTCTACTCAAGTACAATAAAGCTTTGATTATACTCTGTTGCATACACGGACAGCTGGAGACCGAAGGCAGAGTAATCGTTCCAGTTATACTTCTTTGAAGTCTGCTGCCTGAGCCCATGCATAGTTGGTGGGTCGTAATGTAAATGCTCCACAGACAAGTCCGCACGGTCACTAAAAACAGGCAGGTTCACGGACTTCAGCTGTGTGGTGTCATAATTTATATCACTCAGACCTGAGTGGACCCTAGCGGAATCACTGACGCAAAAGTATAATTAAGGTTTAACAAAGTATTTGTACTTCATTATTTATTTTCCCACCTCTGCATGGTGTACCACGTGGCTCCACTTTATATCTCAGAATTTCCAAACATGTGTGATGTTTCTTCTATCTCTTATTTACCTATTAATTTTCATTTATTGGCCGTTATAAATTCAGCTACCTACAGATCTGCAAATAGCTGATAACTTGTTA
Organism: Archocentrus centrarchus; assembly: GCF_007364275.1. NCBI lineage: Eukaryota > Metazoa > Chordata > Actinopteri > Cichliformes > Cichlidae > Archocentrus > Archocentrus centrarchus. Next base: position 9,087,572 of record NC_044364.1, read on the forward strand.
TTGCAAGAATGCAGTGTCCAGTTTCCAGTTTCCAGTCAGATCCACCCCTCAACAAAATGTACAAGTTGAGGCTTTAAAACAAGGCTTTACTGACCCGGATGATGTCAGGGTGGCCGTGTCCATCTTTTACATACAGTAAAGAACACCTTTGCCACAGCTCTGTATGTTTGATTTGGTGGATTTTTTATTTTTATTTTTTTACACCAGATGCCCTTCCTAACACAACCTCACAACCTCTAGGGGATTTGTGTCTCTTCCCAGGATCAAACCAGGAATTCTTTCCTTGTTAGGCAAACCATTACACTATGGAACAAGTCTGTTGATCGCATTAAATAATGAATAAAGGTGGTTATTCCCATACCCCTAGTCTTCTTCCCTTGTACAAAGATATGGATAATGGCACAGTTACTGCTGCAATCAGGATAAATAACCACAAGCAATACCCGCAATATCATTCTTTGAGATATGGAACTTGAACACCTCATCATACATTACACCGTGCTTCAAATCATACTCACTGTTCATGTATTACACGGTGTTTTTCCTTTGTTTTTGCAGCAGTGTATCAATCTGGCTCAAACTCAGACAGTCTGGCTTTAGTATTCATAGCATGTAGCCAAATCCAAACTTTTCACTGCAATCTTGTGACATGCAGCCCCGGAATCTATTTGATAACCCGCCACGAATAGGTGTTCCCTGCTTTGTCTTTGAAAAGTGATTGAAATTCCTCACACCTACACCCACTCATGCTCCTACCACCACAGAGCCACACAACAAACCTTACAGAATGCAATAAACCTCAAAGGATGGTGGTCTAAGACATAACTGTACAAACTAGATGTGAAAAAGGGGGATGTCGGGTAAGAGCTGTGCGAATTTTTACATTTTTGGTGCGTGACTTTCTAAACATCAAGCACACGCAGAAGGCAGGAAGGAGTTTTCTTTCACAAAATGGAATTTATCAATGTATGTGCTTTAGAAGAGACAGAATTAATAATCTCATACAGTAAATTGTGCTTCTGTTTCATTTAATGAAGTTTATATGGACAAGCATTGTGATCAACGCAGTGATTAAATACTTCCGCAACAAAAACATAAACCAGAATTTGGAAACAAAGCACGGAGTACAGAGTGAAATGCTTGTTACAGCACATTTCTGATTCATGCCGGAAAGAATGGAAGAAAATATCTTTCACACTGTGAAAAAAAAAACAAAAACTAAAGACTAAGTAATATCAGGTGGTTCATACTTGCCTTATGGCTTTACATTTTGGATTTACCGCCACAGTGGTGCAGCTTAATTCTCTTCTCCCTGAAGACTTCACTGACATTTTCCAAGGGCTTGCTTTCAAACTCTACTTTGATTAGTCAAGCAGATTTTAAAAGGAACTAATCCCCTTCCCCTCAAATTTTCTCTTTTTTTATGAAGCAGTCAGCAATATAGTCAGCAATAATACAGACTAACACAATCCGAAATCTGAAAATGATGCCCATAACTGGCAACAAACAGGGTGCTGATGCTGGTAACTGATCATTACAAGTGCAAGAGCAATGTCATCTTAGATTTTACTCTGTTCATTAGAGTCACTTCAAAGGAAAGTACTGCCTCGGCTGCTTCGCTCGGAAATTGTCTAGAGACTGCTGATAGTTAGCTATTCACTTTAGCCTTGACATATTACTGAAGGCAAACCATTTTTAAAAGAACATTTGCGGAATAGCTAATCTCTTTCCTGTACCACATAAAAATACATCTTAAACCTCTACTCCCACTTAAAGTCATGTCCCACCATTTCATAAAACCTGACATTATAAGGTCGATAGAAGTCTCGCAGTTGCTCAATAGCGTCTCTGTCTATCTGCACGTGAGTTCTCCCCTTCGACTTGCCGAGACAGCGGGGCGAGCTGCTGCTCTCTGGCTTTTTAAGGCAAGGAAAACCCTTGGTGCGGTTGAAATAGAAGTGTTTGTCAGTGACGATGCGCTTCAACCCAAGAAAGTCTTGCACCCGAGCCATCTCCCCTGCTGGGTCTGTGATAAGACGCTCTCCGCTCACAAAATGGATCTGAGCCAGAGGGAAGTAGCGGAGCCAGTTTTCAAGGTGCAAAGCGTACAGGCCGATCCGAATGGCGTTCCAGGACATGTCCACGATGCCCAGGCTCTGGTTTCTGAAGGCCAACTCCTGGAAGCTCGGCAGGTCAGGAGTTTTGGATAATGTCTGAGTGTAGTCGGATATTGCTCGAGTGACGGGGTCTCGCACCACCACTATGAGCTTGGTATCTTGGGACATGGTAGAAATCCGGTGCGGTGTCTCTTTCGTCACAAAGTAGCTTGGTGTCTTCTCCATTGTGATTTGGCTTTCAAGAGTTCTTGGCATCAAACCTCTGAATGAAAGATGAAAACACACAATAAAGGTTTCTCATTTACATTAATGTTAATTTATGAGTTTTTCTTTTTAAAGAAGCATTCGACTGCTTGAATTATCACAGAACCTAACAGATTCAGACGCACAGGTCACATTGTCCTTGCATTTCATCTGTCAAAAGTTAAAAAAAATGTATGTAAGATGTCTATTTAGGGCAGGATTACACAAGTGAGTTGCAAAGGCATAAAGCTACCATAAGCGAGCTCTGGTTTGGCCTTGAACCCAGTTTCTTGATGCAAATCATAATAGGAGCACTGAAGCAAAGTTATAGTAGTTTGTTGTCACTGGAGACTCGTCTCACAGACAGTTCTCCTGTGCATCAGCCCAGCGTGTTTCCAGAGTAATAAATCACCATGAATGCAAACAGAACACATATAGCAGCGACTCTGTTCGGTTTACTTCTGGGTCTTCAAACTAGGCCATTCTTTACAGAAGCAGACAGCAACAGGCAGACCTTCACAGAGAAAAAGTTAAAGATTGATTGGAAATCCTCAAGGAGAGAGCTTTTATTAGGGGCTGCGATTAATGATTATTTTCATTGTCAATTAATTTGCTAATGTTTATTTTACTTTTTTTTTTCCAATTAATGAATCTTAACATGGAACAAGGGGCAAATCTTCCCTTTAGAAACTTCAAAAAGAGAATATTTAGATTTTATTCTTTGATTAATATACGAAATATATGGATGTAGCTGTTGCACAGGTGTCTTAAAAGTGCATTTTTTCCAATGACCAGCAGGATGACACTTTCGATCTTATTATGCAAAAGTCTATGAGAAAACAAGCTTACCTTTCACGTGATTCAAATCCTCAGCAAAAACCTTTTTCTGATCCATTTAAGTGGCTAATTTACAGTCTTTATTATTAATCAGTGTTCATTTACTAAATTCTGTTCACATTTAAATTAAAAAATACAATGAAAGCATGTCTTTGGGTGTGGCCCTACTGCCTTTACTGTATGAGTGTGCAGTGTCCTCATTTTCTCAGTCAGAGCCACCCATTGCCTGTCAAGATGGTGTCAAAAATCCAATCAGTGATGTCACGGAGTCTACATCCATCTTTCATATACAGTCTGTCATAAAACACATACATGGCACACTCGCAAATTCAGCGTGATATTCCACACTGTAATTTGTGATTTACGGATGAATGTTTACAAGGGAGTTTCCCGAGAGGCAGCCGTTTTATTTTGAAAGCAATTCGCATCTGACCTTTTCTCAACAGCTTTGACAGCTGACAATCAACCTGCGGTAATGGGCGAGGGTTCAAATCTGGAAGACACATCTCTGAGATAAAAGGGCTTCAACTGCCAACCGTCGAGAAGAGTGCCAATTAGCAGAGATACTTTCGGTCTATAATTATTATATAATACTACTGAAACACATCCTTCCTGCAGCTTACATGACAGTCTATCATTAGCATGAAATGCACTTGGAAGTACCAGGGGATAAATACGAGATTGTGTTTCTGCGTAATTGGTTGTCTGTTACTGTATGTATGTGTGTGTGTGTTTTTTTTTTTTTTTTATCATCAGCTAAACTTGTGCTTGCATACATATGCTTTTCCTAAATCTGTATAATTATGTGCATGTTTAATTTATGGTTATTCAGTTTGATCATTAGTCAATCGAAGCGGTTTGTTAGGGATGCACTTTGTTCCTCCGCCAGGGTGAGAGCCAAGGATGTAGGTGATCAGTGCAGTTTGATCACCAGTCAGAAAGATCAACCCCCACCTCCCCCAGATAAACTACCAAGGTGAAATTCATGAAACTTGGAGGAATGGTGGAGCATGGGCAAAGGAAGAACCCATTAAATTTTGGAGCAGATTTGAATCACTTCCTTTAAACTTGGGAAATAGAGCACTGACCTTGGCTGTGGATGCACTGTCTGAGTGCCCTTCTGGTTTAAGGTGCCTTGGGTAGCACTTAAAAATCAATAAATAATTCCCTTTCATGGCTCTCATGTTTAAATATTATAATAAACAAACAAGACTACAGCTCAAATGTCTAGGAGTTACCGCAGGCCTGCAGGATGCTGTTTGCACTGTTTGCCCCCAGAGGTTGGAATTTTATAAGATATTTGATGAACTGCTCCACAGAACAGAAAAAAGGGCCACTGTTCTGCCAGAATAAACAGTATGCAGTCTACAAAACTTCCCTGCAATAAAACTTGAAGTGAGTCAATAAACTGCAGAAAACACATCCAGCATGTTTACCCAGCTCCAAGTGAAAGATACACAAAGAAGCACCAAGGGAGAGGTGCACATTCATCACTGATTTTTAAAGGTAAGCAGCTGATTTTAAATGATAAACCTCTTATCTCTGTTTCTCCTGATTCTTTACTTTTCTATTTTATTTTATTTTATTTTTTTACTTTTTAGGAAATTCAAGTAAATATTAACCACTACAGAAATTAAACCAGGAGGGGAAAATGAACTAAAACAGATTGAGGCAAAAGAGTGGTGAAAAAGGAGCATGAGGAGCTACTGCAGTTTACCTGAACTCACTTTAAATTCCACATGTACTGTGTGAGGTTACACAGTTATACTGGCCAACAATCATTATGACCTTTAAGAAAGCGATGCTGGTCATATAGTGTCTCATTCCCCATAATTTACTATCATTAACATTTAGTTTGGTGGGAGAGAAACGGCCTAATCAGATATGCAGAATTATGCAAGCACAGCTGACTATAAGCCACAAATTTCCAGACACACTCATGGGTCTCCCAGGGAGCAGCAGCTAGGAGAAAAGGCTGCACTCTGATCAGTTTCTGGATTACATAAACTAGTTAAATTAGTTAAATTAAACCCACTTATACAATCCATTTTAATTGTCCACAGATTTCACACCAACAATATCAAACTAGATATTGTGCAGTAAAAAACTTGAATCAAGTCTAATCTGGTGTCATCTGGTGCTAATTAGGATTTTTATTACTGATAGATTACAGGATTCATGGAGCAGATGGGCACACACCTGCGCAGGTGAGATACGCGTTCTCTTACCTGTACCACTCCAGGCCTCTGTCATAGTTCCTATCGAAGAAGTGTGTTTCAGTTCCAGCCGCGCGCACATCCGGATGAATTCTTATGAACTCCAGAACAGCTCTCGTGCCTCCTTTTTTCACACCGACTATGATGGCATTTGGTAACTTTTTATTGCCGAACTTTAAATTACTCATAGGCGGGCTGGGCGTGTCGTTCCTGGCTGCGTGATGAGTGATATGAGGTCTTTGGTCGGTTTTCAACCGAGACGCCTCAACACCGCTCAACCTCGCGTCCGACGGTAAAAGGCAGGAGAGGGATTTCTGAAGGCGCCTTTTGGCTCCATCTGCTCGCTGACAGCTGGGCGTCGGATCACCTGACGTTTGCATGATTGCACCGTCAGGGAATAGAGCACAGTAGAATAAATATGAAAGGAAAAGGGATAACAAGCAGATGGATGTTCCTCTTAGCCGGTGTGAGAAGGGGAGAAGTCGACTGATGAGGAGCACGCATGCCATCTCTCCATGGATATGAACAGTGCATGATTTTCTAATTGATTTTGCGTTCCGTCCTTTCTGATTGTTGTAGTCGCTTAACGGGCGTTAAAGAGGAAAATCTGAAGACTTCAATCACTTGATGGGTAATACTTTAATCACTTGACCGCGGAGCATATTACCACAGTCCATCTGAGTCCCATCTTTTCAGTTCCTTACCTGAAAAGGTATCCTTCGCTGCGCACCGAGTTGCGGAACCATCCTATTTTAAAACTCCTGAACGCTTCCGTGGCCATCACGCACGGATGAAAAGCAGTGCGCTCTCTGGCAACTTGAGTGGACTGTCAGCTCCAAAGCGGCTGAGCGACAGAAAAATATTTCCACACAGTGACGTCAGAGCGTCTTTGCATTTAAAAAAAAGAAAAAAGAAAAGAAAAGAAAAGAAAAGTATTCAGCTGTCTCTCCTTGCTCATCTGACATTACCTTTTATCACACAGGCTAGCTGCGTAATCTAAGCTTTCTGTCGAATCTTTGTTCCATTTGAAGGCAAACATAAGTGTAACTATTCATTTTTGAAGCATTTTATTAACATAAAGTGAAATAGAAGGGATAATTCATGTGATTTACACTAGCACCCCAGAAAACAGGAGAATAAAAATATCTTTAAACATCTATAATTTAACAATTCAAGACCCAGCAAGCTGTGCTCTTGATATTGAACCAGTCACACCACTGGTTTAATCGCTTCTGATAAGGTTAAATTTAAGGACCCTAAATACAACACATTTTTTTCTTTTAATGGTTTATTTAACCATTCCCTGACGGAACTCTCCCAAGGGATTAATAAAGTTTATATCTATCTATCTTAATCTATGATCATACATTTGTAGGCAGTTAGCATTCATTGGAGTGTTCAGTGAAAAATTATAGGCAGTTGAACGTTTGCATGCAAGCTGGTCAAAATCCTTTGGATCATGAGCACCAAAGACGTTAGTGATGAGAGTGAAATACAAAATCAACTCTGTAAATGTCCATATGTGATAATCATTTCCACTAATGGGAAAAATAATCATGAACTATTAATAATCAGGTGTATTTTTAAGCTTAAAAAAAAAAAAGCCAAATAAATATTGTGTTTTTTGTTGCTTTCTGAAAATGAAATACTTCTGGACATTTGACAAATGGTTTGAAAACAACATTTGTAATTGCCAGCCTGCAGGTTCAGGACTGTGTGATAAGAGGTTTTCACTATTTTCTGACATTTTTTATGTGCAAACAATTGATTTATTTATCAGAAAAAAAAATGCAGCTACTTACTATGAACATAGTCAATACATGAGGTGTTGCGCAACAACATGTAACTTTTAATTACATTTGTTATTTCTGTTTGAATTATATTTCATAATTGCATTAACAGACACGCAATCTTCAAACCAAACCAAACCACTACTTAACTGTGTCTGATTATCACTGCTATTAACTCCTATCAGTGACTCAAACAGGTGCTTTTCCACCAAAAAAAAAAAAATTAAAAAAAAGGTTCTTTCTGTGTGTAACTAGTGATTATTACTTTAGTAATATACAAACAGCCAAATATTTTTGAATTAGGTTGGTTAAAAGTGCTACAAATCCCCCTGGGGCAAAATTCCCACGCTGTGCTTGTCAGATATCAACATGCCCAAGGCATACGGTGTGGTGTTTTAATTTAATGAAGTAATATGCAACATAAAAACTAATTACCAAATAAAAATAACTGATGTCTTGTAACGATTTTGACCTTCATTCATCTAATTAAGCAGGATCCAACATATAATGTCAGCTGAGCTTTTGTGCTGCATTCCCAATTAAATATTTCCTTAAATGAGCAGAACCTGGCTGACCCACACATTGTTAGACTGGAGCTTCTTTAGCCACAGAATTTCTCTAGCCTGCTGCAATAGTTGCCCACTTTACTCTTTGTTTTTTTTTTGCCGCCTCAAAAACCAGTAGTCTTATTCCTGGTCTTGTTAGACCTCCCTCTTCTTGTAGCCGAAGGAGCTGTTAGGGCATCGCTGTGTGGCCATCCACTTCCTGATGACTGAAATGAATGCAGACAAGCTCGCAGTGAAAAAAGAAGAGGATAAAAGCTCCCAGGACTGCAGAGACGCATGGGGAGGAGTTGAGGTGTCACAGTGGTGCTCCTGCGGGTGTCTGCGCCCAATCTGAGAGGCCTCTGATTAAAGAATGATTTATAGGGGCTGGTTGGAGAGACCCGCTCAGCAATTCGTCTAGTGAATGAGATTTTTCCTCAGGAAGAGGGCGGGTAAATCAAACCTCAGGGCGAGAAGCCTGCTAAGATCAGCGATGGGGCACGGTGATTAAATGTTATAATCACCTCTGCTGTGTGCACAGCTTGACTTTTCAGTGCAACAATCAAAAATATTGTTGACTAAAATCAGTTTAGTCTAGTCTCATTTACTGAATGTACTGCTTATCTTGTTTTAGCTTGTTACAGAAGAGGATGCAACCTTTTCGGGACTGACATAAACTATCACAGAAATGCAATGTGGAACAATTTATTCAGAGCTGTTTTTGCAGGAAAAAAAAAATATGAGATACCACCCAGCGTTTCCAGGAGCAAATTTAAAAGTGAGACTTTTTCCCTTCTAAGCCTTTCAGTTTAACTAAGACTCATATTCAGGTTTCAAATTTCAGAGAGAAGGTTGGGGATGTCGAGCATGACAGCATGAATCATGATCTGACTTTGGGGAATGATTAATGTGTCTGTAAATGCTCAACATATTTCTTTAAATGTTTCATTGTCTTTGGGAGCTCACTGAATACGGGTGGCAATGACCACTCACTCCATCAGCAGCACGGCTCATTTGTCAGGTTCAAGCAAAGCCTGGAGGGAGGGCTCGTCAGCTTGTCTTGACTCCGATCAGACACTGGGGGCCGATACAGATGAGCCAGACAACTTTACATTACAGATGGATGAAGAATCACTCCCACAGTTTCCGTTCACACCCCTCTAGAAAAAAGTGCACACACAGAACTGTTTTGTTAAGTGACAAACATGCAGTCACACAGTGTTGCTTGTATATCAGAATGCCAATTAACACTGATTTTTTTAAAATATAGCTTGAAAGGAATGATTTATTCCTGACTTCAGAAATGCAACTAGTCAATATGAACAGAGCAGAAGCACTGATTCCAGATACACTATATTGCCAAAAGTATTCACTCACCCATCTGAATCATTGAATGCCGGTGTTCCAATCACTTCCATGGCCACAGGTGTATAAAACCAAGCACCTAGGCATGCAGACCACTTCAACAAACATTTGTGAAAGAATGGGTTGCCCTCAGAAGCTCAGTGAATTCCAGCGTGGTACCATGATAGGATGCTACCTGTGCAACAAGTCCAGTCATGAACCTCACTACTAAATATTCCACAGACAACTGTTACTGGTATTATAGCAAAGTGGAAGTGATTGGGAACAATAACAACTAGGCCGTGAAGTGGTAGCTCACGTAAAATCACAGAGAGGGGTGAGAAGATGCTGAGGTGCATAGTGCACAGAGGTCATCAACTTTCTGCAGAATCAATCGCTACAGACCTCCAGACTTGATGTGGCCTTCAGGTTAGCTCAAGAACTTGTGTAGAGAGCTTCATGGAATGGGTTTCCATGGCCGAGCAGTTGCATCCAAGCTAATGCAAAGCAACGGATGCAGTAGTGTAAAGCATGCTGCCACTGGGCTCTAGAGCAGTGGAGACGCATTCTCTGGAGTGATGAATCATGCATCTCCGTCTGGCAATCTGATGGATGAGTCTGGGTCTGGTGGTTGCCAGGAGAACAGTACTTGTCTGACTGCATTGTGCCAAGTGTAAAGTTTGGTGGAGGGGGCATTATTTCATGCTCCCAACTTTGTGGGAACAGTTTGGGGATGGCCCCTTCCTGTTCCAACATGAATGCACACCAGTGCACAAAGCAAGGTCCATAAAGACATGGATGAGTGAGTTTGGTGTGGAAGAACTTGACTGGCCTGCACAGAGTCCTGACCTCAACCCGACAGACCTTTAGGATGAATTAGAATGGAGACAGTGAGCCAGGCCTTCAAACCAACATCAGTGTCTGACCTCACAAATGCTGCAAAAATTGTCAAAAATTCCCATAAACGCACTCATATACATTGTGGAAAGCCTTCCCAAAAGAATTGAAGCTGTTATAAGGGTGGGTCGACATCGTGTTAAACCCTATGGATTAAGAATGGGATGTCACTCACGTTCATATGTGTGTGAAAGCATATGAGCAAATACTTTTGGCAATATAGTGTAGATAGTGAGTCTCATCATACAGTGTAGCTGGTCAGGTAATTTTGTGTCTTCAAATTCCCTTCTTTCATAACATAGTCTCATTAAGTGTATTATGATTGAGTTAAGAGGAGAAACAAGCCATCTTTAACTGAATTACACGGTTTGAAAAGAACTTTCAGATTTCTTCAGCTGTCAAATTTATAGGGATTACTGTATAGCAACAACTTCCTGGAAAGAATGGCCAGCAATGTCACAATACTGCCACCTGCCGGTCAGATTCAGGCATTGAAGGCAAAGTGTGTTATTACAGATAAGAACTTAAGTGAAAGCGAAACCAAGACTCAGCGTTCATAGCAGAGACTCGTAGAGACCGGAAGAACAACATCAACATTAAAACAGTAAGTAGACTTTAACTGTATATGCTAACACTCTTTTAAATATAAGGATACATTCTACTCACAAATAAGCTACAACAACCAAAGGGAATACATGGTTTTATCGAACAGATTTGAAAAAGTGTGAAACTACAGCACTGTGCAAAAGTCTTGCACCGCCTCTCATTTCTTTATATTTTGCTTCCAAAGACTCGGAGTTTCTTATATATTTTTAAGTTGTCTTGAGCAATAGTTCTGCAGACATTCCGAAGGTCTTCCAAAGGTTTTCTTTTGAATTACCTGTTTTTCAAATCCAGTCCTTGTAGCTGACCCTTTTCTGAAGGACGTGTTTTCGTTTGCTAAGCCACTTAACACTGACCTAAGAATCATTCATTAAATATAAAAGGGGACTTTAACTCAAGGGTGAACCGATGTTGTGCCTACACATAACAGACAACTTAGCAAAGAACCGATTTTAAATTATTTGTTGCGATTTTTTAATGTTAAATCTATGAAAAATTCCAAAGATAACAGAGTTTGACAGGCATAAAATAGCATTCAACTTGTCATATGGCAGCATACTGTGCAGTGTGTCTTTAAGATTTTTGAGGAAAACGGGACAAATCCAGCAAAGACCTGACACAGGACCTGAGAGAGGCATCTGGCCCTTCAGCTGATTCATCTACTGTTCACTGCAGCCTCATCAGAAATGGTCTCATGGGAAGGGTGGCCGCCAAGAAGCCATTCTTAAGGAAGGGAAATGGAGAGAAAAGACTGAGTTATGCCAAGTTACTCAAGAACTGGACTGAAAATCAGTGGTAACAGGTCTGATAGAGCAATGAATCCAAATTTGACATTTTTGGTTCAAAGTGTCAACATTTACAGAGGAGGCCAGGAGAGAGTTACAACAGTGTGTGTCTACAGCCACCCGTAAAACACAGTGGAGGTTCTGTCATGGTTTAGGGTTGCCTTTCAGTCAGTGGTGCTTGGGATCTTGTCAAAATTGATGAAATTCTGAGCATAGAAATGTACTGTCAGATATCATAAAATACCTTCTGGAAAGCATCTGACTTGTTCATTTTCACAGTGATAATGATCCCAAATACACTGCCACTGCATAACGCACGGTCTAAGTTAGAAGTAAAAGCATATTTGGATAGAAAAATATAAAGAAATGAGAGGTGGCTTAACACTTTTGCACAGTACTATTTAACCTGACCAAATACTTTAGAGTTATTATTATTAATAGAAGAAGGTGGTTGCAAGAAAAGTACTTTTAAACAAAGGTGTCAAAAGATGGAATCCCCATAAAAATAAACACTTTGCAATTCAAACACCTTGGTATTCCCAGACAAAGAGATGTGTGTGCCATGTTGCTTTTCCTGCTGGGTAGCTTACTTGTGAAGAATGTGCCTTTACGGGATTTTCTCTTGAAATCAGAAAAAGCAATCAAAATGATTGAACTGATACATTTAAGTGTATGTATTTTGAGGTTTCAAGATCTCCAGGATCATAGACCAGAACAGCAGCGTCATGTCAAATCTAAAATTGATGCTATTTATTTATTTTTCAGGAGAAATGAAAAAGATTTTTTCATATGTTGATGGAAAAACCTTTGAGTCGGATAAAACATTTCTTCAAAGACTCAAAGCACATGGAGCAAAAATAGTGGAAAAGCCTGAAGAGAGTGATGCGATTATTGTCTTCTGTCCCATTGTCAGCCGTTTTGAGACCGACATAAATTCAGCTTTATCTAATGCCCCAGGTAAACATGCTCAAACCAAAATATATGATGAAATGTTTTGTTCTTTTGTATTTTTCTCTGCAAGCTATCACTCATATTGTCTGTCTGTCACAAAGAAAGTAAAAAGGTGATTGTGGTGGCCTTGCATCACACCTACGACCCGAACTACACTGTGCCAAATAACCGAGAGATGGACGGAAAACTTGTTGTGAGCTGTTTGTTTTTTGAGAAGAAAGGACTTCTTTCTTGCCCTTGCAACAGTGAGGCAAAGAAGACGGTCTACAAAGAGGTAATTATGCAAGTTATGTCTTCTAGTGTTAGTATATGGTAAGCATTGTTACCTTGACACACAATTAAATTTAACTATACAGTTTCAAGGCTAAGATGAACTATAAAGATTTAGTCCTGTTAATAGAGGATAAGAACTGGAAGCATCAGTGTAAGCATCTTATGACATCTTATGACAGAGTTGTCATAAGTGAGAGGGTCCTTTTACAAATATATATATATATATTTTTGTGTAGTTTTACTTTAGTTAAAAGGATATTAGCAAAACAAAATTCAGTTCCCCTCTCATTTGTTTACATTCAGCATGCAGAACATTTAAACATATATTAATAGTCAGACACATATAAGGACCTTAGATTTTAGGCCCTTGGACCAATCATCTGTCTTCCAATATAAAAAAATATTAGTAGTAGAAGTATTTAGTAGAAGCTTGACTTTGTTTTGTTAATGTTTTATAATATAGTATGTAAAGCCTTTTGCTGTGTTCTGTGAGCTATCAAAATAAGTTGAGAAAGATTTTGTTTTTCCCTATGACCCCCGCATCCCTTTGAAAAGCCGGATCGATGAAGGATGCACAGATTCTCACAAACATGGATTGCATTAGTTTTACACATGTAGGTTTGTTCTCACTTTTTGTGTCACAAAGAACCCATCGAATATCATTCTCTCTAATTGCAATTCCAATGAGCCAAAGCTGTACCCCATGAAGCCAACACAAGGAAGCGTACTTTGATGACATCACTTTCACAGGTCAAACGTAATCAGTAGCCAGTATCCAGTACACTATTTAATGGCATTTCCACACCTGCTCTTTGCAAGTAAGCGGGCAGTTTGTTTGTTCACACAGGCAAAAGTGGAAATGTCTCCATATAGTTCCTTTAATATATCTTTATATATCTGTATAATCTTAATGACATTTTTCTTTTCTTTTTTTTTGCAGCTGAGTCTCCCACCAAGACCCATTAAAATTAGTACAGGAAAAAAAAGGCCCAAGACTAAAAGTAAAAATTAAAGAAAAAGGTCCGCATAAAAATGAAAAACTCCATCTGAACTTCATCAGGTTGCTCTATATTTTTAATGAATTTACATGAATTTGATTGCACATTATTTGCCCATTTTCTTTCCTGTGATGGTTTTCCATCTTTGTTACTAAACAACATCAGGCAGCGTACTCATGACTCGTTCTTTGTGTTTTACTTGCAATTTCACTGTTGAGTTCCATGAATATATGCTTATTAATGCTTATAATGCTCATTCAAATGTATTACACGATGGCATTGTATGTACAATTGTAATTGCACAATAAAGCAGGTTTGTGATCTGGGCTTATTTCTTTTTGAAACTTCTGTTCTGCAGTCCTGTGATTTTGCACAATTTTGCACAAAAACCAGGTGAGCAGAGGTGGAGCTGCAGAGTCCAAGCTCCTGCAGTTAAACTGATTCTGTTATCGGTCATCAGACTTCCTCACACACTGCTTTAGCTTTAAGCTAAAGCTAACTTCAGTATGGTAGTATGTCCAAAAAGATCATGTCAAAGTGCTTGATGAATGTTTAGCATGAATTATTTCATCGACATATTAGTGAGGCATGTTAACATTAGTAGCTAAATTAAAATTTTTTAACCTAATCCATTCAGTTAGTATTGAGATTTATAAATGAAATCTGTAGTGGTGAGGTAAAGACAAGCCAGCCTGATTCATCCCCTTTGAACCATTAGTATATACTGCAATGATTGATTCGAACTGTCGCAGTATTTTCAACAGCTTCAATTTGTAGGATTTAAGGCTGGACTGGAAATGTGAGTTTACACCTTTTAGTACTAATTGATTGAAACTGCTTTTAATGTTATTTATCCACAAAACTACAAAAGAAAATCACCCAACGTGCACACACTATTTATTTCCTTGTTCTGTTTGCTGTAGTGTTGACTTCAAAACAATATTGTATGGCACTTTTCTCACACTGACAAGACAATCGCTTGCTGGCTGTGAATTCAAGACACCATCACCCCTTCCTACATCAGTCAAAGCCCGAGGAGCTGGCAGGGAAAGACAGACGCATGTATTCTCATGTGTGTTGTGTAATGTCTGGAAAAGTCCAGGTTGCATTGCGTGTATAAATGTCTGCCTGTCTGCCCTAGGTTTCTGTAGCAGTGACTTTGCGGCCTTAACTTCCCCTTTGCTCTTCCCTTTTACTGAGGAATCTTTAATGACAAAGACGTGTAGCGGAATAAGAATGACTTGCTGAGGCACCAGCTTGGACACTGATATCTCCTGGGATATCTTGTAAATCATATGCTGATCTGTTTGATGGTCAGACTTTGTGTGTTGCTGACTTTGTTGATTCACAGGGCCCTTGCATAGTAATAACCTGCTCGTTGAAGGTGAAAGCTCGGTATTCTCTCATGTATTGACCCAGATTTTTGGCAAGGTGTGTAGTTTATGTCATGATCTTTCTTGGCAGTTTAATTCAGTGTCGTTTTTGCATTTTTAGCATTTTACAGTCCTGATCCCAAATTGATTTGACTTAACTCTTTAGACTTTCCTCAGGCTTTTCTATGCCATGCATCCTGCAATATACTATCTGACTGCAAAGACACATCTTTCAGTGTGTGAAATGTTATGGTACTGTGTACATGAAACAGCAGTGACAAACTAAAACACGGACTCTACCACCACCTATCGGTAGGAATTGGCAGTGCGTGCAGCATCTGATAATGTGCCTGCTTTTTGCAAGTGAGGTATGGCTGGATTGCGCAAGCAGATTTCATGGAAGCCTATTACTCCACTTTCTGCTGTATTTCAATATTTTTTGCAGTCCACCCCCCACCCCCAAAAGAGAAGAGGAATGGGCCTAAAAGAGCTTTCACTGTATGTACTGAGGGTCAACCCCAAGGCCACACATGAAAAATTATCTTCTGTTTTTTTTTTTTAACTGTGAATCATGCACATGAAATGTAATCCAAAAAATATGCTGCTAAACTCCTTACAGGAAATAACAGCTTATAATCAAAGGTGACTGCACTACACTCCATTGCTCACAAGATGGCATGTGAAGATGATGTTTTCTCTGTGTTGAGCTCAGCGGTTATTTAGGAAACCTATATCAACAGCAGACTTTTGAGAAACTGGCAAACTTGATTGCATAAACATGGAATCTTAGCTGCAGAGGTAAAATAGACAAAAGAAATAAAGAAAATACAAACATTTAACAAAATATTGATGACATTTTTTAAGCAAAAAGATGAAATAAAACAATCTTACATGGGGTACAAATTATGTACAGGGAAGAAAATAAATTGAAAGTGAACGAATAAAACAAATATTTGGAGCTAAAGGTTTTCTTAGTGTCCATCTTGATGTTTCTACTTCACCATTTTCCGCTGAAATTTATAAAGCAATAGCTGGAAAACAAACACATAACTTTAACTTTCCTCTTTCAGTTAATCTTCTCATCCTCAGTGAAACAGTGGATTACTTCCTCTTTGGATTAGCGCACGTACCGCAGGCCCGCATCTGCATACGAATATGGCAGCATGCCAGCACACATCCGAGTCCTCAAAATCGTATGCACAAACACACTGTGTACAAACCAAAAGTGAGTTCTCGGAGACAGGAAGTGATGTCACTTCTTGTCTCCAAGGAGATGGAGGCAGTTGCTAAGATACTGTGACACCAGGATTTTTCTCTCAATTTTCTCTCCCTTTCTAACACACACACACACACACACACACACGGATGTCACCATGAATAAGTCGAAACTCTGGTATCTTTCTTATTCTCTTGCACCAAATGGCAATGAGCACCAACTCAACTTATTTTTTTCAGTTACATTTCTAAAAATAACTGAAACATAACTCGGTTCAACATTTCACTTCGAATGCTGTGGGGCCACTAAACAGATCACCCATGTGCTCTGACTGAATCAAACGTCAGAGGCGCTGCTCCAACAATTAGCTACATTTTTAATCTCTGCTTTGAACTACGTGCAATCACTCAGTCACCCACTTCCAGAGTGGTGAGGCCTGTCGCTCCTAAAACGATAGAAGTGACTGATGTGTATCAGCACCCCTCCAACGCTTCTACACAGTGTGAGCTGCACCTCTCTAGTGCTATCAGCATGCCACATATGTCTTGGCAGTAGCATGTTGCTGCCAAATCCTCTTCGCCCTCCCTTTCTCCTCCCCTGTGGCTCCTAACACAGCATTAAGAGTTTATGGGGTTTGGGTTGTATTGGAACTGCCATGCACTTGTCTTCTGGATAGTGGGATTAGCTCTCTCCGCTGTATTTCTAGTCCGAGAGCCTTCCTGTACTGATGACACAAGCAATACAGCAATGAGTGTTTGTTCATTTACTGTGCACAAATGCATGTCCTTCTCCCTCCCTCCACTCCATCGCTCCTACACACACGCTCAAGGGTGCCTGCGCACACACAAGCGTACTATACATGCATAAGGGGAATATCAGATTCAATGTGCAATGACACAGTGAGGACATAGAGTGGAAAGAGGGGGGAAGGAAGGAGAGCAAAGGCACAGGGTGGGTTTGGCATGGGCGGCATGGAATCATTTTAAATGGTGCGGGGGGGTGGAAGGCAAAAAGATGTACTGAGAGAGGAGACGAGAGTGGCAGAAAAGCACTGAAAGGCGGCCAGGGTTGGATGAGAGACGGAATATGGGCTAAGATTTTAACATGAATGAGAGGGAATGAGGGAAGAGGAAGAAAGAGGGAAAGGAGGAATATCCTCTGCACCACTGTGTGACTGGAAATTTAATAGAGGGAGCGAGATAGAGTGAGAAAGAGAAGGAAGGAGAGAGAGGTAGATGGGTGGGAGAGAGAGAGAGAGCCAGAGGAGGGGGAGGGTAGAGGAAGAGAGAGGCAAAAGGCACAGAGACCTCATTGCTGTGCAGCTTTCAGCAAAAGCTAGTGGTTGTGAACAATGCTCACTACGGCATTCACTGACAGGGAGGGGGTAGGACCAAGGGAGAGGGTGAGGGAGGGAAGGAAGGAGAGAAAAGAAGGGAAGGAGAGAGTGCATATATCTCGGGGGTCTTTCTGAAGCATCACTGGCCTTTTCTGTCCTTTGACCTTTAGTGTGAGCTGAGATAGCGCAAAGGATGTACTGAGATTTATTTTTACCCACAAACTAGTCTTTGGTAGTTGTAAAGCTGCTTCTCTTCTCTTGCACTTCTGACACATGTGGACAAGTGCATGACAAAGATCAATATAGGGAAGTCACTAATAAACTAGCATCTCTTTAATTGGCTACTTACTTGCTGGTATTGTTCTCAATTTACTAATTGTAAAATGCAGCATAGCGATTGGTAGCCAACTGAATTAGAAACATGCTTACAAAATATTTGAAATGCATATTTGCAAGGTTCAGAAGTATGGTTTATGTCATATGCAAGAACATCAGAGGGCTGCAGTGTATGTGCATTACATTTTTGGGTGCTGACAGCAAGTAATAGTGTTGGTGGCTCCCTTATTTACAGCTCAACTCTAACAAGTTCATGTGTTAAGCTTTTTGAGGGAAGAGGAAGGGTTGGAGGTTGGAGTAAACACTCATTTGCACAGCCTGCAGAAAGTAGGCCTCACTGATTTGCTAAATATAATCTTAGGTGGCCATTACCAAAAATGCACTTGCTAGCAGTGGGAATTCATTATGAATATTGACATTATTATGTCTACAAAACTCTTTCAGTGGATCAGAAATGTTTCTTCCTGCAAATATTTGGTGGCTTGTGATTTTAAAAAACAAATTGCCCATGAGATGGTGACAAAAACTAATCAAAATGCGTAATATCTCACTTCATAGGGAGAAACGCACTGACTCAGGTCATCCTCCTGATCATACAGTGCTGCTGAGTCATATTAATAAATATGTGACTACACAGCTACTCATTACATGCCCAGAGCTCAAGTTTCATCAAGGATGTGAAGCAGAAAAACCTGCGGAAAACAAACGCATGAAATATTTTGATTCAGCGTCTTGCTCTGAACGGTCACTTTAATGCACTGAATCATCTAAAGAACGCAGCCACATCCACGGGTCGGTGCTCCTTCGTGTCTTCTCCTAATGCTGTCTTAGTAGGATTCAGACTGAAACATACGGAATGTGCGTAAAGAGCCGCTTATGCTGGACGCAAACTGCTCTGCCCAGCGGGCGCCGTCGCGTTTGCTGCCTGCGTTCCTCTCCAAGGATAAGGCGCATCGATGCACTCGTCCCCGACCTCGTTCCTCCATGTGATAATTATAACACCATTTTTCCTCAGCGATCCTGAATTTGATCTCTGTTTTTTTTTCCCCCTGCGCGCACGCGTGTGTGGATTGTGTTCATCTTTAACCTGCCATCACTGTAGCCCCCCGCGTTGCGTTGGCGCTGCGGATCTAGCCTACAAGAACAAGAGCCAGCTCACAGCCGTGGAAACAAGCGAATCAATTTAGGGAAGAGAAAAGGAGAGACTGATAGCGAGGTTGGAAAACTGACGATCGGAGAGGAGAGAAAACATCGACCTCACGCCGCAGCCGCCGAAACATTAAGGTAGGCTATTTTGGTTGTACAGGTAGAAGGGACTGAAATGGCTGGCGTAATTATTACATTTGTTACCTAATCGACAGTGATGCTGAAAACAGTCATGAGATGCCAAAAATGAGCAAAGGCTGAGGTGCATAACGATTTAAGCAAATAATTAACATGAGCACACAGTCAGCGTCGATGTCAGTGGAATAAATCTGTGCTAGTTCTGTAGAGCAAAAGCATTAAAATAAATTGCTTCCTTAAGTAAGCCTGTGCATTACACATCTACAGAGGTACTATTTTCCAGTGAACACTGAATCTAAAGGTTATTTTGCGTGCAGTCATGTTGTTATTACCCCGAGCAGAGAATGGATGCAAAGCCATTTTGTAATGCAGCATGTGCAGAATTAGGCCTATTCAGAATTTCAATTGCGTTCCCGAGAAGGTGCGCCGTAGTGAGCGCAGCTGCATAGATGAATAAGGCCATTCTGTTCAATTGTAGGCGATATTATGCTACAGGCTATATGATAAGGAGAGATTGCAGATCAGAGGTTGCGACTGCAGGGTAAAATGGCCAAGTTGTGGCTTTTTGAGTTAAGATCAGTAAAACTGGGGGCGAACAACCAAATAAAAAAAAACAAAAAAAAAAAAAAAACAAAAAACAAAACAAAAAACAACTTGCAGTTGTTGAAAACAATTGCCTGTAATTTTCTCTCTCTCTAACAGTGGTTGATGTATCCATACTGGTAAAATGCGTCCCATCCATCCTACCCCAATTCCCACGTCCTGAATCAATCTGGTGTTGTCATAGTTACAGTAGATGATCTTGGCCCTGCTGCACCTGTGTCGCTTTGTGTTCATCTCGATCATCGGTAAATACGAGGTCTAATTGGGGCTGGTATACGGGAAAGCAACTCAGAGCCTTGGTGTTTTTTTGAAAAAAGCACCACCACATTTTTTTGCGTCTTCATAAACCTTCATGACGGTTGTGGAGTGGAGGACATTGATACAATCAGGCACTCGCGATGATGTGATTGGTTTGTAGCAATTGGTCAGCAGCTTTCAGCTAATTTGTCTTTTCACGAGTGAGCGCTCTCTCAGTCCTGATCAAATAATCAATATCTACATGGTCGCAATCTGCTCTTGACACGAACACAAAGGACTAGAATAAAAAGAGCGAAATTGGTTTGAAAAGTGTTATGTAGTCATAAAGCCCAAGAAAGCATATTTTGCACAAGGATCAGGATGAAGGCCAAGTGCGACAGGATCAGATGAGCCCAGATGTAATATTCTAAAACCAAAGAACATCATGGTGTATTCTGTACTTCTTGAGCCCCTCATGTTTTGGAGAGCTTGAAGATTGCAGGTCAACAGGCATGCTTTCAGGTTCAAGGTCTCTCCCACAATACAGTTCTTCACAATACAATGTGGTGATTTGACTGCACCATTTCATTTAGTGACTTATGCAACGAATAAATGCAGCTCAAGTGCTTAACTGTACTTAAGGGGGGGGAAAAAATGCTGCATTAAACAACTTATTGATTACAAGTGCCGGTGGGTTTTTATTCAAGGGGAAATACATCTTTCCTTCAGTGACGCAATGACGAAAGCAAGTTTAAAAACAAGGCTATGTGCATTTCCACCATCAAAATGTACATTTGCAGGATAAAAATGTTTATGATTGGGGCAAAAAAAAAAAAAAAAATCAACATTACCTTTCTAGATTTCAAGTGTCATGGAAGTGGCTCGAGGAATTTTGGAAATACATTTCATGCAATCCTCATATTTTGAACACTGCTCAATTTAAAAGGTAAAAAAAGAGGACAAGAAAGGAATAGCACCACCTTCACTGTGTGTTTAATGAAGTAGCAGCGTATGAAACACTGGTACTTCTTTGGCCGACTGAATATTAATGATGTTTTGCTTTGATGCTTTCATGAATCATTGCAACTATCAGACCTCTACTCTGAATCAGATACAATTCTGATGCCTAAGAGAGCCAGTCAAATTATTGAAATGCATAATTAGCTGCTAGATGGGGATGAGTGGGAGACTCTTCAAGGAAGGACAGCAGTGTAAAGAGCACCATAATGAAGACTGGTGCAAAGGAGTTGCTTACAGTAATATCTAGGTTTATTTGTAGTCGCACGTCTACATTTATTTGCTAATCAGGGATGGATGTGTTGTTATTTCTTTGTGTCAGTTACAGTTACGATGGTTGTAGATATGGATGTGGGCATGTGTCGAAGAGAGAGAAAGAGACAGGGAGAGAGAGTCAGTGGGATGTGCAAAGCATCTGAAAAAGTCTATTTTTAGCATACATTCCCTTATGATCTTTCTTAATAACTGATTTAACTTCTTTGAAGTATGTTTTAAATGATAACCAATACTGACTTGATCCTCAGACCTTGAAGATTAAGATTCATTGCAGACCTGTTCCCTCTGCTGTTATGCTAAAGTTCAACCCTGTTCTTTCTCCTGTAAACAGAATTCCAAAATTCAGCTTTGGCTTCTCTTAAAAAAAATGTGTCATATTAACAAATACGGTAAGAATAAACTTTAAGCTTTGAGTTAAATTCATTTTGATTTCAACAACAAAGGTGGTGTTTATCCATTTTGGACACAAAATGTTGTTCAAACTCAGCTAAACAGTAATGTGGAATAGGGCACTGGACAGTAAAAACACAAGATGGTGAGTGAGCAGGTTGCCACAGCAACAGTGTTTCTAGGCGCATGCATCGTCGCTGCATAGGAGAGGAGATGCTAAGGACTGCCATGGAGCTGTTTCATTAAAAAAAAACATAAAAACCTCTGTTTATTACAGTAATAAGAGATTCTTTTTTTGAAAATGTATCCAAGAGTTATTTTAAATACAGTATCGATAGAGGTGACATTGTGTTTATATTTGTGACAGGAAACAAGGATCTTTTATCATTTGTTTTCAGACATCACAGACTTGTGACTGCTAGAGTCACAGTGACGAGAATTATGTGCTTGAGAAAACAATGAGCACTTTCTCTTTCTAATCATTATGAGGGGAACAGCCCAAGCATTTCTAAATTTAGTGAGTCTGCTGATGCTCGCAGCCATTTCTGTTTCAAGATGTGTGTGTGACACTCGATTAACCAAAACAAGGCTTTTGAAAAACACAATACGCATTCAGGAATTACAACAAAACAGAAAAGCATATTTGCACCATTTCCCCCCCTCTTTCTATAGAAACTAGCTGTCATATTCATGTCTGGTTCATCAAATTTAGTTGTTGGGGGAATCTTGTCTGATTTAGCGTTGCATATTTTACACCGCATGTGCATTGCAGTAAAATGTCAAGAGTCAATAATCAATCCTTCATGTATTAATTGCCAAATTACTGCATGCAGGCATCATTTGTTATCTCATTTGTAATACTGTGCTGCTGCTTTATGATGGATTGCATGAATCTCTGCATTAACCTTAGGGCCACATGCACTTGTAACTGCATACGGCCACTTTGCATTCTTTGCAAATGTGAGAGTCTGCTTCTGTCAGTGTGTATTTGACTTAAAGAATGCCAGTATCAAAAAGTGGATGATGAGACTGTCATCCTAATGGATCTGCTGCAGCACTTCTGACCCAACTTGCAGTTATAGAATTTTGTGGTCATTTCCGACCGTGACCCCAATGTTAGGTTCAACCTATGAAGAAAATGGCAGCTGACTCAGTGGTTATACCACGGGCCACAATTTGAGAGACACCTCTTTAGAAAAGAAAGCCAGACCCAGCTTATTCCAGAGGAGATAGTAATATTTTGAGATTTCAGTTTAGCCCTGCAAGTGCTTGAATGTGTGTCCTAGGCTTGTATCGTAAAGCTTTCTGCAGTGTGCACTCACTTGACCTCCTTCCTCTCTGTTCTTTTGTCTCTTCCCCTACAGTGTGAACCAACAGCCTCCATCGTGACAACACTTTCACAACCAAATCCTCCCCCAAATTTGATTTCTCTTCTAATAAGTGTCATGGGAACAAAAATACAAAGTTTTCTAAAATGAAAAATTGAGAAAGCCCTGGTTTTTGATTGCCAAGGAAATGAGCAAAGTAAAATAAGAATCTATTATTGATAAAGTCTTTAATATAGCATTGCACTTTTTCCCCTCAATTTTTAAGTGGCTGCTTGAAGAGAGAATAAGAGCATTAAATATGAACATCAAGATAAACACTTAAAGTCCCTTGATTGGAGGTGACCTATCAACTTCTTAGTGATAGGGGTGGGTCATGACTCAGTTGCCATGCGTGTTGTCATGGTGACCAGCCCAGGTACCCCTTTCCCCCTCCTCTGGTTGGTCCAACTTTTGTTGTGGTTTCACAACCATGGACCTCAGCTGACAGAGGCAGCACCCCCATGCCCCACCCCCTGCACCTGCTCCAATCAGGCGAGCCGTGTCATCTGTACGAGGAAGAATTTAGATCAAATCCCTGACAGTATTTCAGAGAACACAAGATACCTCAATCTACAAGAGAACTCAATTCAGGTAAGTTTGGTGTCATCTACAAATGGACCACACATAAAGACTTTAAAGATATATACTTTGAGGGTTTTAAGTCTAATTTTGCTACAACATGCCTCCCTTTTTTTGTTTCCATACTAGGTGATCAAGTCTGACACATTTAAGCATCTGCGGCATTTGGAAATCCTCCAGCTCTCCAAGAACCACATCCGACAGATTGAGGTGGGAGCTTTTATTGGTCTTCCCAACCTCAATACACTGGAGCTTTTTGACAACCGTCTTACAGTGGTACCAACCCTAGCTTTTGAGTATCTAAGTAAGCTAAGGGAACTATGGCTAAGAAACAACCCAATCGAGACGCTGCCGGCATTTGCCTTTCATCGTGTTCCCTCTTTACGGCGTCTTGACCTAGGGGAACTCAGGAAGCTGGATTACATCTCAGAGGCTGCCTTTGAAGGTCTGATAAACTTGCGCTTCTTGAATCTTGGCATGTGTGGCTTGAAGGACATACCTAACCTCACCCCGTTAGTGCGACTAGAGGAGTTGGAGCTATCAGGGAACCAGCTGGGGATAGTTCGGCCAGGATCCTTCCAGGGTCTAGTGTCACTTCGCAAGCTGTGGCTAATGCACTCCAGAGTGTCGGTCATTGAACGCAATGCTTTTGATGACCTCAAAAACTTGGAGGAGCTCAACCTCTCTCACAATTCTCTGCATTCCCTGCCCCATGACCTCTTCACCCCTCTGCACCAGTTGGAGAGGGTACATCTCAATCACAACCCTTGGGTTTGCAACTGTGATGTTCTGTGGCTCAGCTGGTGGCTGAAAGAAACAGTTCCCAGCAACACCACTTGTTGTGCTCGCTGCCATGCACCCCCAGGTCTAAAGGGCAAATATATTGGAGAACTAGACCAGAGTCACTTTACCTGCTATGCCCCAGTGATTGTTGAGCCACCCACTGACCTCAACGTCACTGAAGGCATGGCTGCTGAGCTAAAATGTCGTACTGGAACCTCAATGACCTCTGTGAACTGGTTCACTCCAAATGGCACCCTGATGACCCACGGATCATACCGAGTTAGGATCTCAGTGCTCCATGACGGAACACTGAACTTCACAAATGTGACCATGCAAGACACAGGACAGTACACTTGCATGGTAACCAACTCTGCTGGAAATACCACTGCATCCGCAGTTCTCAATGTATCTGCTTCAGACCCCAGCAATACCTATAGTTATTTCACTACTGTCACTGTGGAAACATTGGAGTCAAAAGGAGAGGAGGAGAACTCAGCAAGACAGTTTATTAACGAGACCTTCATAGTTCCGAATCCTACCGTTGCCCAACCCGATGTTACTGTAATGCCTTCACTCTCTTCTCTCTCCTCACTGTACCCAGAAAAGAACAAAGGTTTTGAAGGTGCAGTGACTGTGTCCATAATGGATGTAACTAACATTCCAGGCCTGGATGATGTAATGAAAACAACTAAGATCATCATTGGTTGCTTTGTGGCCATTACGTTTATGGCAGCTGTAATGCTGGTGGTCTTCTATAAACTCCGTAAGCAACACCAGCTACATAAGCACCATGGCCCAGCCAGAGCCATTGAAATTGTGAATGTAGAAGATGAGATAGGAGCCGGAGCAGGAAGTGGCATCTCAGGCGGTTCAACAATTAATTCTGGCACAGGTGGAGAAGGAACCCTACGGCTACATCATCCAGAGATAGTCAACCTTCCTAACATTGGTCGTACAGATACGCTCAACCATTACTACAAGACACATCATTTCAACAACAACGTGATGGGTCTTAGCATTGGCTCTGAAGGGATGGGGCCCGGTGGGATCCTCAGTAACAAGAACCAGCAAGGTCAAGATATCCCTATCTCCTGTACTTCAGTCCCGATCTCCACATCTAACTTTCTCACCACATCAGGCAATGGCACCAACACCAACCCCAGTTCGATGTCCCCACCACTGCCTATGTCTCTCCCCATGCCAACCATCGGCTTACATGGATCGATCAAGGGTTTCATGGGTCAAAGCCAGAATCCACAAATGGAGCCTCTTCTTTTCAAGGGGAGTTCGAAGGAAAACGTACAAGAGACTCAAATCTAAAAGCAAAAGTGAGAGTACTGAGTGAGAGCGAGTGAGAGTTGACGACAGAGAGGGAATTGATGTTGGGTTTATGTGCCGAATGATAAGACACTAGAGTGCACTGACGTTACACTAGGAGAGAGGATAGACTGAAATGGCAATACACAAACACATAGACTTATCTGTGACAGTGTACTGAGCCAAGGATTACCACAATGGCCCACTTGTGTTTGTAGTAACGATCATGGCCATGGAGATCAAGGAATGGACATTGCTACAATGTAAATCTGTGCCAAAGCAAATGTTTTTTGCAGTTTCTACAAGCTGTGTTCTCATAGGAAAAAAAAAACTAGCCTTTCAGAGTAATCAGTCCCCAAACCATTGTTGGCCAGCAAAGTTGAAAGACATGCACAGCACTTACCACACTGAAGACCAGAAATATTGCAGAATAAAATCCAAGAGACATTTTTCTTCTTCAAAAAACATGAGCCACATTCTCTCTCAAGTGACTCAAAAGACTCCCTCAAGGTGAAAATTATGTAGGCATAAATAGATGGACAAAAGGGTACAGTGCAGTACAAACTACTGTGAAAAATCCACAAATTATATAAATATATTTTCATCTAAATATGTATCATTGCAGACTCTGATGCAGACATATTTTGGGGTGGATGTATAAGCTGGTATAGTTTGTTTCTTTGTGAATAATCAGGGGCGGTGATAGTGCAGGTTTGTTATGATATGTTTTAAGTTTGGCTACTTCTCAGAAACATAAGGGCTCAATTGCAACACTCATTGTGAATCTTTGAATTGGCTTTGTGGCATAAAGTCCATTTAGGTTGTATTACAGTAAATGCAGATCTCTGTTTGACAAACTTTTGTCTGTTGTTTCAGTAATAATCATTACAAACTTTTGTGTTCTGAGAGTGTATTATGTATTTTGTAAAAGCCAGCTTCTTGATATTTTAATTGACAATTCTGATACTTAAATGCCAGCATCAAATAATGGTAAAAAAACAAACACGAAAAGGTAATCTAATGCAAAGGCCTGTAAGGGTAAATCAAAGTGTTGACAATGTGTTATTTGAATCAGATCAGTAGCCAGATATTTGCTTTTAGACTGGAATTTGATATGATCTCCTTGCTCGTGGTTACCATAATCATGAAAATGCTGTCATAAGGATGAGTCAACATCTATCTGCAGCAGCTTTCAAGAAGGGAGTGAACATCCATCTTAAGAAGATTGGAATGAAAGGAAATGTACAGTATATTAATAATAATAATGTCTGGTTGTATGACAATTGTAAGATCCACATTTTTAAAGTGTAACTTTCATATGTTAAATGCCATTTACGCTTCTTGCGTTTCAACTATGTATTTCTTTATTTTTGTTAGTTTGATATAATGTGTACAGTTGTCTAGCCATGTATCATTACGTGTGAAATAAATCAATCATATATTGGGTTGTGGCGGGTCAATATGGCAACCACATACAGTACGTGAAGGGTGAGACATTATGCAGTTGTCTGCGCTAAACCTGGATTGAATGTATGGTTTGTGGTTAAGCCATTAGTCATCCCGGTAATGATAGGTGCTGTCAGTTCTGTTAACACATTCAGACAGGCTTTTAGTCACTCTCCTATACATGGGCTACACTTCTGGCTTTGCAATATGAATGTTTTTAGATCTTATCCTTTAACGAAGGCGCTTTTGTCTGAAATTAGTCTTCTCCCATGGTAGTTCTTCTTCTCTTAGTTGAAAAAGTTTGAAATGTGAACAGACAATTAAGGAAAAGTAATATATTTTCAATATATTTCATCAAACGGGAAGCTAAAATGTTTGTTGCAATTGAGCGGAAACTGGACAAGTGAGCAGTTATTCCAGAGACAATACAAAATCAGAGTTGACTGTAATGCAGCTCTGATTTTGCTGGGATTTGTGCGTGTGTGTGTGTGTGTGTGTGTGTGTGTGTGTGTGTGTGTGTCTGTGTGTGTTCGCACCCCCTTCCCTCCTCAGACCTAGTGTTTTAAAATGTCAATCAAAGCTGTACACTGTATATGGGGTGTTTTCTATTCAAAGGAAGGATTTTGTCATTAGCAATGAGCCCATACTTATTGGAAGAAGGCACAAAAGGGAGTATTGATAGTAACAATGATGATAATAAGAGTGATGGTACTAGACAAAATCCAGACTGTGCTCTCACGTGGTTAAATTTGTGAAAGGAACATCTTCTACAGCAGTCATCCAGTCTAATGCAATCTAAGCCAGTTTTTAAGTATGTCTTGAACATGTGTATTGATTCTTTATAACTTGGGTTGTCAAAACTGCAGCCATTTATATAGTATTTCTCAACTTTATGCTATTATTTCTGTCATAAATGTAATTCAAAACCATAGTAAATGTAAATCCGCAACCTGTCCAGCAGATTTAGAGGGCAGGGTTTAACTGTATCCCCACAGAGACACAAATAGAATATAAATGAAGGCTAAAGACGTAACATATGGCTGCCCCCTTGATGTGCTGCATTTGGTGTTCCGTCGTCACATTTCAAAGAGCATACTAGATACCTCCTTGTGTGCTGTGTGTGAAGGTACATTTCTCCACGTTAACCGTGGAACATATCTTTTACCTGAACATTATTGTAGCAATGTTTTATTATGATGATGACTCACCTAATCGGCATGGAAATGTTCCTTTCAAATCTCTGAGCATCCGTAAAACACAACATGCGAGGTTATCATCATTATTATTAACGTTTGAAGGAAACGCAGATGGGTTTTGTTGCATCTTAGTATTGTGGCTGCCATTGTACATTGTACTTGATGCTATTGCAAAGGAAGCTCATTCTCATAATATGAAGAAATATATGACCCCTTTTAATGAAGATGACAAGCTTGAGACTGTACATACTGAGCATCTATACCTCATTGTATTAGTCATTTTGGCTACAGATGGAGTTCTGATGTATTTGTGTCCTCTGCACCACCCATCACTTACAATGGATGCTTCAGTCTAGGTGACATTTCTTGGTTTGTTGGAAGCAAAACTCCTTAATGAAATGGATTATGGTATCTGAGACACAAAATTGCGAGACAAGAAAATGGACTGACCTTTTGGTTCTTTAAAGGTAAGCTGTTCTGTTTGATAAAACAATATAAAAAAAAAATATATAGTTGGCTTTGAAAGATTTGAAAGAGAAATGTGCAAAACACCAGAAAATTTAGATTACTTTACAAAAACAAACAAACAAACAAAAAAATATATAAAAATGTTGTGTTTTTTTTTTTCCTTTTTTAAAATTTCCAGTTGTTGGTTGTATCTTAGTATGTGGTATTATCATTTTGGGTCTTTATGGATTGTCATTAAATGTCTTTTTCCCCCGCAAATTCATCCAGGTACACAGTGTTGCAGAAAAGTGTATTTCTTGAGTTACAGCAAAATCAACATGTTCTGTACTTACACTTCAATGACTGTCATGCAGTGACTGAGAGGTATATTATTTCACTGTTTGCTATTAGTATGATTTCAATTTTCTGCCAGCTGTAAGGATAATCTGCTATTAGAAACATACCAGTTTCCTTCTTCGTTGTGATTTCATCCTATAGAACACCATAACTATTCTAAATAAGAAATGCATTAACAAGTTAAAAATGATGAATGATCTTTCAAATAAGTTATTGCATGAAATTTTTATCATTACCGCTACACTATATATAATTTTAAATATGCACAATTAGGATCTGACTTTAGAAATAAATGCAAACTTAGAAATGTATATTATATTGTGAGGGATGTGCTCATAAATATTTGGGTATAACAATTTGCTGATCTGTTAGTCTTTGCTGATTGAAATCGTAAAAACAAATTAGCCTTTTTATTGTTCTTTTGTAAATTATCTGTCTAGCAACATTGCAATTACAGAAAAACCATTTAAAGCACAGCGCTCCACAATGTCACCAGCAGTCTAGAGTCAGCCCACATCAAAAGTACAAATGGCACATGCCTCATATTAGCTGGATTTGTTTTAACTGAACTGTACAGGATAATATCAACAGTCTCTGGGCAGAAAAGGTACACAAAGGCCGTACCCCTAACTCCATTACGAAGGTGTACTAATTGAATGAGAGGTGTTGCTGTGGAACGTTCTTCTAACAAATTAAAAAAAACCTAATAAATCCTTTAATCACTACAGTGTGGAAACCACCTTAATAAATCAACTGGTCCTTCACGTTATATTAAGGTAATTGTACATTAACCCACTCTGCCATTTTGTATTGCTATCATAAATTTAGAAACAGGCAAAAAAAAAAAAAAGGAAAAAAAAAAAGAAATCAAATAAACAAATCATTTATTTCTGGTGATTAAACAATTTCCATGCACGACAAGTGTGTAGCTACTCAGTGGCCATGACATCCACATGAAGAGAACTATGTGCCTGACTCTGTGGCTCCTTCAGTGCATCATTATCACTACTTCTTTTCCTGAAAGTGTTGACAGTGTGCTGTAAAGTGTTTTAAACTATATGCAATCACAGTCTTGTCCACAAGATATACAAGTTCAACCTGCATTATAAAACAGGTTCAAGGGAATAAGCATTGTGATAAGTGTTGCATCAGCCACGAGCCATAACCATGAGTCTGAATGTGTTTAGATAAAATTTTTGGGCCTTACATCAGGGAGATTGTATCTGGAATATCTTGGGGGGCATGATGTAAAGTAATTTTCTTGAATGTAATTGTCCTTGGCTTGTACTCTGGTCTCCAGAGACCTCAGTCCCTATGAGATGTCTTACACATAATGTTAAAGGCTTGCACACTAAAATAGCAATAGAAGACACAGCTTCAGTATAATATGGTTAGGCTCTATTGAAGTATTTGCAAAATCAGTAAAGATATCAGAGGAACTGTTCTGTAACACGAGAACACTATGAGGTGACACAGCTCGAGGCATATTATAATTATCTGTTTTGTAGCTTTTTCCTGTTTGTCAGCTTGTATTAATAGTGAGCAAACATATGGTATGGTGAAGGTGTAGAAGACTCGCGTTTGTCCTTTTTCTGCCATGTCTGAAAAGCGCAACACTCACATGAAGCGAGGGGGGAAGGGGGGGTGAGACTGGGAAAAGAGTGTGTATGCTGCAGAAAAGAATACATTAATATGTGCTGAAGATGAAAGAGAAATGCTCAAATGCGAATACATTTTTAGCATTCTGTGATCTTGGCATGAATATAATGTAATGCAGGAGGGATAATTTTAAATTAGAAAAGGTGGAATTTAAAAATACCAGTTTCATCCCTTGCAGCAAGAAACAACCATTGCCCACGGGGGGTTTATATATCAACAAAAATCTCCACTTGTAATTTTAAACTGTGCTTTCTATTAAAAGGCAAAGAGGAAAATCTGATTTCTGTTTGCAAGATTCTCCCTGTACAATCCCATCTCCTTTGCACAGTTGTAGAGCAGTCATTTTCTATAAATCCACTGTGCCTGTACTATCCTCTCCTCTTCCCTTCGCTGTCTTCTCCCTTCAAATTCAATAACCTCCCAGCTGTGTGTTTCTCCAGGGATTCCCCCAGCTCCCCTGGCCCACAGACAGACTGCAGAATCTGTGGGGAACCTGACACAACATAAACTCCACTGTGAAGCAGAGGTGTCAGAGTGTGTGGGCTGCACTGAGGAGCCATGGAAATGCGAAAGCCTTTTTATTTCTTCACACTTTAAAGGTTGAAGTGAAAAATGCATGCGTTAAACACGAGAGTAGTGTTCGATGTGAATGTGTGGGCCGCAGTCATAGCAAAAAAGTAGAAAAGCAGAACCTTTGGCCTATTTAGTCATTGTTGATGTGAAGATGGACTAACTACTATCAAGCTAAATCGTGGCTAAGAAAGTCTGAAAAAAGCAGTATGGAAGTATGAGAAAAATATTACATTGACCCACTTGAATTTAATTTGTGCGAGATGGGTAAAAGAAAGCCAGAGGCCCTTTGATTTATAGTCTACTCTTTGTTTAAAGATTAATTTTCTTTGACTGTTATTACATGAAACTGTATTGATGAATTACAAGCTTACTACTGAGGTTCTTTGAGGGCTTTCTTATACTGCACTGAACATACAGTGCTTTGCTTTTATTTTGGTCTATATTTAGTTCCCCCCCATTTAGCCTCAGCATTATTAAGAGGCATGGTTCAGAACTTCTTTTTTGTTTGGTAATACATTTTCCACACCCAAATATTTCAATTATTAATCCAGGCAGAGAAGATAGACAACCACACCAACGGGAGGCCCTTTTTGCTAGACATGTATAGCCATCTCGTGTATCTTGCAAGCACTCAGGAGCCCTTGTAACCCCAGACAGTTGTTCTTCTCTTCTGGGGATAAAACACTCAACCTGACCAACAAGACTTGTCACCCGGAAAAAAACAAAAAACGCTGTTTATTTTTCTCTCCACTGAATATTGCCAAATGGGTTTGGAAATAACAGAGCCCATATGTGTGTGTGTGTGTGTGTCTGGAATTTGTCTGATGACGGCTTATGTTAGGTTTCCATGTGGTGCATGACATTTTTATTCATGCACAAATACTTTGATACTAGTTTTATCTATTACAGTTTTATAAGTAAAGGAATGTAAATGAAGTAGGGTAGTTCAAAATGTAAAAGTAATATAATAGTGCCGCTAAAATCAGCCTAATATTAATAATATAATAGACTATTTTATACTCTAATTTTCTGTATTAGGTCAGAGACAAAAATATCTATTGGTGATGAATCTAAATGACAATCTGTAATAACCTACTCTTTAAAACAACACAACGCAGGCTTTGTTATTTTGCTTTACAATCATGTTATGTTCAACCAGAAATAACACAAAAAGACCTCACCAGTATTTGCTGCACTGTAGGTATGCTATATGATGGGTGAGGACATTTAGAGTAATTACTTTCCTTTCAATATTTTCTTTCTAGCAGACGTAATGAGCAGACCCTTCCCATGTATTTACTGGAAGAAGATATGCAGCAAATTGTTCCCCAGTGTATTCACTCCCACATACTAACACATTTTTCAGGCACTAAACTAATGTTATTAGATTATTACACTTACTTGAATATTGATTTGCCATAACTGCAGGTTATGGCAATGCCTCTGCTTTGCCTTGTTAATGTTGTGGCACTTTATGCATTTAATAGCACTATGAATTATGCAGAGACTTTTAGCCTACTTTGATGCTGTAGTGGTGTTCAGAGATTCAGCTCTGGCAACTCTAGCCACTGAAGGAGCAAAATATGAAGCTACAGCTAGCAAACAGATAGCTTAGCTTACGGCTTGAAATGGGGGAGAAAGCTATTTTGGCTCTGTCCAACTCCCACCCTGATGCTCATGAATTAGACAAATACTTTCTAAATCTTTGAATTCACCTTTCAAAGAAAAAAAAAAAAAAGTGGAAAAAAATACACATTATATCAACTGTCTCAAGCTAACTGCGTCCTTGCATCCTAGCTTTATGTTTAGCATAGAAATATGAGAAACATTTTTAACCTTTAATTTACTCATTTAACAGCCATCAGAAAAGAAACTATACCCCTCACAGCCCAGTTCAATATCACTAAAATGAAAAGTGAAGGAAAATGGTATCAATTTGCAATTACTGCATTACTGTAAGTCAAAGTGTTGGGTACCTGATTGTATTTATCCAATAATTATAGCCTAATTATTATGCTGAAGAGGGTAGGGATCATCTAGGTGACAATGGACATGTCTGGACAAGGTGTCAGGCCAGCTCAGAGATAAAACCTTGGACAGAAAGCTGCGTCTGCTCCTACTAGCACTATGCTGCCAATTTAGTCTCACCAAATCACCTACAACATGTATCTTTGGATTTAAGAAGGAAGACCCAAGCAGGCACAGGGAAAAAATGCAAACACTACACAGATCGGCCATCTGGCAAGCACATTCGAAACAGACCCATCTTGCTGTTAGGTGACAGAGTGGCCTGAGTATTTGATCTCCCAAACAATGGAATACATTAAAATACATGCCCCAAAATACAACATCAGTGCAACAACACACACATGTGACTAAGTGATATAAAGGTCAGTTTATCCATAGACATTCCAGCAGAGTGATTATACATGTGATTTCCACTTAAGGCTAGAGGCATGAAAAGCTTGTAAAAACACAACACAGTTTCCTCTGATTTGTTCTGAAATATTTCTCCACATGGTAGGGAGCTGCATGAAGAAACCAGAGAGCGAAATAGAAGGACACATACACAAACACGCCTATAGCAATAAGGAGGTAAAGAAAAAAAAATCAAGCTATCAATAACAGAAAGCACAGTGGCTGTTTAAACAAACAAACCACAGGGGTGTACCATGAGGCGAGATTAGTAGATTAACAAACTATGTCAATCTTAAAATCAGAGATTACTACAAAAGTGGCTAAATCACCATTGTAACTTATGCTGAACACATAACCTAACGATATGTTCTGAGTTTTGGTTTAAAATCAACTCATTCTTATTATTTACAGCATGTTTTCAGCACAATATAGATTCTCTGTAAGGGGTATATGTTTTACATGTGCAAGATGTTAAGTTGTACCTTACTTAAAGCACTGAATGAAGTGCAAGCTGCGTCACATCGCCACAGGAATGTGCATGTATTAATTTGGTGATTCACAAAATGCATAAATGTTTTTATACTTGATATTAATCTGCTGCTTAGCCTGTTTTGCGCTGCTGGAATTGCAGCTACTAGAACACAGGACACACATCAAGAATACCCATTCAATCAATAAAATTAATTTCACTTTGATCTGCCAACAAACTAAAGCAATTTCCATTTGTTGGGGTTTATTTTTTACTCAACGAATAAAATGACAAATGTTTAAAAGTAAACTCCAGAAAATTAATTAATAAGCAATGGCTGAAGCAAATAATAGACAATTAAATAAATACATTAGACAGATAGTGCCAGAGTAACTTCACGCCTTTTAGAGATATGTTTATCTTATTTATATCCTTCCCGGTCTCAGAGAAGAATATGATTATCTTATCCTTAACGGTTTTGCCAAAACATGTACGTCTGTGTCTAAGGAGGGAAGGGTGTGTGTGTGGGTCACCGCATCCTGTTACTAAGCTGAATAAAATTGCAGAGTCATGATTAGGGACATGTGAGGACAGGAAGGCAATGTGTTTCTTTTATGGAAGCTTTTATTGCTGATTGGAGAAGCTTGTGCCATGATGCCGGAACCAACCACTGGACGAACCAATCTGAGAAGGCCAAGTCTAAACCACAGCTCTCTCCATCTGTTTTTGAATTGATAGTGCTTGTAGATAGTGCTTATAGTATAAAATTGTTATGTTTAGCTTAGAGCTTGCGCCCTTCTGGGGAGGGGAGCACAGGCAGCTGGCTGGGAAGGCCTGTGTCTCCCTGAACAAGATTGCCCGTGTACACGTAATTCTTCTGATTCTTTAACATATTAAATGTTTTAATTTGTTAATTAAAGTGTTTTAGGTGTCTTCCTTTGCAAATAAAAAACACGCACATGCATTAGGCTGTGGGAAAGTAACTTTAATGAATAAATATATCCAGTTTAAAGTTTCAGAACTCACCTTAGAAATAAAGAGCAGCAATGAGAGCACACTCAGTGATAAAATAATTAACTTGCATTAAAATGTTTATTTTACCACTTTCAGCGCTAAATCACCAGATTAATGATTTTCTGCAGCATTAATCTCTTATCCTTTTTGCAACAGTGTTGTATTTTTATTGTTATTTTTTTTAATATAATTCTTTATAGATTTTTATTCACCATTTAATTATCTGATAACAGCTCTGATTGGAGTAGGTGGAACTCATAACAGTCACTTTGTGTGGAAGAGGAGTCATGTGACCTGTGAAATGCATCTTTTTATGTGAGCGCACACAGCTGACTTAACAGAGAAAGCGATAACCAGTGCTGTGATATTGGTTATCTCCAACTGGGTTTTAGGTTTTGTCGAGTCAGCAATGGCAAAGAAAAGCTTGTTGTGCTGGATTTAATTTATAGTATATAGCCCTTACGAGCAGTTCCTTAGTTATGCATCTTTGCATTTAAAAACAGATGGTTTGTGCTGCTGGCTTAACAAGGTTTTTCATTGGAATCTGGTTGACAATGTCCAAGAGGAAAACCATTGCTCACAACTTATCTGCAGGATTAAAATTGTCCAGAAAACATGAAAAGAAGATTGATAAATATCTGTAATAGGTTCTTTGGTCAGATTAAACCAAAAAAACTTTCTAGGACTATGACAATTACATTAACAGTGGAGGTGGGGATAATTTCGAGGGTCCTTCCTGATGGGCTACTCTTTGTTTAGTCAAAACAAATAGAACCACTTCTAGACTGGTCGTCAGCCCCTTGTTGCCAGAAAAAAGGCGGTTATGATTTCCAATTTGATTACACACACAGTAAAATGAAAAAAGATGACTAAATGGTGGAACATTTCTCCACGGATTTGGGCAAAACTGGTATTACTGATGCCCACAAATATATATTATAGTGATCAAAATGTAAAAGATTGGAATCTCTCTAATGAAGGATATACTGACTTTTGATAGAGTTAGTGGTTGGTAAATATAAATCTTTCAATATAACTTCATTTTTCAAAAAATGTTAGTTTTCAATTTAATTTGTCAGTATTTAAGAAAATTTTGAAGCTGATCAGTGATCTGCCTCATTTTAAAATACATTGCATGTGTTTTTGGAAAATGTCTAATAATTTGTCTAGGACACCAAGATAATAAATACTTTAAGCACAAATGTCACATTGTGTGCCATCAAAATGTGTTTCAATCTGATATCAACTAACTGTGTATAAGAACTGTGCACTTAAGTTATATTCAGAGGAAAAGGTTTGGCCCTAGAAAGACAAAAAAAAGCAGATTTTCTTTTTTTGACCAATCTTTTATTTGTATCAAAAATGTGGAATTTTTCTTGGTATTTAAAAAGATGACCCATGAAGATTAGAATAAACATATCACTCAAGATTTTCCCATCTCCTCCCACCTGTTTTGCTTATTCTCTGTTTTTCCTAAAGAATGAACTCTTTGTCTTATGGAGGATAAGAGATTAGTTACTGACTGAGTGGACAACCAGTTGACATGCAGCAGAGTACTCAGGTATCCAACAGCCTGAGCGGTCATACATGTTTGTGGGTTTCATGATGGAACAGTTGTTTCAGTTGGGGCTGATATGGATCTACTGAGTTTTGCACAAGCAGACAAAAGTTTATAGAAGAAAAGGAAGGCTATGGGGGCTTGTTTGGAGGCCACATGAGCTTTGCTGCTTGCTTCACATCTTTACATATTGGGAAATTGATGCAACACTGCTTTGTTCTGTTGGCTTAAGATATATATATGAAGAGATAATGAGATTGTGTTCTGTTCTGATTGAAGGGGATGATGACATAGATACGAAATAGCTTTGGTCTTCCCATGGCTTCTGGCCGTAATCTACACAGATACATCTTTGTCTAATGGGTCGTTTGACCTGTGCCGATTTATGCTGATTGAATCATGGGGAAATAAGCACACCGCAGTTTGGATCCAAACAACCAGCTAGATACACCAGGCAGGAGTCTGGTGTTTTTTCCTTTAACTTCTTAACGATGCCCGAGAAATGACTGAAACAGAAGTTGTACGGAAAAGAAAAAAAAAAAAGGATCAAATGGCTGAGCAGAGATAGTCTTCAAGTATCATTTTGTCATCAGTGATCATAAGAAACATACAGAGCAAATAGATTCTTAGTGACAATTATGCATTCTTAATGACATTATGACAAAAATGTGACTGTGGCATGTGATTCTGCACCAAGCATGACGAAAGGGGAATTCACCAACATTTTGGCTACTCTGTTGCTGCTGCTGCTGCTGCTACCACTAGCATTAGCATTGTTCACACATCCCCTCATCTTAGGCCGCTTCCACACCCCTCCTTCTCGTCCTCTCTACCCCAACGCCCCACGTCTCCACACCCCACCCCCCACCCTCTCCTCCTCTCTGCCTGTCTGCGTCCTCTCTTTCCTGTTCTCGCTGCAGTGTTGCTATAGCAACGGAGAAATGTGGGAATACCTCCGTCCTTCAGAGAGAGGGGGATTGGGGTGGGGGAGTGGGAGTGTGTGTGGGGGGGGGGGCAGAGAGGAAGAGGGAGAGGATGGGAGAGAGACAGAGAGTTAAGGGGTAGACAGAAGAAGAGACAAGAGGAGAGGAGTGGAGGGAAGACTGTTAATTAAAAGACAGACAGTGAGGGGCTGCGACTCACTGAATAGACACCATTGCCTGTCACTGAGACTCCTGACTCACTTAGTGACTCCAACCGTTTGTCCATCTCCTCTGGTCCTTAAAAGCTGCCCCCACCCTCCCATTGATATTCAGTCTCTGCGATGAAGAAGACGCCACTGTTATCAGGCTGCAGAGGGGTGTGGGTGTCTGTGTGGGTGGGGGTGGGTTCAACTCAGATGGCACAGTGTCGCACAGCCATGGCGTAGCTTCACGCTGAGCCTTACGCACAGCATTTGTTTGGCGATCCATGTGTTCTGGATGTCTCCATTTGTAGTGAGGCTGCAGTTTCCATGACAACGCCCAGACTAAAATAGCACCCCCTTCCTCGCCCCCTCCCCACCAGCTCTTCTCTCATACACTCATAACTGTTCATTCCTGATCTTGAGCCTTGTTCTATCAGGCTGAGATGTCCCATACTGCTCGTCTCCATTCATCATATGGACTGAAGCACTAATACCACCAACACCATCATCAGCTTTGCACACGCACACGCACACACACACACACACACACACACACACACACACACACACACACACACACGCACACACACACACATGCACACACACACACACGCACGCACAGGCATACACGCCGCTCATCACATCTCCTCCCACCTCTTATCTCCCATTTTCAGTCTCCCGGTCGCCCTGCAACAGATTCTGTCAACATGCATCAACCTCTGCGTTGCCATGGCAACGGTCTTGAAAATCACTGCAATTATTTCAACAAAGACAAAAAAAAAAAAAGAAAAAAAAGAAAAACCACACTACAGCCACTTGGGGGAGAGGGAGGGAAACTGATCGAGTGAGAGATGTCTGCTTGTGTTTATCCTTTATGTTTATGTGAGTGACAGAGAGCGAGAGAGTGTATGTGTGTGTGTGTACATGCATGTTTTGTGACCCTTCAGTGAACCAGTGTGTGTGAACTGTAGAATTTTCCAACAAATATGCAAATGCTATGTGTGTTTACGTTATATGTGTGTCTCTTGGCCCCCACGGGGTAAAAAATAATTTCTTTTCCTCCACTAAAACCGTTAAATGCATATGCATATGTATGTATATGTCAATGTGAAGATGAGTGCAGGTGGACTCGCTGACCCATTTGTAAAGGGGTATAGTTTTCAAAGCCAACCTGTGCCAGATTCAGCACCACACAAATGTTGCCCACGTGTGTGTGTATGTGTTTGTGTACCAGTGAGAGGATTGCTGTGCACTGCTGTCAGATTGCGAGAAAGGGTTAAACAGATGTGCGCACAGAGCTCTGCACAGTATCAGTGTTTTAAATGAGTTCTGACATGTGCTGAACATCAGTGCACATGCATGTTGTAAAAGCAGACATTACAGTTGCTATAATGGACCTTGTTGTCCGTTCTTTATGGTAAATTTCTTTAATGGACCCAAATGCAGGACATTAAAACAGACTAACAAGCAGAGAGTAAAATAAAATGGTTTTTAATGACTTACATAAAAATATAGAACAAAAGGCTCTGTGGGAACATGGCAGAAATCTCAAATGGGGAAAATAAAAATCCATGAAGGCAACAAGGAAACCAGAAAGGGAATAAACAGGAATAAGAGGTAGATCATATGATGATATGGAAAAGACTGGGTGAAGACACGCAGATTACGTGCTAGGGAGAGCTAAGGTTACGAGCTAAACAGTGACACCTAAAAATACTTTAAATCCACTGTGTTGGTGTAAATACTGTGCAGTACTGTAAAAAAATACTATACAAAACATAGCGATAATATTTGACATTTTTTTCTTCTTGAAAATGAATCCCAGTCTGTACTGAAAAGACCAAATCTAATAGCATGTTATCATGTCATTTTTTAAAAAAGTACACACACTTCCAATTACATACATATGCAATTGAACAAGTGGCATTGCAGTATAATCTATATCAGCCTTTGGAAACACTTTTGTTAACTATACAAACTAAAGAATAAAGATATAAAATATCACCATACTAAAAGCAGAATTGGATACTCTTAATCTTGTTGTTGTTTTAACTAAGTACAAGGGATTACTTCTCGCTCACTATACAAGCTGCCAGTTTTTCATTTCTTTTTCTTTTTTTTTTGTAGATCATTATCTATAAAACTTAATTTAGTATCTAAAACATTTATGTTACCCTGACACTCCACCTCAGTGACTACTTTAAATTGCTTGTTACAATAGATGCTATCTCACACTTATCAGCCATGATGGCAATGCTGTTTAGCTCTAAATCTTTACACTTACTAATCCCATTGTATCCCATAAAGCTACTTTGATACTAACTGATACTTACATGTGTGCCAAGTAAGGGAAAACACTCCAGGGCCTGTAATTTTAGGGCAAAACCAACAGTGGATGACATAGCAAGTTATAATGAGTGTTTGTGGCTCTGGGCCAGTGCCTAAGTGAGGACATGTGTGTTTACACATGCAGGAGTACAATTTTAGAAGCCAGGTGGGTGCATCTACACTTTGTCATGGTGCTACTGTAAAGCCAGAGCATCTAAATGTGAGGGTGGTTTTAAAGTGAAATTATCCACATATTGAATGGCCACACATCTTTTCATAGGATCAAAGGCTGACAC
This sequence comes from Archocentrus centrarchus, assembly GCF_007364275.1. NCBI lineage: Eukaryota > Metazoa > Chordata > Actinopteri > Cichliformes > Cichlidae > Archocentrus > Archocentrus centrarchus. Next base: position 9,128,172 of record NC_044364.1, read on the forward strand.
AAAAAATGCCTGCCATGGTGGGCTGTCATGCGCAGCAGGGAATATAGAAGGAGACGGTGACTTGGACTCTGGTCGACAATGAACTAGACTGGGACCAGAAATCCCAGAGGAGAGGTGGATAGAGAGAGATAGAGGGAGAGTGAGAGAGAGAGAGAGAGAGAGAGAGAGAGAGAGAGAGAGAGAGAGTGAGAGAGAGAGAGACACACACACGCACACACACACACACGCACACACACACACACAAGGTCAGGTAGGGAGGCTATAAAAGCACTGCCTAAAGTCACTGAAACATGCACTTAGTGTCAGTCTGGGTGTGAGCGAAGATTTGGCACACACAGCAGCCCGTGTATGCCTGCAAATTATTTGACGACAACACCAAAATGTGTGAACAAGCACTCTAAGGTAAGTGCATATATTCATTTATATGTTTTGCTACTTTTAAAAGCATTTTGTTGCATATGTACTCTGCATATTGCATTGCTGTATTTCAATCAGTGATAACAGTTTCACTTGACTGGAAAAACAAAATTATCAGAACAAAATTATCAGTAGCTAACAGATCATGCAAATTCAAGTTTAAAGAACAAAAGCGACCCGGTTTGAAAAAAAACTGGTCTCCATTCTCATGTTACATCCAGAGCCGATTCCTCCTATCATACCCAGCATGTACTTCAAACGAAAATGTGACAAGATAATATAAATAAAATGCTGAGACTGCCCATCATGATTGGTACATTCAACCCACCTTATCCACTTCACTGTACTATTTCTGTTTATTTGTTCCTGTGTTTAATGTGAAATTGTCATATTGTCATCTGTCTTTGTCATATTTGCAAATTAAAAAAATAACATAATACATCACACATCTTGCTCAACATTGCCTGACTGAATTGAACAAGTATTCATAATTTTTTTTTTTAATAATGGTCTTTTACAGATTAATTTTCTTGATATTTTTTCCTATTTCCCTGTCAGCAGGGGGATTTTATAAAGCAGGTGAAGCTCGACTAGTTGACAACATGCAGAAGTCGCAGAAGAGTTTGGGCTGTTTGTTCCTTCTCTGTTGCATCTGTTTGACTGAGTGTCGGGTGCTGAAGTTTGTCGTGGTTGTGAGTTTACCCATTTGTTCTCCTTTGTGATCAAAATGGTTAATAGTGAAATTTGAACAATTCAGTCCAGTTTCATATTCAGCTGTCAGTCAGAACTGCAGTGTCATCACATACAAGATGTTTGACAGCATTTCTTTGTTGGATCCTGTGATTATTCCATAATCTGGGAGATACTTTGCTGTCCATTGTTGCTGATTGCACTGTAGTTTTCCTGCCCGATGAGCATGATTGTTTTTGCACTTTTGTGTAACAAAGGATTACTTTGAGCCTAAACTCCAACAGTGTCTAGCATATCTCTCCCACACACTGCAGCTTTATACATAAACCTCTTTACATAACACCTTATTACCCAACTGAATTATTTAAGAGGAACTCACATTATTCTTATGATTTGGCATTTCTTATTTTTTATTTTTCTGTACCTTTTTAAAGCTGTGCTCTCATATGTTACTTTAATGCTTCTATCACTTACTAGGGACTACATACTATAAAATTATATGTCTGCTGCCTAATTTTCACAGCTTAAGCTATTGCTTGACTTTGTCCTCAGCAAATTCCTCTGTATCTCCAGTGAATTTTGTTTCATTTAGATTCACAGATCTTTGGTAATTTTTAGTTGTTTTTTTTTTAATGTGTTTATTTGATTGGATTTGATTTGATTAGCTTCACATCCATATAAAATCGTATGGTGTTGTGCAGAGGCAATCAAACATGTTGTGCAGAGGTTGCCTCTGTAAGTTTGCTGACTTCAGTTTGTGGTTGTTGTTGTTTTTTGTTTTTTTTTCCATGACATGTCACACACAAATGGTTTGTAAAATTACTGTGGCATTAACAAGAGTGAATCAGATGTGTCCATAATCCAGTTGATTCAACCTTTCTGTTATGTCATGGCTCAGAAACCGAGTTGTCACGTTAATAAGACTAATGCAGCAGTAATTGTGTCTTGATGACATCATCAGAATGACTGTTGTGCCTCAAATCCAGACTGGCCTGTCCACAATCACAGGTCTCTATTTATGACTTCTGTCTCAGGGTGAAAATCTCTCTTAAGTACACAACAGCAGCAGAAGCATGGCATCTGAATTCATATGACATTATCTGTCTTGCCTTCCAGGTGTTCCGGCATGGAGATCGATCACCTATTGAGTCATATCCCAGGGATCCATATGGGGAGGCAGTGTGGGCTCAGGGCTTTGGACAGTTGACTGAGGTACTTGATGTGCCAACAGTGTTTTGTTTTGTTGTTATATTAATAATAGCAATGAAGACTTGGTGTTTAAAATGTGTCAAGAAATTCATAAACAGAAGGATGCTACAGGCTTAGTACAATGAATGCATAACTGTACTTCAAAAATTAAACATTAATTTACCTCAAATCTTTCCTTATAAAATACGTTTTTAACAGACTTGGGGATTTAATTAAATTCTTTTCTTCTGTGACATCTGTTGTCGGGCAATTAGCTGCTTTACAGTGGATAAACTCATTATTTTGTGCTCTTTGAGAAACATTAGATGGGTAAAAGTTGCTAATCTATGACAAAAGGTTGATTGGGACCATAAATCTGCACAGTTTTCAGTCAAAAGGTCAAATTCTGCTAAAAATGTAAAACGCTGGCAATTTTCCTTTCAGCTGGGCATGAAACAGCAGTTTGAACTGGGCCAGTTTCTAAGGAGGCGTTATGGAAATTTCCTCAGTGAAGAATATAACAGCAAAGAGGTAGGTGTATTTGGTCTCACAAACGCATGTTTGTGTGTGTTAATTGGTATTTCCTTCCTTATATTTGTTTAGCTGAACTGTTTTGAGTTGCCTAATCCTGTTGTCATGCTTGCACTTGCTCCAAAATGTGAAATCAAGTGCATGTATGAACAGTCACCATGTGTCATGTCTGTAAAAGCATACAATAAGTTAATAAGCCTGACTCATTTTGGTGTGCTCACTGCCACGGCCCTGTAGCATGCTAAACATGTAGGGTAATGCACAGTTGGCCTTTTTTCCTCTCATGGTCTTTTAGCCCCCTGTTTGTCAATCATGCTTTCAGTGCTCTTCTTCCTCTCTTAAATAACATGCAGTTACCACAAAAAAAGAGACAGCTGTTTCTCCCCTAAATCTCAGTGAACCTGTGCCTTACCTTTCCGTGTGTTGACAAGTCTGTTTTAATTTGGGGGGGGCCAAAAAAGAAGCATTCTTGGTGTCACAAGAACATCCAACCTTATCAGCTTGATGTACTGTGTGCGCAAACCTGACACAGAGTGACAGAGAGATGTAGAAGAGGGAAGACTGATGTCAGAAGAGATCACAGCAAGACAGATTGTATCCCCCCTCCCTCTCATTCATTTGGATCGTCTATGACTCTTTAGGTTAGGGGACTACCTCAGATGAGTTGCGATAGATGCTGCTCATTTACGCATTCATTTTGCAGATTTTTGAAGCAAAAAAAAAATAATTTAATGGGATTTCCAAATGTAGATGAAGCCTCATTTACCCCAGAACACAGCAATAGTGGGACCAGTGAAACCACTTTCTAGTACCTGCTTTTTATTGCCATGTTCTCTCTGTGATTACAACAGATATATGTGCGGAGTACTGACTACGACCGCACTCTGATGAGTGCCCAGGCTTGCCTTGCTGGGATGTTCCCCCAAACCAGGCCCATCATGCCCCAGTTACTGTGGCGGCCTATTCCAGTGCACACCATCCCCAGGGCCCTGGACAAGGTGGGCTGCTGAACCACATAAATATTTTCTTTTCGCACAGCAGACACGCAAAGCTGATAACAAAATTGTATAAATTCATTTGGGTTTCTCTCTGTAACTTCATGCTGTCATCTGTGTTCACCCCAGCTGTGATTCCCTACTGTGTTAAAGTGTGAAATGAATGTACATTTGTGCACATACTGTAAGAAGTACCTGGAGCGAATGTTCATTATTTCCACTGATGTTTAACTGTGATTTCAAAGTTGTTAAGATCACCAGGTAAAGACTGCCCAAGTTTCAGAGCGATGATGACAGAGACCTTCGAGAGTCAGCCCTACCAGAAGTTCCTTAAGGCTCACCAGGTAAGACAAAGACTTTCTCCAAAGAAGGAGCGCGTCCTCCAAATACACTGTGTTGTAGCTCAACCTCAGCATCTGCTCTGTGACGCGAATGCTCTGCTCACAGCTTATTTTGTGAGTCATGTGCCTGCTAACTAGTGAAAACTTGTTTGTAACTCTGTTGTTTAATATCATCAGACTTACACAATCAAAATTGCTGTGAACAAATTGTTTCCTTGCCTCAGCTGCTTCTGATCTGCTTATCCCAGCTTTGATTTGTAAATGAACTCACATGCTAAAATGCCTATTTCAGTAAGTATATACTTCACAGTTGTTGATGTCAACGTAATCAGCACCTCCAGTAGATGTGTTTGTTATGCTGAAGACATCATGTCCTTTCAGTGATTTTCTCAGGCACGGTGACTCCAGAGCCCACAAAAAGCTGCGCAGTGCAATTTCTCTCACATTCTCAGAGACACTAATTAACGGTTGGATTGAATTAGATTAAGAATTACAATAAAAATGATTTTAATTAAACGGAGTCCCATGTGCAGCCTATTAAGGTGTTGTTTGAGATCAGGCCAGGGCATCCAGCTTTGAATTTTAACACCCTCTGCTGGAGGCAGAGTACCTGCAAGGTATATACATGAACCAAACCAACACCATTTATCACTGTGTTATCTGACCAAAGGTTAAACTTATAGTCTTCACCACATTAATTAACTACTAATGCTAATGTGTGCAATACTGAATTATAAACACCTAAAAATAACTATCTGATCAGTATTCCTGCACAAATATCCATAAATAAATGGTAATAATACTCATAAAAATGGTAATTAAAGTGTTCTGTTCCCTTGAGCCTTATTATTTAAAGAGTTTAAAGTGATGTTCCTGTTCTTTTCTTCACTGTGCAGTACTTTGTGGAGGCACTCTCCAACCACACTGGCTACCCCGTGTCCAAGCTGGTTGGTAAAAAAATATGGAGGGTCCATGACACCCTTAACTGTCAGGTATATTTCAAAGCAAGCTCTTGAACATTGTCTGGTACATGCATTATGCACATTACAAACTGGTACAAAAGCCAGCTGCAGAGTAGTGAGACAGAAACAGAAACAATGATCTGCTTTCTACAACATATCTACAGAGAAATAGAGTGAATGTGGGAGTGTGGGGAAATCATTTTATACCTACAGTAAAACACGAATAGGACAACATATTGAAATGATAATTAAAGCATAATGAGTCGGGTGGATTCTAGGCCAGGTTGAATATGTTCATTCACACTTGCAAAATGAGCATCTGTTATCTTCAGACTGGTGCTAAAAATAGACGGGATAATAGAAACTATGAAACGCAGCCATTTAAACCTCGTTTGTTGCCATTCACATGTTGTGTAATGTGATTATTACTGCGAGGCAGTGCAATAATGAACAGTATTCTCTTCTGCAGAGGATTCATAACTTGACTTTACCACGCTGGGCCACCCAAGAAGCCTTGGATACCCTGAAGAGAATAGCCTCCTTTGAGGTCATGTACAGCATCCTCAATCACAAGCGAAAAGAGAAGGCCAGGCTCTCCGGAGGTGGGAATGCACATTAGAGACAATTAATTTAAAGCACTCATGAGAAAAAAAAGGGCTCTGTGTATCTAACGTGACTGCTTTGTTTATGCCTCAGATAGTGTAAAGTGCAAGGTTGGGTTTCCTGGAAAATATTGGTGCATATGAACTAATGGGACAAAGATGATTACAGCGCCAAGACAGGATATTCAATACGGTCAAAAGGATTGTCTTGGTATGTGAGAAAAATTCATTTGCACTGTTGACACTGTGGTAATTTACCAGGGGTCCTGCTGAATGCCATCCTGAGGAATTTCTCTAAGGCTGCAGAGCAAGGGAGCACTCTGAAATTCATTATGTACTCAGCTGTAAGTTCATTGTTTGTATGCACGCACACATTTATAATCTGCTGTGTAAACTGCTGCTTGATGTACTGTATCTCCTCGCCTCCTTATTACTGTGATGCTTGTTCCTCATTCCAGCATGACTCTACACTCATCACCCTCCAGGCAGCTCTGGACGTGTATAACGGGCTTCTTCCTCCTTACGCCGCCTGTCAACTCTTTGAGTTCTACCAGGAGCATGATGGGTAATGACTTCTTTCCAGTTTTAGTTCCTGCACTATTCTCTTTTGCATATTCAAGCATGCTATGTAGGTCAGATGTCCACCACATTTTCAGTTATCACATTTGTTTTGTTTGGTTGCATGTACCTCGCAAATACCTTTCCAATTCTATGGAAATTTGGCAGCCACCCAGGACTGCAGCTGTGAAAATAGCACGTAATACAAACACATTTGCATAATACTTACCAATGTGTGTCCTCTCATTGGATTCACCCTAATAATTCCCCAGATCCTATTCAGTGGAGCTACATTACCGCAATGACTCCTGGCGTGACCCCTACCCCAACCCTGTGCCAGGATGCAATGGGTTGAACCCTTGTCCTTTATCCTTGTTTAATGAGCTGGTGAGGGACGTACTGGCAGAAGACTGGGAGGCCGAGTGTGGGTTTGGGACAAGATGGTCAAGCACAGGTGAAGAAATTCAATTTTATAATCCATGTCTATGTTTTCTCTGACTTCTACATTCAGCGTGTATTTTGGCGTTGTCAGGGTTTCACTGCGATATGTTCCTGGATTCAGTTTGGGGACTTGTCTGGGATTATTCAGAACAGACTGCCTGATTTAAATACATCAAAGCTTTTGGAAATTTTCCAGTTTGTTTCCACATGCACATGTACCTAAACAGAGTTGCTGTCTCCCTCAGGTATCATCACAGCTCTTGCAGTGGCTGTGGGACTCCTGGCGGTGGCGCTGTTGTTCAGTATAGGGGTGGCAATCCACAGGCGGAGAGGACACTACTCCAGGGAAGTGTAGTGCAGATGACTGATAACACTTGTGCCATAAAATTTATATATTAAAAATGCTTCCTAATTAATGTTCAATGTATTTTGATAATTGTTATACTAATTGTGTGCGCGGGCAGTTTCAGAGGTCTAAAAAGAATACGCAACATAAATAATCATGAAAGAATTTTTAACAGAGATAAAATGTAATCAAAATAAACAACTTTTACAGCAAGCAGCACCAAATTTTATTTGATTCAATCTTGACAGTGTGTTCTCCACATCGTGACATCCACTGCTCATATTCACTGTTTGCTTCATTTAATTTCACATTCTTTGCTGTTCCGTTTCTCACTTTTTCTCTGTTTCTGTGTGAACTGTGAAAGAACAAGAGAGATAATGGTTGTTAGGTTTTGTTAGATGGAGTCCAAAAATGTGATGGAAATCATTGTTTTGTCATTTTATGATTCACTGTCATCCCAGACAGACATTAGTAAAGTGTTTAGCAGAAGCATAAAGACTCATCCTGTCCTAAAATTTCCAAACTTCCTCCTGTTCATTCATCTGTTCTCTCCTACCCACTCATACCCTTGCAAGCTTCTCGTCCCTCATTTCTCACCTTGGACGCTCAGCGTGCACTCCACTTCAGCCTGGCCCAGTTCATTGACAGCCATGCAAGAGTATTTGCCTCCATCAAAGGTGCTTGGTTTACGAATGTTGAGGGTCAAAACTCCTTGGTTGTTCTGCATCAAGTACTTGGGATCCTCACCAATGATCATCCTGTTCTTCATCCAGATAATCTTAGGCTAAGAATTTGGACAAGTTAAGAAAACTGGTGCATAAAAATGCTGAGATTAGATAAATTAGTGGTACTTCTTGGCTAATTAGAGAACTCAATTTTAACATGCGTGTTTACCTTTGGAAAGGCCCTGACAGCACAGCTGATGGCAGTGCTGTAACCGGCCACAACAGTCCTATCCACCAGAGGCTGAGTAAACTTGGGAGAGCAGCACATGTCTTTCTCCTTGTAGGGCTTTGATTTTAACTCCAGGCCTTCAGAAGAGGGCAGGAGGTAAATCAGAGAAGAAAGGTCACAGAATTCAACTCACTCTACAAACTCAAGCATACATCTCACATGTACTGTAAATACTGCACACACTGTCGCACCTGTTTTGGCAATCACAGCCGTGTTCTTGCTCATGCGTGGCTCCTCGCTCAGGCCACACAGGTTTTCGCTGTAGATGCGGAACATGTATTCATTGCCCATGACCAGATCTGAGACTGTGCTGTTTGTCCGTCTGTTATGCTCATAAACAGTGAACCATTCCTAGAAAGAGAAAAAAAAAAATTAAACCACAAGCAACGAACTTCACAAATCTAGCTAGGATAATGCACCAAGTGGTGCTGCTAAAGGTAAAATAAGCAGTAATTGGTACTTAATGTTCATAACCACAAGATTCAAATTTGGCTCCTTCTCTGAGGCAAAACAGACACGAGTGAGCGAGACTGGCCAGAACAAAGCAGTGAATCAGATAAATAACATGTTATTTTATATTTCTGCATAAAGCACAAATAAATATGCTTTTACATGAATGCTTCATCCCATCAGCTGTGATCTCTCCGCTTTGAATGCATGAAGCAGGTTGGTCAAACAGACACGCAGACCTGCAGCTCTTTAAAAATCCACTAAGCTATAAACTGTTTATATAAGCAGATGTCTGCATAATCTGTAGTCAGGGGCCAAGATTTCTGGTTTCTGTTTGTAGTTTGCTTGTATATCACGTTCTATTGACCAATCACATTTGAGCAGGCTCTGGCAGCATGCCGATAAACAGTCTACATGGAGAATGAAAGAAAGATCACATTTTTAAAGTTGTTTTAGTAGAAGTCAGAGTTGGGAAAATCTTTTATTGCAGCAGTTAAAAATTAAGTTAAACAGTATATAACAAATAGCTTAAATGAGGGGAAGGGTGTGTAGCTCGATAAAATAGAAAAGACTGCCAAGACAAATATCTCAGTTAGGGGAAAAACTAATCTGAAGCCACAAGAAGTGCAATAAAATTAAATAAGAACATGAAGAAAGTAAGAAAACACAGGCAGCGAGCAGTGTCTCTGCAGGTAAACACACTGCCACAAACTTGTATTGAATCATAAGTGATGAATCAATGCCAGTATAAGGTCCTTACTGGACATGTGGGCAGGTGACTGTAGTGGTGAGCAAGGCTGAAAACACCCCCTTTTCCCTGTCTCACCTTGGTCTTCATGTCTGCCTTCTGGATGGTGTATCCAGAAATATCACAGTTGCCATCATCCTTGGGGGGCTCCCACTCAAGTGCTGCATTGAAGCCCCAGACGTCCGTCACCCTCACATTCAAAGGAGGCCCAGGCTTGTCTGTTTGGGTTAAACTTCTATCAGCACAAATTACTAACTTCTGATGAATATTGCATCATCTCGCGTGCCTTTCTTTCATTTAATAATTTGCAAAATGAAAAATGGACTGAACTAAGTCATCTAGGTTTCTGGGAGTCTTACCAACAATCCTGATAATAATGCTGGCCCTGTCCTCCATGTTCTCAATCTTCAGAACCAGCTCGTATGTTCCAGAGTGCTCTCTCTCTGCTGAGCGAATGAACAGGATGCTGTCCACGTTTGAGTTACGGACGTTGACCATCTTCTCGTCAAGGGGTTTACCATCCTTGAACCAGGTTGCTACAGGGCGTGGCTTACCCTATAACGTGAAAAACATGATCCATTGTTTTGAAAACAAAAAAGTGGCTGCAATTAGCTTTTGTTTTAAACTTGGCAATTAGATTACAAAAATGATTAACTGCCCAAAAGATTTGTTTTTTGACATTAGCTCCTAATTTCTTATTCTCTTTCCTTTTAGGATCTGAAGTGAAATGAGAACAGAGGTTCATTAAATTTGATTTCAGAAGCTGTTCTATTTCACTATTGCTGAATTATTTTTGTTATAGATATCAGTGCACAATAATTTGGTCTTTCTAACCTGGAAAGGGATAGTCAGGTTGACCTTTTCTCCCACTTTCCTGATGTACTTTGTTCTCAGTTCACGAGGAAGGCGGATCTTTGGATGTTCTGCAGAAGAAACAGACATCCCGTTAACACATCTTTTTATAAGATGCCGTATGATTCTCCAATGGCATAAAGCATTGGTCCACACATAAACAAGGGATAAACTAAAATGCTATATTCACTTTTTCACTTGCTCACTTTATTTGGCTCTAAACCGGACTCACTCACCCATGATCTCACGGATGGTGACGGGCTGTGACATTATAGCAGGGGGACTGCGCCCGGCGATGTTCACAGCCACCACCCTGAAGTTGATCTTCTCTCCCACTGGGAGGTTACGCACCACATATCCCTGTCTCTCACAGAGTTCCTGGTTTGCCACCACCCACTCAGTGTCTGCATTAAAAGAAAACTTCATGTGGTTAATTAAACTGATTGTGATCCGTATCTTTTTTTACTTTTGCTATCTGTTTTTCAATTGTGCATCCAACTGTTTTTATTTATTATGCTGTAAGGAGAATGTGTGGCCTTATCACCTCCTTCTTTGCAGTATTCAATAACGTAGCCATCGAGGCCCCCAGCTCCAATCTTCTCTGGAGCGAGCCACTTCAAGCTGCAAGTTGTGTCTGTCACATCATGGACTGTCAGACGGGTTGGCTCGCTAGTTGGGGCTGAGGATGACAGAAAGGGAGACTCAAGAGAATCAGTGACTGGCTTCGCTGAACAAGGGAAGGGACAGGGAGCTGCTAAGAAAGAAGATGTAAAGATGCCTGTGAAACGTACCAATAGGCATGAAAGGTTTGGAGCTGAGACTTGGCGGAGACATGCCAATGCTGTTGACAGCGAAGACTCTCATCTCATACAGAATGCCTTCAATCATCCTCTTAGCCTCGTATGTAGTTGAGTCATACACATCAAAGTTGAGCTTTGTCCATCTAGAAGAGCCTTTCTTTTTCCTCTCCATGAGATAACCTGATGGCGTAAAAATGCAGTTAGATGAACAGGTTGAATAATTCAAGCACTGACATGTGCATTTTGATCTATTGTTTTCCTTGAAAATAGATTTGATGCATGCTCCACCTTTAACTGGTGCACCGCCATCAAATTTAGGAGCATCCCAAATAATGGTGGCGCAGTCCTCTCCCACTCCTGTGCATTTGACATTCTCAGGGGGGTCAGGCACATCTAATAGAAAGATTGCAGTTTGTTTTAAAAACCATCACAAAAGTTTAAATGCAACAGATAAGACAGATGAAACTGGTATCCGAAACAACATAATTGTCCATTGGTCACTATGAAGATAAATCAGCTGATGTTATCCTGTAAAACCTTCACTTACCCACAATCTTCAAAAACAGTACAGCCTTGTCCTCTCCAGCAGGGTTGGTGACAGTGATGGTGTAGTTGCCCTCATCATCTCTCTCTGCTCCCTCTATGACGAAGCAGCTGAGGTCTTTTCTGGACTCCACCCTTACACGCCCTTCAGTGTCTGTGACTGGCTAACATACAGGACATTAAAGTAGTTAAAATACCCCTAACTGTTAGATACATTTTTAACTTAAAGTTAAGGTTACAGAGGTTAGAGTATGAGTGTCAAACATAAGGCCTATGGGCCTGAATAAGCCCATTCACAGATCCAAACCGGCCAAAGGCAAAAATCTTCTTTTTCGTTGTATTTTTGCATCAGAAAACATTGTGTGGCAAGTCTTTGAGAGTGGATCACATCATGGGAGAGGCTGTCTGTGAACTGTTAATTTTATCCAAGCCAGAGGTCTGAATCATCATCATTTTACAGCCAAAGACATTACTCAGGGCCTGCAGTACCACACTGAAGTAAGACGGTTAAGCCAAAGAGCTGTGCCAGTGCTTTTCTAAAGTTGCAGTAGTGTTTCTTTGTAATAACAGAAGACAGAGCGGAAAAATTCAGGCAAACTGTATTCATGAAACTGCACTTATTTTTCTAAAAACATTTCTGGCTTTTTATCATTTTGAGGGGGATTTTATTATTTGTTTACTCTTTTTTATTCATATTTTTATTATCCAGTTGTTCCACCACTTCAGCCCGCTTGTGATCAGATTAGGCTATAAGTGGCACACGAACTAAAACAAGTGTTAGTTGGCAGCACTTGTGCCAAGCAGAAGGGCATAAATGGACCACTTTGACGGATCTTAGACTGAGCACAAAATATGAAGCAGGGAGCTGTTTTTGTAGGTCACAGACACGGGCTAAGGTGCACTCATAACTCCTTATTTGGTTGGATCAAATTTAAACTGAATGCCACAATCATTAATTCATATTTTTAAAATAGTTATCATTTCGACACATCTCCAGATATTTAAGTTCACTGCTGTGTTAGCTAATTCATGATCTCTGGCCATCCTGTTTTTGATTAAAAAAAAAAAACATCTATGGCCAAGTTATGCAATCCAATTAATTCATGCTTTGTTAAAGTGTACCCACTGTACCCACTTTAATCATTTTTGGGGGAAAGGTCTTGTCATGTCCTTACTTTGTCTCCTTTGGACCAAACCACAATGGGTGCTGGCTCTCCAGTGATCTCCACATCCAGACGAAGCTTGTTGCCCGCCACCACAATAATAGTGTTTTGGGAGACCATGTTTCCAGTGGTGTCCAAGTGGATCTTTGGAGGCTCTGGTTGATATACAACATACAAAGAGCATCATCAATCAAGGAGGCTGTCTTTGGGTTTGAACTATACAGAGGGTTTTTTATTTTGGCATAAATTACAGCTACCTACCTTGTCTAGGCACATAGTCGATCTTAATTTCTGTTATGAGAGAGAAAAGGCATTGACAGTGTTATCCAGGCTGCTGATGACTAATACTTTCACAACAGCACCTTTGTAATTGTTCTGTTTTTCTCACCCAAGAAGTTCAGTTTGGCAGAAAGTGACAGGGCATATCCATCAGGCACAAATGTGTAGTCTCCAGCATCCTCTTGCTTCACGTTATCAATAACCAGTCGGTGAAACCTGAAACAAGCAGTAAAGAAGATATTATGTAGCACAATGGAAACATCTGCTTCAAGAAATAAACAATTTTTTTACATAGAGATAAAACTGTGTTATTTCTTTTATAGTCTGCATGTATTTGCTCTCATCTTTATACCTTCCAATGTGAGTCATTTTGATGCGGTCACTTGGCAAGACCTCCACGCCATCTTTAAACCACTTTCCTGTGACCTTGTCATCAGACACTTCACACTTGAACACAGCCTGATCTGTTGCCCTGACTGTCAGATCAGCAATGTCTTGCAGCACCTCCAGTTCCTTTTCTGTGAAGACCACAAAGCATAGATCAGGCAGGAGACAGACTGTGTAAGTGTAGGGGGGGAGGAAATAAGGACACCCTCTGATCCACTCATCTTGACATCTACTGCCATGGGTTGTTACTTTGTTTTTAAAGAGAGGTGTCAAGCCCTTGGGCCAGCAGTCCTCTGCACTGAACATTTAAATGAGAGAAACCCAGGGCTATATACAGAAAATTTCAATGCAACACACATATTTCAGGTGTTTAACAAAATGGTGTAAAATCATTATCATTATTAGCTTGACTTTTCTAATGGTTTATGTTTGACTCTCACTCAAAACTGAAATAAAGACCGAGTGAGATTATCATGTTTTCATGTGGTACCTTCCACCTCCAGCTCTCCTTTGGTGTGACCCCCATTTGTCCAAGCATGGTACATTCCGATGTCATCCAGTGTAGCTTCCTGGATGATAAGTGTGTGCTTCTTTCCATCCTTCTTAAAGCGATATCTTGAATCTTTGTCTTTGTGAAGCTCTTGGTCCTCAAAGAACCTGGAAATTAATACAAGTCATAACAGTGAGGTGAGATCTGTTAAAAATTTACCAGTCTGTAATATTTCTTTTTGAAATTTATGAAAGGATTTTATATTCATTTGGACATAGATACACTATAGAAATAAGTGTAGAAATGTTTTTATATTAATGATTCATCCATTTGTTCTTTGTATTTTTTATTAGTTTTTGCAAATGTACCTTTACAACACATTTAAAAACATTGAAGCAAAACTGTCTTAAAAATAAACAACCTAAAGAATTAAACTGAAAGAAATTTAAGAGTTTGAGCTTTATTTTGTTGACAGTAGATGCTCAAAGCTGTTTGATGTGCAGATTCAATTGTGCAGATTCAGCTCAGTTTGTTCCAAAATCTCACTCATGTATCAAACAATAAACACTGCATGGCCTCCGCACATTTTGTGCAGAATCAAGATTTCCTACGATACAGTTTCATCTGATCTGAAGATGTGAAGGTCACAAAACAATTATGCAATGCCAGTGCATGTGAAAAAAAAGTCCTGCAGAATCTGAGATGTGGCTCTTGGATTTTTTTTGCAGTTTCTTTGAGCATTGCATGGTCTGACCTTGGGGTGAATTTGCATCCCTAGGAAGATAGTGGCATTGTCTTAACACACACCCGAATCCTCCAGATCAGCAAATCGATAAAACTTTGGCTTTTATAGAGGTTCTCACACTTGCACAAGTGCACTAACCTATTCATTCCTATGGAAGCAGTAAGAGTGTGCTCTTTTTTTTTCCCTGTGTGACTGTGGATGTTTTTGTAAGATGAAACAGTTGCTTTCTAACACATTAAAACATATTCTGACAGAGATTACAGCATAGACTGAGACTTTGTTGCCAAGTAATGCCAAATTCACTCACCACATGACATGGGCACCCTCTTCTGACACCTCAATCTCAAACTCCACTCTTTCTCCCACAACCACATGATAGTCATCCATGAGCTTGGTGATAGTCACAGGGGGCTCTGAACACAGCAGAAGGCGATGTTACAGTTCATGAACCTAGCACAGAACTTCGAGTTTTATGCTTTGAGTTGAGTCATTTGCTTTACTGTAATCTCAGATTGCTACTGCTACCAAACAATCAAAAAAAGAGATGGTGCACCTTTGACAAACACCTCTGTGAAACACTTGTCTTCACCAACCACGCACTCATATGCAGCATCATCTGCTAGGGTTGACTTATTGATGGTGAGTGTTCTGACATTCCCGATCGCCTCCATGACATACCTTGAAAAGACAGTATTTCTTTGTCAAAAAGAAAGCCTTTGAAAATATTCCCACTACTGTATAGTAGATCCTTCATATTTAAAATGTGGATTCAAAGCAAACTTGTCACGGTTTGAATTGCACATACAGTATTTTGTCTAACAAAGCCAGTTTATATATTGCAGTTTTCTGCTGTGGTATGGCATTTTTCCCACATTAGGACCTTTAAAGAAACACAAGTCTTTGTACTGCTTGAGTATCTGGATTTGGTGCACAAGATGTCTTGGCAGTGTGACTTGCTTAACCCACTGGGAGGCTCCTTATGACTGCCTAAAAATAAAACATGTTGATGGCTGCATCGTTTCTGAGTATGACTGTGTCACACAGATAATTTTAGCTTGATATTTTTAAAACACTGCCCACCAAGTCCATCTAAGTTTGACGATCTAATGAGCTGATACAGTACTGTTTAATTAAGCTGCACCTTTCCTGAAACTTAGGCCGGTAAAAAAACAAAAAGCATGCAAAAAAAAAAAAAGATCCATGTGGATAACTGGTGTGTGCGTGTGTGTGTGTGTGTGTATGTGTGTTTATGCTTTTAAGCATACTTTGCTGAGGGTTTGATCTCCTGGCCATTCTTCAACCATTTGACCTGAACATTGGGATCCACCACTTCACACCTCAGGGTAATTTTCTTGCCCTTTTCCACTGAGTAGCAAGATTCAAGCCTCTTTAGGAAAGCTGTGGTTGAAGACACAAAGACAAAAACCCCAAATTAACTCATCAGCTCATGCCTTCTCAGCCTCATAGTGCCCCTCCTTCTTCTTTCCATCCTTTTCCACTCGCTCATATTTGCAATACTCTTCCACTTCTTTCCCTCCCTTCAGTTAATTGACCCAACTTACCCTCGCTATGTACAACAGGCTCGGCCTTCATCTTTTTCAGACGCTTCAGCATGCCCCTCAGGTCGGTAATGCCATACTTAAAGGCGATTTTCTCATACTCGCTTGGGTGGGCATTCTTAAGCAATTCCCACACATCTATCTCTGGTTCTTCTTTTTCAGGTTTCTTTTTCTTCCTGGCAGCCAAAAAAAAAAAGGGGGGGGGGGGGGGGGGTACATTACCATTTAGGGCAGAAGAAGCAAAAAGAAAATGAAAGAATCATAAAGTCTGTTCAATAATCTTGCAAACCAAATAATGTTAAGATTCTCACTTAACAGCTTTCAACAAAGCACTGAAATCCAGATCTCCCTCATCCTCTCCAGCATCACTGTGTGTATAGAAACAGACATACAGTAAACTAAACATAGAATGTAACTAACATATTACATTCTGCCATTGCAAAACATTAAGTGCACTATGGTGCCAAACCAACGTGTTGACATATTCACATATAAATACACTGAAAACATTTTAAATAGTCCATGCATGCATTTTCCATTGCCTTAGGCGCACACAGACACTGGCTGAAACACAAACCCCAGAGCACTTACGCTCTCTTGAAGGTGGACAAAATATCTGCCTGCTCATCTTGATGTGCAGCTGTAATAAGAGAAGTTGCAGAGAACGCACATTATTCCTGGATCAGATCAAAACATCAGTATGTATAGAATTTGTGGCAGCCACAGCAGGCCCAGAATCTGTTTTCACTCGCCTTCAACAGTGATCTCAAAGGTGGAGCTATCACATTTGTCTTTTGAAGTCACTTCACACCTGTAACCCCCAGCGTCTCCAGGGACCACTTTGATGATCTTCATTTCATAAGTATAGATCTTAGGGAGAAAATATTAATTAAGAAAATACCAAAACAAAACAAAAAAAAAAAATCAGGGTTTCTCTTTGACACACACATACCTTAGTATTTCTGTCATAAGTTTCTTTGAACTGCATATGTTTTCCAGCCTTGCTGCCAAGGTCCAGCCACTTGCCCTTCAGCCATTTCATGATGGGTTTTTTTATCAGGTTGGTGGAGTCAACCTTGGCTATGAACGTGACATCCGTTCCTGCCATTCACAAGCAGCAGTTAATTCGCATAACATTATACACTCAAATCACATGCTACGGGTTTCTGCAATGACAACAATTACTCATGTTGTCATTGTGTGTCTAACCTGCGACAGCGACCACATTATTTGGCGGTTTCTCGACAAAGAGCCCGGTGAGTTCAGTAGACTGAGGCTCTGAAAAGAAGGAGTCAAAAATGAGTTCACAGAGTAATCCGTTCAATTTTGGAACACATTTTGATGGATTCATCTAAGACACGTGTGCAAAATAACATACACAACAGAATATAAACAAACCTTTACGTGACACTGGCAACATCCACATTGTTCAAAATGCCAAAGTGCAAGAGACACGGTAAAAGGCTTAAATGTGTTTTTGTATCTATAGTGCATGTAAAATATTGCAGACACTACACAGTCACATTATTTCTGAACAATACTTCCATGCACAATAGGACACTTTTTGGAAACTTTCTTGCCAATAGAAGATGAAGTGTACGACCTGTTCAGGCAAGCAAAATTTCAGTCACTACAGGAAAAGTATCAATCTATTTAGCAAATGGACCTGGTGGCCTTTGTTTATCAGCACTTTCTACCACTGTCCAAGATTTAGCATTCAAGGTGCAACTCTATAAACAATGCACTCTTGTAATTGGCAATAATGTCTTTTGTTAGGTCTTGCTTTACAGTGCTACTCACTGCTTTGTTTTCCAATGGTGCAAATAAATGTGCGTGATAAATTCATTTTACTAATCAATCACTGCCACAGCTTGGCTTGGATGCCATGAGAAGGTACTCAGGAATACACTATTCTCATTGAGCATGACCCAGACATAGCTGGCACACATCTGAATTTCATCACATTTTCATGCAGTACATTGCCACAGTCCTGCACTGTGTTGTCACATTGTCCTCACGCTCCCTCCCATGCAGAGTCGGCTACTAAAAAACAATTATCCCCGTTTAAGATATGGAAGTATAACAGCTTTAAGTTATACTGTACCATAACTCAGTATAAACTCAAGGCAAGTGAACAGCAGTTACACAGTCATTAATCTGTAGGATTATCACATTAAAACAACGCATGGTAAAATCCAACATTTTTTTTTTTGTGATAATAAGATCATGACTGTAGTCATGATCTCAGGTTCAAATAATCATTGTACTTTTAATAATCACACACTGGCTGTATTATTTGAAATGAACTTGATCACATCTGTTGGACTGATTTTGCAAGGCTGGTCATTACAATCAAAGAAAATACTTTACCCCCACACAGAGCAACAATGGAACACCCCATGCTACTTACTTGTCATATGTAGACAAAAAAATGCCCCAGTATTAATGTGAAAAAGCAGGTAAATCAGAGTACAGGTGGAGGTAATGCAGTCAGCTCACAAAACAGGATGCAATTGAACACAACCCAAAAGAGGTGACATACAGTCATGTGAAACTAACAATGCAACCTGGTCCTTACCAGGTGTGAAAAATGAAATACACCCTTACTGCTTCTATGGGAATTGAGAGGACAAGTAGCAGCCAGGTGCTGCTAATCCTGTTAATCAAATGCACTTAATTAATTGATCATTGGCAAGTGTGACCACCTTTAACACAGACGAGAATATATATATATATATATATATATATATATATATATATATATATATATATATATATATATATATATATATATATACATATATATATATGTATATATATATATATATATATATATATATATATATATATATATATATATATATATATATATATATATATATATATATATATTAGGAACTTTTTTTAAATTTACTGATCATCTGCTGTTCTGACTACTGGTAAGTTGTGAATCTAATAATTAGTGTCAAACTTTGTTGCATATCATGAGCATAATTACACTTAGGGAATGTTTCCCAGTCAAAAGGATTCCATTGCATTTTTTTTTTTTTTTTTTTTTTGAAGAAGAAGAAATTGGCAGTAACTTCTTGCAGACATCCACATTGCTGGTACGAGTGCCCCAAAACAGTCTGCAGTTGGCCAAGTGATGCTAATCCCCCCACACACTATACCCCTGTGAGCATGGCTTTAAACAGCCTTGGTATGATAAGCACTTCCCACACAGAAACTGACTCTTAAGCAATACATTAAAGGCAAACTTAACTCAGTGTAGTGGAATAAACATTCTGTAGCCAGGATAGGGCATCAAAGAAATGGTAGACCTAAAAAAATTTTTTTTGAATTATTTTTTTAAAATTATGTCCACTGTATATAAAGGAAACTTGTCCTCCTACACAATGTGTATATGATTCTTTGTAATTAAATTTATGTGCCTGGAGTAACTACTGCACAGTAAAATCAGTTCATAAACTCAACCACCAGGGGACCATGTTTAGCTCTCCATCATCTGAGACCTTATTTCAGATGTAGGTTGCCCTAGTCTCGAGTCATGTTATGTCATTTTGTTATGTCATTCAGCCTGATATAGTAATATTATTGATTTTTGCAACAACAACAAAAAAAACTTGTCATATCTGACATAATGTAGATGAATAAATATATGATTTAGTGACATCATTTTGAAATACTAAGGTAATTAGTCTAGATTTTGATCAACTTAGCTTCTAGATTAGGCTGGAGTTTGTACATTTCATCACCACTGCTAACCAGAATATGTAGCTTGTTGGATTCATGGTGGAAATGGTTGAGAAACTGTACTCTCAGTGTTAGGGTAAAACATGGCTGACAACATAAGAGCTGCAGCATGTTCGGATTTCTCTTTGAAGGGTTTGCACTTGCCCAAGCTTTTTTTTTTTTTTTTTCATCTTTGTTTCATGCTCCAGTTTTTCCAACTCACACTCTACCACTACGCGTATCCTTTCTTTTCTTATATATGTGCCATGCTGAGCTGTGTCTGGATCATCTGCAGCACAATGTACCTTTTCTCCCTCTGGGCAAATGTTGTCACAGCAGGGGTAGTTTGTCGAGTCCCACATTCAGCAATGGACATTCATGATGTCAGATGAGATGCACATTCATGAATGGTACGAAAGGGAAAAGCTGTAGTCAAACATAAATCACTGGACCCATTTGACCAGAGATTTATAGCAGTACTTGATTTAATATTTATGACCGCATGTGGATTTTTAACCCGACTTTTTGCCTGGCAGGTCCTTATTTTCAGACATGTTTCAGCTCAGCTACTGGCCTTCCCTACATGGCTGCCTTGTTGTGAGGACACAACATGGTCTTGCCACCTTTGATGGAGTCTCAGACTTCTCATCTTTCTTTTGCATACCTCCATATCTATTATCTGCATGTTGCCAACAGTCCAAAATGGAAACACTATGGCCATCTTCCTGATCATGCTGGCAACACTCCCAAGCTCCAGTCTTTGAGGCTAAACTACAGATATCTTCTTAATGTGTGATAATATGGACAACAGGAAAGATTTTACATTTCTCAGCTGCCACTAATACCTCATGTTATGATCACCCAGGTGTCCAAATTTGAAAAGCAAAAGCCTTTTAAGCTCTGCGTTTCCCCTTTAGGCACAGCAAGTTCTGGACATTTCACACACATCTGAAAGGCACACCAAGAAATTAGCAGCCTTCAGCTCCCTGGAGTCTTGACACTTCCACAACCCTTCCATGCAATCTCCATCTAGTCATTCAAAATAGAGCAGACGTTCAACTGATCAGTCTGGGATAACTGAGGCAGATGGAGACAGCCTTGCATCAACAGCTCTTAAATTTTACTTGTAAAACCTGAGCTGTAGTGCAGCAGCAACATTTTTAGACATTTAAGAACACATCGTTTGCCTTTGACACACATTTACAAATTTCAGCTAGTCAAACATCTCAGAGCCCTTTCGAGCTGATGAGACATGACCCTATATGCAGATCTGTGCTGTCTGGATAAATTGCATTTGATCATTTCTTGGATGACCTCACTGCTTGACCTCTCCTTGCAGTTTCCTAATACAGCATAATGTTAAATTGAGAAGCAACCATAAAAAGTGTCATAACATCAGATGACACTTGGCACATTAACAGCAACAGCTGCTATTGTGGCCCAATGAGTGGTGCACATGAACCACAGCTGTGTTTCCACTCTCATTGTTTAAATTGCCTGAGGGACAGAAGCACAAGAGGGTTGGTATCATAGGTCACAGATGGAGAGACAATCATTTTCACATGGTGAAAAAAAATTCTAAATTGCTGATTGAACATAAACAAAATAATTTGTCTGTGAGTTGTCTGGTAGCGTCAGTGGATACCAGCAGTAGAAATGGATGAATGACTCAAGGACAAAGTCACACACCAGAGTGCCCATGTTTTTTTCTCTTTGACACAGACATGGATCTGATGGGTTCGAGAAAGGACTTAATGTGTGATTCTGAAGCTACTGCTGAGCTAGCCACAGGCTCTGATGGCGATATTCAGAAAAAAGCAAAAATCATGAGCAACCATCTGTATGTCCATGTTTCCCTGGGGAAGAGAAGGCACAATGATGCACCACGGGAAGTATCAAGCCTGTGGCAATAGTGTGACGCGCTGAGCCATGTTCTGCTGGGAAATTATGATTCCTGGTATTCAACTACATGTTACCTTGACACATATCACAGACCACGTAAACCAGTTATGACAATGTTATTACCTGAGAAAGGTGGCAAACCTTCAGGCAAACATTGCATCCTGCAGAACCTTAAAATTTGCTCAGGAATGATCTGAGGTATATAAAAAGGGTTTTAGGTGCTGACTTCATATTTCCCAGATCTCAGTGTGATCAAACATCTGTGGGATGTACTCAGAAAAAAAAGTTCAAATCACGAAGACCCTATTTCACACCTTACACCTTCATACCTATTACTGTCTGGGTACCTGATATCATAGAATACCTTCAGAAATCCAGCTGTGTTTTGATCGGTCAGAGGAAACTGCTCAATATTAGAATATTGGTTTTAATCTTGTGGCCGAGAAGCACTGAGAAAAGCTGAATCCTCTTGCCTAATTCTCATCAGGAGCTCTGTGACAAACCACAGAGTTTTGGTCATGCAGCTTCATGAACCTTTTATGAGCTCTGTAGTGAGTGATACTTTTTCTTGGCAGACAACAGTCTGTGTACATAAAATTTCAAGCCAAAGAAGGCTTGCAAACAACCACTTTGTTTCAATATGATATTTTGTAAAACTGAAAAACTTTTTAGAAGCTATGAAAAAAAGCCTTAAATCAGTCCAAACTGAAGCAATACAAATTATTTCATATAATAAACGGGACCCCGGGTCCACTTAACAATATATTATGTGACAGTTTATCTAGCACATAATACCAAGATTACACTGACACTAATGTTGACACTCAAACTGAAGATTTAGAAAAGTATACTTTCAACAAACACATCAACGTAAATGTCGCTCTTTTCTTACCATCTCCATCAGCGTCTGAATCTGCTGCAGACAAGGAAGCAAACGAAACTGAAAAAAGCAGCTACGAAGCAAATGCTTGTTGTTGCACAAAAAAAAGACACACAGCTGCAACAGAGACCAAGCAACACGGCTGTAACACAAGCACCATGCACCATCACATCACATCTAATCCACCTTGCATCTGCAAATTGAAATATTTCCCTTTTGACATGTTCAGTGTCACTAAGTGCAAAAATTAAATACATTTATGTATGTAAATAGAGCACGTTAGAAATACGTAAATCACTTATAATAGAAACACAAACATAATTTGGAATAATGTAAATAACAAAACTGTACATATCTTGCTGTTTTACATATATGTCACATATGCAGTGTGGCAGTATGTAAAACCAAAGGTTAAAGTAAACCTATTATGCTTATTTTCAGCTTTATTTTTGGACTCTACAAGAGTAGCCCTGCTTGATTCAAAATAACCCTTATTCATTTCATACTGGGCCATGGTACATCCTCTTAGCTCATCCACTGTTTGAAGCAAGGCATTTTAGCTCTTTTCTCTTTAAGGCCATCCTCCTTCAAGCCAACTTTCTAATGCTTAGCTAGTTCTTGCAAGAAGACGTTTTGAACAGCAGGTGGGAGCTGGTGTGTTCACAACCAGAATTATGTATTCCCTTCCTATGACATCATACAGATCTAATAGCAGAGCAGTTTAGGGGCTCTGAAACCTAATGTTTCAGCTTACTTTCACATACACTGACCTCAATACTTGAGACTGTGTTTAATGTAAACATTCAGCATGACATATGTGACAGAAGAAAGGTAAAGCATAGTAGGTCCATCTTAATTTCACACATAACAAATACTGCAAGATATATGTATATAAAGTGTATTAAAGAAAGTGAAGTAAAAAAAAAAAACACGTAAAATGAATCTTGTTATTCGTGTCATAACAGCACAGCAGTCAGATGTGTCACACACCGTAACACATCTCTTAGTTCTGTGAAGAAAAACTTCTGTGAGAAAAATCATTTAGCCTGTTTGCAAAATGCATAACAAAAGTTACGAGGATCATCTGAGACCAACCTAAAAACTTGCAACCTGAAGGAATCATGCACATACTGTAATTTTCACACAGTGTGTCACATATGCGCTCATATGTGAATACATTAAATTTATACCGCAGACGCATACATTAAACTCTGAATGTATATTCAGTGGCTCCATGTCAGTTCATTCCCACAATTCTGCCTTACCTCCATCATCAGGGGGTAAATCTAAGGAAATGAATGGACATTAACTTAGAGTTCCAATATGCACTGAAATTAGTTACTACGTGCAGTCAACTGAGAAGAACGTCTTTCTACATCATATGGACAAAAGTACTGGGCCACATACACATTACACCTACAGGCTGTGGAAACACACAAAGCTCCCATTTTTTGTGCTGATGTGAATGCCAGAAGGGGTTTGGAACTCTGCAGTTATTGAGTCATTGGAGACGTTTAGACACTATGCACCTCAGCACCTGATGACCCTGCGCTGTAACTTTACATGGTCTGACACTTTGTGGCTGAGTTGTTGTGGTGGTCCCATAGCACTTATGGAATATCTAGGAGGGAAGAAATGTCCCTTCTAGGCACTTGATTTTATACTTGATTATATAATTTATATACTTTTGTCCATATACAGTAGTCCATTATTCCCTGACAGTAAAAGACTCCTACCATCCTCTTCAGGCTGTGGGCAAATATAAATAATGGTTAAAAAATTAAAATCAAATAGGTGTCACGACCTGTGAAATGTTACATTTGGAAACCTTGCAGAGACATAACAACAACTTAAAAAACTTACAAAAACACAGAAACCGCAAACATTTGCAGACACTTTCTCATACAGTGCATGCCTGCAGTGAAACGCAGCCCAAAGGTCACGGTGAGAAATGAGAGTTTACAGATGTGGAAAGTGCATCCAGTTGCAGTCAATGAACAATATTAAAATCCTCACAGATGGCTTGTCATTGGCTGCAACTTATTTCTCGACAATCCAAAAGGATACGTGTTAAAAAAATTAAAGGAACAGATGCTTTGTTTAATGCAAAAAAAGAAAAAAAAGAAAGAAACATGAAGATTTGTTCCAATTAGAGGGGTTATCAACACACAACAAAACAGAAAGACAGCATGGATCAACATCCACTTTGCATACATGTATAGATAGCATGGCATCATTTCACTGATTTTTGACATTACAGCATTTGATTTCAATATTAAAGTCTCTAGTTTTAGCTAACGCTAGTGATGCACTGTCATAGGCCAGCTAAGAACAGCAAACACAGTGCATGGGAGTGGCATAACAATTTCATTATCCCTGTCAGCAGCTTCCCGCTGTCTCATGATGGGATTGAATTAGAGGCCTATCTTCTCGACTCAGTAATTGCTCAACTCATTTTCTATAGCGAAACCACTTGTTCTGTATTCATCAGGTAATTAACCTTACAGATTAGTTAAAATGCATTTTTGAACACTCAGTTTAACTCAAACCCACTCCATGTCACTTATTAACAATGTGTAAATGCAGCAAATCACTCAAAGTCTCAAAAAAATGACACAAAGAACGTCATTGTCCCTTTTCCTCTTCGGCTGCCTCCACTGGGGCTGCAATTAGTGGATGTTTGCTAGACATAGCAAATAAAAAATAAACCCACAGCAGCCCCACAGGAAAACTAACATTAGAGACACATGATCACACTTGAGTATGGCTTGTGGAAACCAAACCACTTCTTCCAGAGCTCTGTCCGTGTGGCTACATAAGTTGGTCGGTTGAACAGTTGCAACAATTTCATAATGTATGTTGTAAAAAATTCTTAAATACGTTAAGCTAAAAATAGAGACCACATATAGTCGCTGCTCGCGTGCCTGACAAAAGGTTTATGAATAAATTATACAGTGCATACCGATTTCACACCATTATAAGATGCAGCTGGCATTTGCGTGACACATACGGTTGACATGACATGTGAGTGAAACGTGAAAATGTGAGAGGTATAATCACGTCACCATGTGATAATATAAGACATACTAAAGGTCATTCGCTGTGGAGCTGCTTACTTACCCTCCGCTGGTTTCTCTGAAAAACACAAAAGGGGAAAAAATGATTAGAACGATATATTCTATACCTAAAGAAATATACTGTTTATCTGTTGATAAAGAATTCATCCTCTGTAATTTGGGGCAAGCTATACATTTAGTAGATTAACTGTTTTGATTCTTTAAATTTGATTATAGTTAAAATGACTGAAAGTTGTGTATTTCTATAAAATGACTGTGTGATTAGAGTGCATCTGATTTACTAGTGAAGCTAGTCATCTTAGAACATAAATCCTAAATATGACAAATAGTAAGAAGATACATTTTACAAAGTGGCCACTTTTGAAATTTCTATTAAGCAGTGTGGGGGGTAATTGTTGAAGCCTAAATCTGGTCAAAGAAGCTTGTCAACAAAAATAGAGGCCTATAATATACCCAGCTCCCCCAGTGTCTTGATGTGGGTGACTGGAGTAGCTGCTAAAGGCCAGAGACGGTGTCTTATGACCACTCCCGAAGTCATGCCACATTCTCTTAGCTACACAAAGTTTCCTTGAATAGTCACTCCAACTTGACCTGGTGTGGTTTACTGTTCACTTGAGGTTTGCCATAAATTTCTGGCTAAAACAGGTGTTGTTACAGAAAATATAATCATAATTTATTATGTCTCTTTTTTAAAAAAAAAAAAAATAATATTTTAAAGGCGTAGAATAAAATACTACAGGAAATGTCTGCATGCCTCAGAACAGGTGCAGTCCCAGTGGCATTCTAGTTAATGCTACAACTGCATTATCTGCAATCAAACTATATGTAACAAAAAGAAAAAATATAAGATAGTTTTGTCAGTACAAAACAAGAAAATTTGCCAACACACATACGTATATTGGAATGCTATCCAGAGGAAAAAGTATTTGGTATTAATACATCACATACCCTGTTAGAGGATTTAACACCTGCATTGAGTGTAAATCTGCCCCAGCATCTGCTAAGTCAATCCACATGGACTGAGAATCTTGATCATCTTCAACAAGTCTGTGATAAAGCAGTGTAATGAACTTCTGAACAGCTGCTCCTCACAGTTAAAATGTTCCCCTCAGAGACTGTCTGTGGGTTCATATGCAGAGTTCTGCTAGACATATAATTAGCAGATTTGATTTTTTTTTTTTTTTTGAAGATGTGCTTGTTAGATGTAAATATACTAATATAAAAAAAGAGCATTTCTGTGCTTCCTCAGGTGAGACAGTTTTGGTAAAATGGTTGCATTAATTGTACAAATAATACTAAAAAGAAAAAAACTAAATTAGCCCACTGCACAGTAAAAAAATAATATAAAGTATTTTTATTATTCATTATTTTGGTGATATTGCAGCAGTCACACTAAACACGTTCTATGAATATGTATTTCTGTAGATATGTCCTAATTATCAGCATAAAGGTATCCTTTTTTTGAAGCTCTCATTTACAAATTTTTGCATTTAAGAAAAACACACACATGCGTGCACACACACACACTGATAACTAAATGTACTGCAATACAAGAAATTTGATTTAACACTAAGATGAAAGAATAACAAACATATATAGGATACATTTCTATATAGCACTGCTATCGATGTGAACATAATATTCAATTAAATTCAATTCTTTTCAGTTGTATTTATATAGCGCCAAATCCCAGCACAGTCGCCTCAGTGCGCTTAGGCATATAGGGATATGATGTAACAGTAGTTTTAAAGCAACGCTGGCAAGACAGAGATTGCTTTTAACTGGCAGTGTTGTGACAGGAAAGAGGCACATTTTCACACATGCATAGAACAAATCAGATCAGACAGCGACTCTGTTCACTGGAACAATGTGTCAGTGCAGCTGACACATTGTTCACAATGGTGTGAAGTCATGCTATTTAATGCATGTACGTCCAGAGGCAAGGGGCCTATACAATAAATAAATCATCATAACTCTTTGAATTGCTGACTTATTTTCAAGCAGTCTGACTTTTTTACAAGTGTCCGACATGCATTCACGATCCAGGACACTTAGTTCGCTTTAAATTACACAGGTCTGTCATCCTAAAATGCTGATGCAAAAGTAACAATAGTAGCTGTATAATATGTTTCAACTGAAAAATAAAGTTTTCCAACTGCCTTTTGTAATTGCTGCCTGATCTTGATGCACCGGACACCTGGAAATAAGTTAATTATTCAAGAAAGTATAGGGAACTATATTTTTGTTATTAGGTGCACTGGGTACTACACTTCATGAGCTTGTCATCACTTGTCATACAGAAACACTTTCCAATGTTTCTAACTTTACACAGATGGTCAGGAAATGTAAAACCTGGCAGGATTACTCCTTCATTTAAACAAGTAGTCTGTCCAGTCCTGTCAAAATCTTCTGACTTGAAGTGACAGCTTCAGACAACTTGAATCTAATTTGGCTCAAAGTCACTTCTCTTCAGTGCTGCCAACCGTCTCTGTCTTCTAAGTTTATTTTTTAGTAATCAATAGAAAAAGTAAATGTGTCTGAACAAGGCTCTGCAGCTCTACATACTTTATAGATATAATTCAGTGGCATACACAAGTTACCCATGTATGTATGCCACTTTGATGCCAGGAAACAGAACTGATACCCTTAGTTAATTTTGATATTTTACGGACTGCTTAGTATATGAACACATGCATACTGCAACACAGCATAGTTTTTTGTAACACAATGAGCTTCAGGGGACAAAAGTACTTTGTGAATGACTGACATAAACTATTAAGTGTCAAACACATTTGCAACAGTAACATATTGCAAAACAAGTAAAATGTTATTTCTTGTTGGTTAATTTTGTAATTTCTTTTAGAGTAACACATAAAAGCAGCACAAAGCCCAGCATTTTCAGTGGCTACACTCTTACTTCCTGGAGTACTGTGTGGCTCTACCTGGCTTCAGGATTTTCTTGGGTAGACAGGAACATTAATCTGTGCACAAAGAGGTAATGTGGAGGGATTGCACTAGTTATGCTGTAATTCTGGACATCTTACCTTGAAGAAACATTTCTGTGGCCGAGATATTGAACTGCTAGCTGTGGAATGTGGCCGTATTACGTGCAGAGGGAATCTTTCCTCTGTCACTGCTGTTGCTATTTGTATTTAGTTAGAATCAATGCACTGCTTGGATTCCTCTATCAGCTGACATAGAGGTTGTCCAAAAGACAGTGGGTGTGGTGAATGGTTATGGATAATAAACGATAGCCTGGACCTTCCCCTGCACCAGGCAGTGGAACACTTTCTCTAATATGCTGCCACAAGGACAGCCACAGACAATCTTTCTTGCCTCACACCATAATACATGCATTCATTTGTTAAATTTTACTTATTAAGCTGCTTATTGCATTATATTTATATTTGGATTTACTGAGCTCTTTTTTTTAAATTCTATTTCCTATTTAATTGAGCTCCTTTTTGTCTAATTTTTTATCTATCTTTTGGAATAAATACAGCATAGCTCATCTTACTTCTGTTTACATAGAGTCAAACTCATTCTTTGCAAAAATAAATGTGTATTTGCTGATATAAGCGGATTACTTTTTTGATCAGTTAATTACATTTCTCTCCTAATTACTCTTATTATTTAATACAGTTTATAAAGGGAAAACTTCATCATTTAATAAAAGTGTTAACTGCAATTTTTTACTAGGCATAATCTCTCTTTTTGTCCCCATCATACATAGGTATTTCCACACAGAAAGCCAAAATGTTTGAGTTAGAATTGGAAAAATGACACTATTTGTGGTTCTCAAAATCTATTATTCACCATTTATTGCCATTAAGTTAATTAAAGGTCTGTCAATAATTGAGGGAGTGACAGCAGATTGGTTTGTAGTGGAGGTACTTTATGGATTTTGGGATCATAGATTGTGTCACCAATGGTGATTTAAAGCCAAAGCTATTCATTCACTGAGTGGACATTAATCATTTCATCATTTTATGTTGCGGTTTTTGAACCCTTCTGAAGTCCTGGGGGATTGGAGAAACTTCACAGAGCAGTTTTGATTCAACTTTCACTCATCATGTTTCATGAGGTCACAGAAATGAAAGGAATTATGACCATGAATCATACCATTGCTTCCAACCACTGACAAGAAAAATGTCATGTACTTAACTGACTACACTGGAGCAGTGCCACATTTAGGAGAGCATCAGGGTTGCTGACCAAGAAGGAACTCTCTAGGTGAAAGTGACAGATTACATAATGATTTATCTCAGTTGGGACTGCAGAAGCGTTAGGCAAAACCTGATACGTCAGGGTGTGTGAAACCCTATAAAAGTGGAAAAGGTCAGGGCTTACTGCAGAGTATTTTTAGCTGTTAGTTGAGGGTGTGATCTGGGTGCTGTTAAGTGGAGTAGTGCAGAAAACCTTTTAAGTAATGTCATGCGGAAATAAAAAAGATAATTCACATTGTGTGGAAACATGTAGTGTTGCAAGGTAGGTAAAATAAATGTCACCACAATTCTTTTTAATGTGACTATTTATAATAATATTTTTGTATTCAAATATTACACCGAGTAATTCTTAGAGGCCAAGCAGAATTTGAAAACTAAAAAGTGCCAGGTTATCTGATCTTCATTCTTTAAGCTTTGCAGTTAAGTTTGGCTTGGAATGACAGAGCAGTGGGTGGTGCAGACAGAGCATGCAAAGTGGAATCATATTCATATTACTCAGATAAACACTTTGGCTCTATAAGGCAAATAACAGCAACGCCTGGTTAGGTTTCTGGGATAAAAATAAAAAGGGCCTTGCTTAGATCTTTAAAAAGATTATGGCAAGGACAGATGCAGGGAAACACAGATAAATGTTGCAGAGCAAAATTAGGGACAATGTGCTAACAACTTCAGCAAAGCCTGTAACAATCACTGTCACAATGTGGTCAGTGTGAGATGCCTTAGGGGAATGGATCTGAGAGGATCGACGCTCTTCTGCACCGTCTTGGCCTGCAAACCTCAGCTGCCCCAGCAGACTCATCTGTCAGGGCAACAGAGACCATCTGCAACCTTAGGTTGCTATCAGTGGAGTTAGTTAAGGTGATATTGGATCGATCAATGTGGAAGGCAGTGGTGAAGGCCAACAGACAGCTATATATGAGAAAGTATGATGCAGTCGAAGATATCAAAATCATATCCAAATGGGAATTATGTGAAATGCATATTATCATAGCAATAGCAATAATGCATTTTTACCATGAACACTGCACTGAAAGCAACATCCTTTTATTGTGTGTGTGTATATATATATATATATATATATATATATATATATATATATATATATATATATATATATATATATATATATATATATATATATATATATATATTTTATGAAGTGAGTCAGTTACAGTGACACAAGCTGACCTTCCTTAAAGGACTCACGTAAAGCTCCAGCAGTATTTACTTACAAAGCTGCTGCAGCTGGACGCTTGCCAATTTAGTCAACAAGATGGCAGTCTCTGCACTGATGTCATAAACGTACTCACTCTAGTGATGTAATAACAACTGGCTATGTCATTATTTACTGCAGCTCAAATATTCCTTATGGACAGATAATGAGGAAGCAGACAGGCAAAATGCATGTCTTTATGACATGCCTAACATCCTTGGCAAATGGGTACTATTAATGGGGAATCATTTAATTTATACATTAACAATAATGGATATTTTTCTATTACATTTTCAAGGGATTACTCAGCAATGTTACCTTAATGTCACTTCACATGGTTCAAACTCACAGGTTAAAATCCAGGTCATCCTCTGCACTTTGCAATGTAACCATAACATTTATAACTAAACCACTTTCACCCCACCTTTTTTGTCATCTGCTTGTATCATATGCCATAAAAGCAGACGTACCCTTCAGAATCATTTTACTCTTGTCTCATATTCACAGCCTAATATTACTTGGATGTACTGTGAACAAATGTGCATTTTAAAAAAAAAAAAACAACTCCTTTTTTATAGTGCACTATATATTGATTGATATATTGAACATCCAAAAAATGTCAAAAAGAGTACAAAACAGTTATCCATTAATTTCTGCAACATCCTTGTGAATGTAATATTTATATTTTTCAAGTCAATATAGGTCGGTATACCAAACCATCCTAAAGTCAAGCATGAAAACTGCCACTGAAACTCAGGCTCCAAACTAATTCCAATGAATGATCATATTACAGAAAGTATCAGCGTACCTTCATGGACTGGCTCAGGCATGGTTATTCCTGTGTCTTCTCTTTGCTGCTGGAAGACTGAGGACTTGTGAGGCTTTTTCCGTTTTATTTCTCCCCTCTCTCTCTTTCTGTTATTCAAAGCTTTCCTGGCACTCAAGTCACCCACGCCCTCCAGTGAGCGAAGAGTTCTGGAGATAGGACACCCTTGAGGAGTTCAAGAAGAGACACGCTTGGAGTGAGACTGTGTAAAGGTGGAGACAAAAGAGGATAAGGCGATGGTGAAAAGGGTCACATTTGCAGGATGACCAGATTAGTAGGCTGACTAAACCTGTTGAGCTTTTAAATCTTTGCTAGATATATACAGAATAAACTGAAACGAATACTGGACGATCCAGTTTTTGACACTTTATTTAGTTTCTTGTGGTGTCAGACTAATCGCTCAATTATCACCTCGTATGCGCACATTAAAATGAAGATCAACAAGAGTTTGCAAGATTTTCTTTTGGTCTATTTTACTACACTTAATACTCTGGCAGATATGTTGTACTGGCTATTAAAATCTAGAAGGTGCAAAAGTTATTTGACCCCAGTATTTTTAATAGATGGTTGATCCACCTAACATACATTGAAGACAATATCTGATACATGCATTTTACACAATCACATATCCTTATATATACCCATTTTAACCATAAGTACAAACATTTAAGATATTAGAGATGGTGCAAGGACATTGGGAAAACATTTTTTTTTTGGTTTCTGGTGGATAAAAAGAGAAGATATGTATGTTAAATATGTTACAACAGCCAGTTAGCTTAGCGTAGTATGAAAACAAAACAAAGGGAGAAATAATTAGCCTTGCTTTTCTCCAGAATCAAGAAAATTTACATATAAGCATAAACAGCCTATAATGAGCCCTCAGCCCTCATTTCATGGGGCCTTATAACTGCTTTTTTTTAATGGAAGTGGCAAGTGTTTGGTTTTGTTTTTTACTGGCAAATCTAGTTTATTGTGAAGCTAAGCTTTGCTGACATTGCTGGCATTAGCCATCTCCTTTAATTCAACTCAATAATTCCACTCAAGCTCTTAGTTAAGTAAAGGTACAGAAATGTTATCAGTAAAATTTTCAAAGTAAAATTGGTAAATGTAATTTTGTTTTGCAGTAAATGCATCGAGGCTCCAAAATGTGGCTCTTAGGACTTTAAGGTCTTTCTTTGTGGCTCAAATGGGAACTCAACAGATAACTGAAAGCAACATTTAAGGTACAGTTGTCGCAAATGATGTGACCAGTAGTAGCATGGCGGATTTCCTTTTCCCTTGCATTTCTTTGCGAAGATTCAGGTACTATGCATGTCTTTGTAACTTGTTGCATTCTCCTCCATCATTTATCTGAAATGTGCATGCATCAGCTGTGGCCAATTTGGAGACAAGACCCCTGCTCCTAGGGTCAAAGAGTGAATCCATGAAAGGGACAGGAATGTAAGGCATGGGCACAACTGTCTGCAAATTAGGTAGTCTAGTGGGCAAACAGGTGGTCCCATACCTAATATAACTTAAGTAACTAATCTACAGCTGAAGAGGCTGAAATATCTCTAGAAAGAGAAAACATGATTGGGAGTATAAGTAATTTATTTGCTGTATTTTGGAACTATTTGGACAGGCCATCTTTATGCTGTACTAAGATAATGACTGTAGAGTCAATGTGCACATTTAACGAACCTGGAAATGAGAAGGCTACATTTCACAAAATTTCAAATTATTGCTTTGCAACCCTTTGTAACCTCAAAAGCTGGCATTGCCGAGTGCATTTACTTGCACTGTTACAGCAGAATGTAAGTGGTGAACAGTAAAGCTCATGCATGACAAGTAGAGTGGGCTATTTAAAATAACCCTGATGCAGGAAATGAAATTACAAAGAAGTTAGATCTCGGCAGTGAAAGCGAGTGAGTGTGTGCATGTGCAATAAGAGACAGATAAGGGCAACGTGTATATTAAGTTTCTCAGAGAAGACTTTGTGCAGTTTAACTCCTCAAAAAAGCACTTTAAGTGGTGATGAGATGATTAATTGGCAACAGGAAAATAACCCTTCTTTCTCAGCATCCAGTGTAGCTAATGTGATTAGTCAGTGATTATTCAAGAATACGTGATAGAGTTTTTAGGCAGTGTCTGCAAGTACAAATTTAAATTTTGAATTGAAAGCACTCTGGCTGATGCAGCATTTTAGAAGAAATGCTGAAATTACCACTTCAAGCCTCTAGCGTTCAACAGCTGTTAAACTGACAAAACCCTCGGGAGCCGGGGGATGCTCTCTTATATCGCTTCATATTTTTTCCTGTTAGCTTTTCCTCACTTTCTTGCATTTTGAAGCACATATTTCAGCATTTTCATCCAAACACAGTAAACTGTATTGCAGATATTGGAGGTGACAGATTCTGGTACTTAAGATTCCACCTTTTATTAATCTACAGCCGCTCTCCTGGGTTTTATATATTCCTCCACTCCTGCATTCCCACAATTCACACTCATGACTGCCACAGCAAATGTTTAGACAGATATTTTATCAAGTTCGCCGATGATTCTGGC
Source organism: Archocentrus centrarchus (assembly GCF_007364275.1). Lineage (NCBI taxonomy): Eukaryota > Metazoa > Chordata > Actinopteri > Cichliformes > Cichlidae > Archocentrus > Archocentrus centrarchus. The sequence continues at coordinate 9,162,613 of NC_044364.1, forward strand.
ATTTTGTAGGAGGAGATCTGATGCTGTCATTTGTGACTTTGTGGCATGGCAATCATTTTAAAATGTTTACATGCTGCTTCCAAACACACTCAACAATATGATAAGAGGATTGAGCTGGAGGGAAACTGGAAATATCTAAGGACTTTTACTGATAGCAAACTTCATAGACAGTTACAGATATAATTTGTAATTTGCATTTCTTTTTCCCAAAAGAAAGTCAAATCTTTCAATAACTTTATGATCCAGTTTTCCCAGATTTTATTGCCATAGCTCTCTGACTTATCAACAAGCAGTTGTTGATAAGAAGCTTTTATGAGAGACCCCAGTATGGTTACTGCTGTAGACACAAATAACTGAAATCTGTGGCAGTCATGTGCTAAAAGATGATTTTTTATTTATTTATTTATTTTTGCCTGCTTATTCACATTGAAATAATTTCAAAGCAAAGGCACCAGAATCTGATTTATTCCTTGTGTAAATAGATTCATTTAAACATAAAATTCAGCATCAGTGCTTCCCTCCATTGCAACAGCTTGGTAATTTACACTAAAGACTGACCAACTGCTTCACTGTCTGGTGGGCAATATAAATGTATTAGCCTTTTTTTTAAAATTGCAACTCCATACTTTAAATGTAATATAATTTTCATTCATTTTTTTAAACTATATATTCAATTTTTAATGAATTCATTTTCATTGAGTGTTTTTATTTGTAAATTCTCAATTTGGGCGACCCATATTTTCTGTGCCTTAAAGACTGATAAAGCTCATAAAAGTTATGTTCAAATGACATGTGTTTGTATAATGAACACCCTCTCGTGGCTAAGGAAGATACTGCCACATCTACTTTCAACAAGATTCTAATTGGATTTTCTGCCTGAAAATATTTTTATACTTGATATCAATATTTTTTCATTAGCAGACTCATCTGGAAATCAGCAGTTTGTACTGATTTAAAATTTCTGAGTTTGTGTCTTTAAGTTGAAAGTTGTTGATGTTATTTTTTTATCCTACTTTTTTTACATACCACTGAAACAATCCCAGCAAAATAATTGCAGAATTACTGGTTTACAGGCTTCATGACATTAATCTCCCACTAATATATGATACCATGGCTCCATCTTGTGGAAATATTAGGAAATGACAAAAACACCAAGGGAGTATTTTTAACTCAATAACTCAGCAGACACTGGTTTACTGATAATTTATAAACAATAATAATTCATGTGAAGTGAAATGCCCTTTTGTTGCATAGCACATAGGATAGAACCAAATGCTGGTGGCTTGTTGTGAAGGCATCATCCTGTCAAGATATTTTAGATGATGGTGCTCATAAAAAGACAAGCACAGACAAGTATTTGATACCTTATTTACTTCTTTTTACATTTAACTTTATTGGGATAAAGCACAGTGAATATATTTAGAAGCACATTATGCAGTTTAGCTGGACAAACATGAACATTTTCTTGCCATTATTGAATTAGCATAACTTTGCCAGCTTGTAGTAAGATTGCACATCAAGTGAAACTCCCAAATAAAAATCTCATGTGATAAATGTTAGCAATCACTTTGCTGTCATTTAGTCTATATAAACATCAATTTCTTCATTTTAAACTTTGTAATATATAAGATGTATCATTATCTTACCATTAACAAACAGTGATGGCTCTTAGCTATTTAAAACCACAGCAGCAGGATTGATACACAGACAATTCATTCCACAGAGTTCATTATCTCAGACATTAAAAGGCACAAATGGTATCATTTTACTGGGGAAGCTAGCTGAATGTCCTAATCACTTCTTTTGAATTGTCAGGTTTGCCCACATCCTTTTCTAATGGGGATGATTTATTTTGTAAAAATAGCTTGCACCAAAAAAAAGAAAAGAAAAGAAAAGAGTTTATTTGGTGTTATTTTGGTATAGTTTTCGAGTTTTGTTTTGTAAAGAAATATAGCACATGTCAAAAATCATGTCTGACAACGCTGAAATTTTAAACTGCATCAGTTAATGCATTTAGCCCATCTACTTGTAGCTGTGGTTTCCAAAGCAACAGTTGTCCCATGCACATGCCATACTTCACAGACAGGTGCCTCCACAGCACCTGCAAGCTATCGTAGGTTTGTGCATGAGCACCAAAGTTCCTTAAACCTTTTGACAAAGTGGCAAATAATTTGCATTATTTTTCAAATAACTTACTTTGCATTGTTACTTTGATGTTTGAACCCACATGTTGGAAATAATTTGACTTCATATAGTAGACAGAAAAGACTTCAGAAAGTTACTGAACTCGAAGTGTGGTGAGGGGTGATAAATTAAAATATGTTGGACTGATGTTGGATGAGAAGGTCTGGCTGGCAGTCTCTGCTCTAATTCATCCCAAAGGTGTTCTATCTATAGCCATTCAAGTTCTTCCACAACAAATTCACTCATCCATGTCTTTATGGACCTTGCTTTGTGCACTGGTATAAGGGGCCATCCCCAAATGGTTCCCACAAAGTTGGGAGCATGAAATTGTCCAACATGTGTTTTCTTTCCTTTCGCTGGAACTAAGGGGCTGAGCCCAACTCCTGAAAAACAACCCCACACCATAACTCTTCTGAAGATCATGTAAATCTGTAATACAAAATCTAAAGCCTCAAATGCTAAATATCTAAAACCATCACCCCAACTTAACTCTAGCAAAACTGAGGTAACAAGGCAGAGGCCACTTAGGGAGGCAGTCTACTCTGAGAAGTGCCCGGGAGGTTTAGCAGGCACTAACCACAGATGCTGCACCGCAATCTTCACTACAAACAAAATGGTGTCATCCATGTGTACGTACAGTCACAGTGCACTCACTTGCATGCACAAGTGTGGAGAGACTTCCAAGAGACTCTATTGCTTATGTGCTCATAGTGAAATGTAGCGAAACCTACATTTATCTTGCATATAACAGTTTGCAAACAAGCAGAAATATGTTTTCAAGGTACACAAGTGGAGTAATGAGCACACCACACACTGGGACAGGTGGAGTCACTGACTGTGAGTGCAGAATCTCAAAACATTTGCCTTTTATTTTGCAAATTTGAATGCTTTAAAGCTACGTGCAACACTGATGAATGCCTTCTTTTTAGTTCCAAAAGATGTGCGAGGTGCTTGGCCTCCAAAAATATGGCGATAGATGTCAATCTCCATCAGCTGATTAGCACTGGAGGGGTCAGTGTTCTCAGTGATGTCAATTACCTCTGTTACTGTGATGCACTAACTAAATCACTGATATGAGTGTTTAAGTGTTTCATACTTTTTTTTGATGGGGGGGGGTGGGGGGGGGGGGGGTGCAACTGTGGTTGTACAAGACCAGAAAGGAGAAGCAACTATTTACTCAGTCACTTGCCAATATGGTAACAAGAGGAGGCTGTAAATAAGAATTACAAGTCAACAATCTGGATTAAAGTTCATTTTGGACTATAATAGCCCAATCTCATTTACATGTTGTTTTTTTCAAAAGACCAGCAGAGGTGCTGAAAATAACAAGTTCAAGTTTTTCTTTGGCCAATAAAGAAACTGAGTCTTTAAAACCATGAAGCTTTTATCGTTAATCTCGGACCCCTTGCTTTTCTGTGTCTTACTGAGTCTACTTTGGGTAAGTTTGTTGTTGTTGTTGTTGTTGTTGTTTGCTTTCCACTTTGATGGTCTTCAGATATCGAGGCTCAGTGCATAATATGCATCAAATTGCAGTTTAAACATTAGAGCTTTGTTCAATTAAATACTGGTTTCTGCATGAAACAGGGACAACAAAAAAGTGCTGCACAGCGTAAATATTCTGGACCTTTTCGGTTTGTGAAATATGAATTTATTCATTCTGAGAAGCACCCATTTATTGTTGTTCTGACAACAAAAAAGAGAAGGGGAAAGGAGAAGGAAATTATGTTAAAATGAAATACAGCAATATCTCAAACACTTCTTACATCGTATTGTCTTTACTGAATCAATCAGATATGGAATTTTAAATAGTATATTAGGGGAGAAATGTAGGCGATACTATCTGTAATCCTCTGTATTTTTTAGTGAAAGCAAAACTTTAATTACTGAAACTTTTTGTCAGCTCTGTGATTAATGTGTTTTACGTGTTGCTGTAGTCCATTTATCATGGACATCTTTTTTTGTCTTTAGTGGAAGTTTTTGTTCTTATAAAGCAAAGTGCAAATGAATATCTAAATATTGCACATTTAATATAATATGTATTATGCAGAGCAATTACGTTGTTCTGTGAGATTGTTTAGCATTATTTTAACTGGGTATTTAATGGCAATGTGTGTTTTTTAACATTTGGCAGTTTTCTCTGTGCTCACTCTTTCTGCTTTTAGGGTATAACTGACTCCGCTGCAGCAAATACAGCAACCGTGACACAAAGAGAGACAACCGCAACACAAAAAACTATTCTACTAACATCTACAACACAAAGCAGCACTTCATTTGCGCCTACAACAACTAAATCCCGTAAGAATGAAACACAATTCTTTGACTTTAGTTGGCGCTCGGTGAAACTGGAATGAATGTTATTCAGGGATTTCAATGTAGTAAAAGGTGAAAATCACCCTTAATGCTTCTCAGCTAATGATGATGTAACAAAAGGCACGGTGGTACAAAGGAATGAAAGCAGTGTAACTCTGTTATTACCTATGCTTCAATTCTTCTGACTTTTTTAAATTTGTTTTTTATTTTTTAAATGAAATGAATGAACCTTACAAATTATGCTTTTACCACACTGTCATGTCAAAAAATTTGAGTTATTAAAAAAAACAAAAAAACAAACAAACAAACAAAACAACCTCAAACCGCCTTTTTGTCCTCTGACCTCTTTCAGCTCCAGAAAATGTTCAGAATGTGATTGTGACGACGCAAAATGAGACCAGCATAACCCTGCAGTGGACAAAAGTCTCCAACATTAACACATATACACTTGAGTTTAATGGCAGAAAGATCAAGGTTACTGCTTCTGCAGGAAATGTCACATACACAGTCTTAAACCTGACTGATGGAACCAGATACAATTTCAGTCTCTTCACTGTGTCTGCAAATGTCAGAAGCAGTGGAGTAAACTACACTGCAGTAACAGGTGAGATGTCTTTTCTCTGATGTAGATACATAAGCTGCGATTGAACGGCTCATTAGCTCTTGAAACTTGATTGTTTTAGTTGTTTGTTTGTTTTAAGCCACTGTCCTCTGTTATCTTTCAGCTCCACGAAGAGTTAATGCTGTGACTGTGGTGAAACAAAATGAGACGAGTGTAACACTGAAGTGGAACAAAGTTAACAACATATCCGAATACTTCCTGCAGTATGATGACAGCGGCAGTGTCATAAAGAAGAATATCAATGTTTCTGAAGATGGACCTGTTGAATATGTGGTCTCTCCTCTGACTGCTGGGACAAACTACAGCTTCACTCTCTTCACTGTGTTTGAGGGAGTCAACAGCAGTGGATACAAATTTACTGCTGTGACAGGTCAGTGATCTCTGAATGAAATGTTCTGCTCTCTGAAACGTCTGGAAAACACAGGATTTTGTTAGAAACAATTTGTCATAAAATGTTGTTACAGTTTCTTTTCCATGTGTTTTTCTATTGTAGCTCCTTGGGACGCTAGAGAATTCAGATCAATTGATCAAAATGAGACCAGCATAACCCTGCAGTGGAAAAAAGTCCCCAATTTCAACATGTATACCCTTGTGTTTAATGAAAAAGAGATCAACATCACTTCTGTGGAAGTTGTGACATACTCGGTTGGAAATCTGAAAAGTGGTACCAAATACAACTTCAGTCTCTTCACTGTGTTTGAAAATGTCAGAAGCAATGGAGTAAACCACATTGCAGTAACAGGTGAGATGTCTTTTCTCTGATGTAGATACATCAGCCAGGATGGACCGGCTCATTAGCTTTTAAAACTTGATTGTTTTAGTTGAGGGTTTTTTTTTCTTTCTTTAAGCCACTGTCCTCTGTTCTCTTTCAGCTCCAGGAAGAGTTACTGCTGTGACTGTGGTGAAACAAAATGAGACGAGTGTAACACTGAAGTGGAACAAAGTTAACAACATATCCGAATACTTCCTGCAGTATAATTACAACGGCAGTGTCATAAAGAAGAATATCAGTGTTTCTCAAGACGGACCTGTTGAATATGTGGTCTCTCCTCTGACTGCTGGGACAATCTACAGCTTCACTCTCTTCACTGTGTTTGAGGGGGTCAGCAGCAGTGGATACACACTCAGTGCTGTAACAGGTGGGTGATCTCTGAATTTATAGGCAAACGTTATACTTGTGTTATACAACATATACTGACATGTCTAAAAATTCAGTGTCTCTGAGTTTTTCTTTTTCTTATTTATTAAAAACTGAAACCACTATTTGCCCTCTGCTCTCTTTCAGCTCCAGAAAATGTTCAGAATGTCATTGTGAAGACACAGACTGAGACGAGTATAAGCCTGCAGTGGGACAAAGTTAACAAAATATCAACATACATCCTGCAGTATAATTACAACGGCAGTGTCATAAAGAAGAATATCAGTGTTTCTCAAGAGGGACCTGTTGAATATGTGGTCTCTCCTCTGACTGCTGGGACAATCTACAGCTTCACTCTCTTCACTGTGTTTGAGGGAGTCAACAGCCGTGGATACAGATTCAGTGCTGTGACAGGTGGGTAACCTCTGAATTTATAGGCAAACGTTATACTTGAGACACACAACACAAGTTGTATGTAATTCTGTCAGTAGCAGCAGTTTTGCTCTATGTGGCTGACTCTAATAAAGCAATTGGAAGAAATTTCTGTCTGTTTAAAAGCAAAAAAAAAAAAAAACTCCACAAAAATTGGCTAGCTATATTCTTTCATTGGTAAATCACGTTTTACAGAAATTTCATCATCATATATTTTTTTTATGTCTTTTCTATATTCCATCTCCTGAATGAAACAAAAAGGACACTTTTAGCATGCTGACATGTCTAAAAATTAGATGTCTCAGAGTTTTTCTTTCTTTTTCTTTTTTTTTAAAACTGAAACCACTATTTGCCCTCTGCTCTCTTTCAGCTCCAGAAAATGTTCAGAATGTAATTGTGAAGGCACAGACTGAGACGAGTATAAGCCTGCAGTGGGACAAAGTTAACAAAATATCAACATACATCCTGCAGTATAATTACGACGGCAGTGTCATAGAGAAGAATATCAGTGTTTCTCAAGAGGGACCTGTTGAATATGTGGTCTCTCCTCTGACTGCTGGGACAATCTACATCTTCACTCTCTTCACTGTGTTTGAGGGAGTCAACAGCAGTGGATACAGATTCAGTGCTGTGACAGGTCAGTGATCTCTGAATGAAATGTTTTGTTTGAAACAATTTGTCATAAAATGTTGTTACAGTTTCTTTTCCATGTGTTTTTCTATTGTAGCTCCTTATGACACTAGAGAATTCAGATCAATCGCTCAAAATGAGACCAGCATAACCCTGCAGTGGGAAAAAGTCCCCAATGTCAACATGTATACCCTTGTGTTTAATGAAAAAGAGATCAACATCACTTCTGCGGAAGTTGTGACATACTCGGTTGGAAATCTGAAAAGTGGTACCAAATACAACTTCAGTCTCTTCACTGTATTTGAAAATGTCAGAAGCAATGGAGTAAACCACATTGCAGTAACAGGTAAGATGTCTTTTCTCTGATGTAGATACATCAGCCAGGATGGACCGGCTCATTAGCTTTTAAAACTTGATTGTTTTAGTTGAGGTTTTTTTTTTCTTTCTTTAAGCCACTGTCCTCTGTTATCTTTCAGCTCCAGGAAGAGTTACTGCTGTGAATGAGGTGAGACAAAATGAGACGAGTATAAGCCTGAAGTGGGACAAAGTTGACAACATCTCAGAATACTTCCTGCAGTATGATGACAATGGCAGTGTCATAAAGAAGAATATCAGTGTTTCTCAAGAGGGACCTGTGGAATATGTGGTCTCTCCTCTGACTGCTGGGACAATCTACAGCTTCACTCTCTTCACTGTGTTTGAGGGGGTCAAGAGCACTGGATACACATTTACTGCTGTGACAGGTGGGTGATCACTGAGGACTTATTTAGAATAGAATAGAATAGAATAGAATGCCTTTATTGTCATTATACAGGATGTACAATGAGATTGGAGGGCCACTCCTGTTCAGTGCCATGTAACAGAAAATCAAACTCTCTAAAATAAAAATATTATGAAAATATTATAATCTAGTATGATCAATATAATCAAGAGATATACAGAAATAAACAATGTGTAAAATATACAAAAAATAGAATGTATAAAAATATATACATACATTGGTGCATCTGTACATTGTAAGAAAAGTAAATATGTGTATACATATAATAATGAAGATGATGAATATTGCACTTGGTGAATGAATATTGCACTAGTGAATGAATACTGGATATTACACAATATAGGAATGTCAGATATTGTTCAGTATGAATAATATAATATTGCACAGTTACAGTGGGTGAGTGTGTGAGTTCAGGGTGGTGATTGCTCTGGTGAAGAAACTGTTCTTGAGTCTGTTTGTTCTGGCTTTGATGCACCTGTAGCGCCTGCCAGAGGGCAGCAGGTCAAACAGGTCAAAGCCAGGGTGTGAGCTGTCCTTGATGATGTTCCTGGCTCTGCTGATGCAGCGGGAGGTGTAGATGTCCATCAGGGAGGGGAGAGTAAAGTAAAGTAAAGTAAAATTTTATTTATATAGCACTTTTCTAGATAAAATCACAAAGTGCTTTACAGCATTTAAAAGAAAACAATAATACACAATAAAACACACACAAACCACTAGTTAAAAGCAAGCCTGTACAAATGAGTCTTGAGCTGTTCTTTAAATGATTCAATAGAGTCCACAGATCTCAGGTGTGATGGTAGTGCATTCCACAATTTAGGAGCTGCAACCTCGAAAGCACAGTCTCCCTTAGTTTTTAGCCTAGAGCGAGGAACCACCAACAGATTTTGGTCAGAAGACCTCAGCAGTCTGTGCGTTATGTATGGGTGTAAGAGCTCACTAATGTATTCAGGCATTTGACCATGCAGAGCTCTGAAAGTCATCACCAAGATCTTAAACTGGGATCTGAACTTTATGGGAAGCCAGTGCAGAGATGACAAGATAGGTGTCACGTGAGACCACTTAGAGGATCCTTTAAGTAGCCTGGCAGCAGCATTTTGGACCAACTGGAGGCGATTCAAAGACGATTTGCTGAGACCAATGTATAAAGAATTACAGTAGTCCAACCGAGAGGAGACAAAAGCATGAACAATAATTTCCAATTCCGGCTTGGACACCATTCGACTGAGGCGGGCAATATTTCGCAAATGAAAAAAGCAGGATCGCACAAGGCTATTAACATGTTTCTCAAAGCTAAGAGCTTGGTCAAATGTAACTCCTAGGTTTCGAACATTTGACTGAACCATTGATGATAAAAAACCAAGATTGTTTATCACAGTGGGAACAAAGCTATCGGGTGCACAGACAAGAACTTCAGTTTTCCCGGTATTAAGTGAAAGGTAGTTAGCAGCCATCCAGTTCCTTACAGCCTCAACACAGTTCTGAAGAATAGATAGTTTTTTAACATTCTGTGGAGAAAAGGAGATATACAGCTGAATATCATCAGCGTAACAATGATATGAGACCTCTTTAAATGCGCCCAAAATGTCTCTGAGAGGTAGTAAATACAAAGTGAACAAGATAGGACCCAACACAGAGCCTTGGGGCACACCACAGGACAGAGCAGCAGATGAGGATGTAAAACTATCAGCAGCCACTGAGAAGCTTCTGTCTGAGAGGTAAGAGCGGAACCAATCTAAGGCTGATCCAGAGATGCCCACCCATGTCCTTAACCTGTCAATTAAAATGTTGTGATCTACTGTGTCAAATGCTGCCGATAAGTCCAGGAGTACAAGAACAGAGTATTCACCTGCATCCCTTTTCATTAGAATATCGTTAGAGACTCTTAGGAGAGCAGTTTCAGTGGAGTGCAGGTTACGAAATCCAGACTGAAACTTATCGAGTATGTTATATTTAGCTAACATAACATTTAGCTGTTTGACCACAACTTTTTCTAAGACTTTTGATACAAAAGAAAGCTTTGAAATTGGTCTAAAACTTTGAGGAAGTGAAGGATCAGCATCAGGTTTTTTCAATAGGGGATGAATAACAGCTTGTTTAAAATATCGGGGGACAGAGCCAGTAACCAGTGACCTGTTAATTATTGTTAACACACATGGCCCAATGGTGCAAAAAATTTTCTTAAATAAAAATGTCGGTAAAACATCAATGGAGCTAGAGGAGGGTTTCATGCTATCAACCACACTTAGGAGATCTTTTAATGATATTGGTGAAAAGTTCTCCAGGATTGAAGGCCGAGTGGGAAGTAAGGCAGAAGAAGATACAGAGGGATTTATGTTTGCTCTAATATTGTTAACTTTACCAATCAAAAAGGATAAAAAGTTTTCACAGTCTTCATTAGACTGAATGGGTGAAGTAGGAGAAGCAGGTGTAACAATCTGTTTGATTGTGTCAAATAGCATTTTTGGATTTCGTCTACTGTTAGAAATCAGCCGAGAGAAATAAGCAGCTCTTGCATCCTTCACCATGTTATTAAAAGAAAATATAAGTTCCTTTAAGTGAATTAGGTGGACTTGGAGCTTTGTTGATTTCCATAGACGCTCCACTTTCCGACAGCTACGTTTCAAAAAGCGAATACTGTCGTTCATCCAAGGGGAGGATTTGCTAAAAGTGGCCTTCCTCATTTTAAAAGGAGCTATTCTATCTAAAATAGAGAGACACTGATGGTTAAAAGAGTCTACTAAAAGATTTACATCATTTGAAGTAGAAACCTCCTCATGATTAAAAGCAGCAGTAAATTTATCTGCAGAAAGGTGATTGAAAATGCGTGAACAAAACACATGAGGCACAGATAGATAATCAAAATTAAGAGACAAATTAAAAAGAACACAAACATTATCAGAAATAAAAATATCTTCAGAATAAAGAGAATCAATATTTAAACCAAGAGTAAAAACAAGATCTAAAACATGTCCTTTGTTATGTGTAGGGCAAGACACATGTTGGGTCAGATTAAAAGATTCCATCAGATTGATAAATTTTTCAGCATGTTTATCTGAAGTATCATCAACGTGAAAGTTAAAATCTCCAATAATAAGGAGTCTTGCTAGTTTCAATGTGGAGGACAAAAAGTCACTAAATTCCTTCAAGAAGGATGTCCCTGGGCCAGGTGGACGGTAGATTAAAACACAATAAAATGAATTATCTCTTCCAACCTTTAAGATCTGCGACTCAAAAGATGAAAAAGTTTCCGAGCTCACCCCACGGCACATAAAGCTGCTCTTAAAAATTGCAGCCAGTCCTCCACCGCGTCCTGACGAGCGAGGGGAGCTGAAGAATCTGTATTTAGTAGGACACAGTTCTATAAGCGGAGTGTGATCCATCTCCCTCTGCCAGGTTTCAGTCAGAAACAGGAAATCGAAATCCTTGGACAGAATATAGTCATTCAAAATAAAAGACTTATTTGAAACGGAGCGCACATTCATGAGCGCCATCCTGAGAGGAGTTGAAGCTGGAGACCCTACTGAAGACAGCCGGGGTAAGGAGCGCAGGACTCGTGAAGTTGATTCACTGTGCCTATAAAGTTCACTCACCACCGGAGAGGCTACCACAGCCGCAGGAGAGAGGGCAGCCAACGATTCTTTGTGCTGTCTTGACTACCCTCTGAAGCCTGACCCTGTCTGCCTCAGTGCAGCTGCCGTACCATACTGTGATACAGTAGGTCAGCAGGCTCTCAATGGATGAGCGGTAGAAGGTCAGCAGCAGGTTTGAGTCCAAGTTGTTCTTCCTGAGGACCCTCAGGAAGTGAAGTCGCTGCTGAGCCTTCTTGATAACAGCTGTGATGTTATCTGACCAAGAGAGATCAGCAGAGATGAGGACACCAAGAAACCTGAAGGTGTGGACCCTCTCCACATGCTCGCCGTTGATGTAGAGGGGAGCTGGGTCAGTCCTGTGCTTCCTGAAGTCGATGATGATCTCTTTGGTTTTCATGGTGTTCAGTACCAGGTTGTTCTCTGAACACCAGGCTGTCAACTTCAAGACCTCCTCTCTGTAAGCTGCCTCATCTCCCTTCGAGATGAGTCTGACCACTGTGGTGTCGTCAGCAAATTTGACGATGAGGTTGTTATTGTGGGCCGGACTGCAGTCATGGGTGTAGAGGCAGTACAGGAGGGGGCTCAGCACACAGCCCTGTGGGGAGCCAGTGCTCAGTGTGCGGGTGGAGGAGAGATGGGGGCCAAGTCTCACAGTCTGGGGCCGGTTGGTTAAGAAGTCCTTGATCCAGGAACATGTGAGAGGGGGGAGGCCCAGGGTGTGCAGTTTGGTGGTGAGAATGTCCGTTATGATTGTGTTGAACGCTGAGCTGTAATCCACAAAGAGCATGCGAGCGTAGCTCTGCTGCTGCTCCAAGTGGCTCAACACAGAGTGGAGAGCTACAGCGATGGCGTCCTCTGTGGATCTGTTTGCTCGATATGCAAACTGATGGGTGTCAAAAGTGGGGGGCAGGTGGTCTTTGATGTGCTGGAGAACCAGCCTCTCAAAGCACTTCATGATTACCGGTGTGAGGGCCACAGGGCGGTAATCATTTAGGCTGGTGACAGATGACCTTTTGGGGACAGGGATGATTGTGGCTGTTTTTAGGCAGGGGGGGATGACTGCTTGGGCCAGGGAGCGGTTGAAAATCCTGGTGAGAATCAGGGTGAGCTGGTGGGCACACGCTCTGATCACCTTGCCAGGTACTCCGTCTGGTCCGGTAGCCTTCCTGGGGTTCACTGCCAGGAGCACGCGCCGTACCTCATGCTCCTGGACAGTGAGTGGGGTGCAGCCTGGTGGGGGGGGCAGGACTGGAGCAGATGGGTGGTCCTGAGGCATCTCAAAGCGAGCAAAGAAACAGTTAAGTTCCTCTGCTAGTGACACACTCAGGTCTCCTGCAGTCACATCACAGCCTCTGAAGTTTGTGATGTTCTGAATGCCCTGCCACACCTCCCGTGTGTTATTGCTGGACAGATGGGACTCTATTCTCCTCCTGTAGTCCGTTTTGGCTTTATTTCTGTGTATACATGTATATATGAGGGGTTTTATAGGATTTTTATAGTTTTATAGTGCAACACAGGAATTTCCCCTCGGGAATGAAATAAAGTACTCTGTCTGTCTATCTATCTATCTTTCCTGTCTGTCAGTCTGATGATTACTGGAGCCTGTTCAGGGAGGTTGCTGTGGTCTGCTCTTAGGTCCACTAGCCACTGAGCATTGTCTCTTACTGTCTCTTACTGCAGCATACTGTATGTCTACATTTCCCACAGAAGTCATTTTCTGTTATTTTCATCTTCATCTTCATCAATGTGTAACATTGGTTATATATATGTATACAATACACATACACAAACCACCAGGAAAAAACAAAAAAAAAAAAACTGCTAGCCTCTCAGCTTGCCCAGCTCAAGTTACTGTTGAGACAGACATGCCTGTAAAATGGAGACAGCTACAGTTTCCTATGAGCATGAAACAAGCCAAGCTTTCAGCGACTATAGCCGACTGCAGCCACAAGATGGCAGCAATGCCAAGGATGGAGCCAAACAGGCAAGGAGCTTTATGAGAGGATTGTCTGAGATGAAAGGAGAGAGACTGCTTTACTTTGGTATGGTTTAATGTATGCCTACTTTTAGATCTGAAGAGGGAAGCACTGCTTATCTTGCTTGTCAAAACAGAACACTGTCCTCGATGGCTCTAATTACTACTGTGTGAACAGGATGCCTCTCAGTGTTTTTGCCTTTCAAAATACAATTCCAGTCATTCTAGATAAAGATCACCCATGTAAATACAAAACACATTTTTTTTTTTTTTTTTTTTTTTTTTTTTAAAGCCTGTCATGTCTGGTAGATCTTGCAAGCAGTACTTACCAATGAGGGCAAAACGCTGCAGCTCCACCCATCAGAAGCCAGAGGCAGGTACGGAAAGCCCCCGGAACCCCAGGCCACCAGCAGCCCACCAAGAGCCAGGAAGACCCCCGGCCACTCAGTCCAAAGACAACCGCACACCTACCCCAGCAGACGGGAGAGGGTGGTCTCAGAAGGAGCCCCCCCAGTCGAGGAGCGAGGGCTCCAGGGAACCCAAGGCGATGAGAAGCCAGCCCCCCCCCAGCGGCCAGCCCCCTGCACTGGCCGGCGGCAGGGCTCCCGGGCCCACGGCACCCAAGGACCGCCCGACCCTCCACAGAGCCCCCCCCCACGCCGAAGAAGCCAACGCAGCCCCGCACCGCACCCCCAAGGGGGGCAGGCCAGCACCCACGCCAGAACACCCAGCCCCACCCAGGAACCCCGAGGCACCCCCATCCCAGGGGGGTAGGGGGGAGGAGGCAACCAGCAAGGAGCGGCCAGGAGGCAAGGCACAAGGCCCAGACCCAGGTCCAGCCATACATACAAACACACCCAGACACCCGTGTACACATTTATACACAGATACTCATACATGCCCATACATACTTACCCACACACAGATATGCCATACATACACATTCACTCACCCACCCATACTCACGGAGACGGTGACAAATACACAAAGACACACATTCATCCATAGCTACCCACCCTCTGAAGGCGGGGCAAGTGGAAACCACCCCAGGGCCAACAGCGACCCCAGGACGCCACCAGCCTGGTCCCCAAGGAACCACCCGACCCCTACCCCGGGCGAGACGCAAGAAATCGGGGTGTAAGATGACCCATCCACCCCTCCTCCTCCCCAACTTGTAGGTCTATGTGTTAATGTTTGTGAGTGAATGAGGTGTATAGGGTGCAGTTAAAATTGAGGGGACAGTTATGCCACAAGCGCCAACTGTTGGTCGTCAGCGCTTGCCCACACTGCCCCCCCAAAACCCTCCATGTCTAAAGTGCAAATAAAATTTGGAGACAGACAGTGACGAGGATCCGAGTGGGGCCACCTCAGCGGCCCATCTCATCAACCTCTGAGTAACATGCCTGCCCCAAAGGTCCTATGTGTATCAGGTTGTAAGTGTGTATGTGTTGTGAGTTATAATGACTAAAGTGCAATTAAAACGGAGAGGCAAGTGGTGGTGCAGCTCTCCACGTGGCCTCTCCATCCTACATCTGTGAGTGATGTGTATTCTGTGTGTGTGTGTGTGTGTGTGTGTTTGTGTATGGGGAGGGGGAGGGGGGGGGGGGGGGGGGGGGGGGGGGGGGGCATATGACCAGGAATCCTGGAAGAAGAGAGCCAGCTGTCCGCTGGCTCAATAGGCACCCCGACCTCCCACACCCCAGCACAGGGCAGGGGGAGGTGAGCCCGGGGCCGCGGTGACAGCATCCCGGAGCACTGCAGCACCCGAGGTTGGCGCCCTCGCCCCCACCGCAGAGGGCGGCCCGCTCCTCCTAGATGCCCATTCACTCAACAATAGACACAAACAGGCGACAGGACATACTGGCCTGGGCATGGAAATGCAGTGCCCAGTCCCCCCCAACCACCCCACCGCGGCCCCATCCCCCACCCCACCCCCCTGCAATGCAGGCACCCCAGGGCCCCAAAAGCGTAGACCGGACATCCCGACGTCAGGCCAACCCACCCCACCCGGCGGCGCGGCCGGGACAGCAGAGGCCCCCCCCGCGCCAGGGGGGGCCCACCGGGAGCCGGCGCGGCCCCAGTGCCGGGGCCCCAGACCCCAGCCCCCAAGCCACACAGGGAAGACCAGCCAACCGACCGAGGGCCGGCACCACCCCCCCAAGCACCCCGCCCACACCCCAGGACCGAAGGCAGCACCATCCAAGCCCCCACCACCATCAACCAGGACAGGCACACAGACATCACCAGAAGGTCGCCCCAGGACCCCAGCCTCAGGAGGCTACCAGCTACCCAGGCCCCCGGAGTCCCCCCCCACCCCCCCACAAAGCACATCAGGAGCAGAGCCCGCAGCCCACCACCCCCACTAAGTAATGGAGCTGAGCAGTGGGAACCAAAGAGAGTCAAATTCCTCCAATTTGTTTTTAGAAGAAGCAGACATTCTCTCTAAACTAACATGATCTACTAATAAATTTCTGTACTGAGTAATACATAGTTTATTTTTTGTCTTCCAGTTCATGAGGATCATCTTCTTAGCGATGCACAAGGCAGTAAGAACTATGTGTGATATATTTAACTCCATAATTAATTCACTGACATCACCTAAGATGCATAGTCTGGGGGAAGTTGGGATATGACAGCTAAACCATGTGGATAGATCTTCACAAATCCTCTGCCAAAATCTCTGAACTGGTACACAAGACCACAGAGCGTGTAGATGATTATCCTCTGAATTGCTTGTACAGTGGGTGCATATGTTTGAGTGTGTAAGGCCCATTTGGAACATCCTTTGTCCAGTGTAGTATGTTCTATGGAGAATCTTATATTGTACAAGTTGTATTTGGGGTCTTTTAGTCATTTTGAAGATATTTAAACATATTTCTGTCCATAAATTTTGATCCAGGTTGACAGAAAGATCACGCTCCCATTTTGTAATTGGGAGGGAAACTGAATCATCAGTTTTTATTAATAATTTATATAATTTTGATAACAATTTTGGGGTACAGAGGTTAAGAAATTCTGTTACCCAAGTAGGCATTTCTAGATTCAATTGATTAAGGTTAAATCTTCCCTGTAGGACGGACTTAACTTGTTGATATTCCAGAAATCTACCGTTGCCAATTCTATATTTTGATATAAGTTCTTGGAACGTGATAAAATTTCCATCTTGGATAATATGTTCTAAGTTATTTATACCCTTATCACGCCATAACGGAAAATTCAGCATTTTCTTTTCCTGACAAATATCTGGATTGTTCCAAATGGGTGTTAGTTTACAGGGGATGAGTGAAGACTTAGTTATTTTTAAAAATTCCCACCAGGCTGTCAGAGAGGTATTTATACTAAGGACTTTATAGCAGTTATGATGTTTAATACTGGAACTAATGAAAGGTAAATCTGAGATTTTTATTTTTCCACAAAACGCCTGTTCTAGATCCAGCCATGGGTTGTCTAATGAATTGGATTTGATCCACTTTGAAATATACTGCAATCTACTGCTTAAGAAATAGTAATAAAAGTTTGGTAATTCTAGACCTCCACTGTGTTTTGGCTTTTGTAAAGTTTTTAAGCTTATTCTTGACGGTTTGTTTTTCCATAAAAATTTTGAGATGTTTGAATCTAGTGACTTAAACCAAGGAAGAGTAGGTTTATTAGGGATCAGTGAAAATAGATAATTAATTTTTGGTAAAACCATCATTTTAATGGCAGCAACTCTCCCCATGAGTGATATAGGTAAACTGTTCCAACGTGTGAGATCATCCTCTATTGTTTTTAATAAGGGGATATGATTTAATCGTACCAAGTCTGAGAGCCTGGCGGAAAAATTTATGCCTAAATATCTAATATTTCCTGACTTTAGTGGGGTCCTAGAGGTTCTCTGGAAATTACAATTCAGAGGCAAAACTGTTGATTTACTCCAATTGATAGAGTAATCAGATATAGATGAGAACTTATCTATCAGTGTGATAGTCTTCAAAAGAGAGCCTTGTGAATTCCCAAGGAAAAGTAATACATCATCAGCATAAAGGCTAAGTTTATGGTCCATATTTTCAGTTTGAATCCCTTTAATATTTACATTTTGACGGATTGCTGCTGCTAGCGGCTCAATGAAAATTACAAAAAGAGAGGGAGAGAGTGGGCAGCCCTGCCTAGTGCCCCTCTGCAGACTGAAACTTTGTGAAATGAGATCATTTGTCCTAACACGCGCATTCGGAGAGCTGTGTAGTGTTCTGATCCAGTTTATAAAGGATGAACCGAATCCAAATTTTTGCAGAACTGCTAGTAAGAATTTCCAATTTACCCGATCAAATGCCTTCTCTGCATCTAAAGACACGATTGTCGTCTCTAATTTGTTAATAGAACAATAGTCTATTATATTTATCAGTCGACGTGTATTATTGGCTGAGTGCCGACCCTTGATAAAGCCTGTTTGATCTGGATGTACAATAAATGGAGTAATACTTTCTAATCTTTTGGCAAGGGCTTTGCAAATTATTTTAAGATCTACATTAATGAGAGAGATTGGCCTGTAGCTGGATGGGAGTGTGGGGTCTTTGCCTGGTTTAAGAAGCAGGCTAATGTTAGCAGAGTTTAAGGTTGGAGATAAGATGTGGTCATTCTGAATCATTTTTTAAATGATGATTTCATATGTTAATTAAAGTAATCTACAAGCAGCAGTATGCGTTTTATAAGCAAAACTGGAAATAAAAGGTGCTGTAGAAAGCAAGGTAAGACTTAATCTCCTTTTTTCTTCCTTTATAAGAGAAGAGAAGAGTTCCTCCTCCCAATGCGTCTGTGCTCAGAGTCTTATGCCATCTAGTGGTCTTCTGTCCATACTGCATCTCTACTGGTCTGCTGTGGTCCATCTACAGCAGCAGGAAGATGGCAAACAAACCAGCTGTCTCCATGGAGATGACCAAGCGCGATGAAGGAGATGACGGATTTGAGGAAGATTTTTATGATACCATTGATTATGTCACCACTGAGCATGACTTCTAAGCAGACTATTTGTGTACTTGAGTAGTTTTGGAGCTTCAAGATTAAATTTTGACCATGCAAGTACTCATTTAGTTTACAAAGCAAAAGTACTTGGTTAGGTTTAGGCATTAAAAGTACACAGGTTCATATAGATAAAGTACTGCGATGATTTTGTGTGTGATATTGCTCTCTGCCCTGTCTTAGGAACCATGCTCTTTCCTGTGAAGGCAGTATAATCTGAGGAGCTGCCTTTTGTGACCAGCCTCTGCTGTGTTTCTTCTTGTTTTAGTTGGTAATAGCAGCTTTTCCATCACTTTGTTTTTAATCATTAATAAAGCCTTTTGTTTTTGCTTCTGATTTTACCTCCCTGTCTCCTTTTCTGGACAGTTTTGCTACTTCCCCACATGTCCCAGACTTCCAAGAGAACATAACACACCTATAAGCAATCAGCTGAATACTAAACATTAAAATAACCAGGTTTAGGCCACAAAAGTAGTCACTTATGGTGTGGATTAAATGTACTAGCTTCCTATGAATTCATAACATACAGTAGTTTAAAAACATTGGCTGCAGGCTGGAGATCACTTCCCATTCTATCATGTGTTGGAGCTCATGTCTCTCTCATGGACTGGTTTATATATCCATTAATATATTCACACCATGCTGAATCTTAACATTAGTAGAAACTGATGAATTTTTTCAGTTTATTCAGTCCATTCAGTTCCCCAAACTTCCTGTCGGCCATACTTGTCTGCTGGACACTTTACATCATTATCAAGGACTCTATAAAAAAGATAAGTCTTAAACTATCACTGTTAGCATTTTTGCTACCAGCATCTTGATTTCCTGGAGCCAGAAGAGACCATATTTGGATGAGAGTGCTGATTTATCAGCTTATGTTAATGCATCCTTGACTGCATGAGTGCATCCCACCAACACAGATAATGTCATGCAACCACACTCAGAGAACATAAGGAGCAGGTACACCCAGTCTGAGCCCTCCTGTGATCAGACCAATTCTGGAAAAAGGAAATATAGTTAAACCCACATGCCCAAACACATGAGACAATTAGAAAAAAGAGAGAAAAGGCAGCTAGACAGCTGGAAGACAGGGGGGCTATAACAGATACCTGCTAATGAGCGTTATGTAACCTCCAAATAAAATCCCAGAGTTATTGTGTCTGACAACACTGAAATTTTAAACTGCATCAGTTAATGCATTTAGCCCATCTAGTTGTAGTTGTGGTTTCCAAAGCAACAGTTGTCCCATGCACATGCCATACTTCACAGACAGGTGCCTCCACAGCACCTGCAAGCTATTGTAGGTAATACAGTGCATGAGCACCAAAGTTCCTTAAACCTTTTGACAAAGTGGCAAATAATTTGCATTATTTTTCAAATAACTTACTTTGCATTGTTACTTTGATGTTTGAACCCACATATTGGAAATAATTTGACTTCATATAGTAGACAGAAAAGACTTCAGAATGTTACTGAACTCAAAGTGTGGTGAGGGGTGATAAATTAAAATACTGAGGAGCACAATGCTACCTGGGGAATTACTCCCTAACAAATTTTATCTTAACAAAGCAGTTTTATTACAAATTTACAATAACACACGTTCATTACTGAAGAGGCGCACACAGGACCAAGTTATTTGTAAGAGTTTATTTAAATGAAATGAGCAGGGGGCTGGAGTTACCAGAACTAAGAAAAGCTGCTTGAATCCAAGATGAAAATACAAATAGTACTGGGAAATTAAAATACTATTTTTTAAAATTGTAATTTCAAGTGCAATGCTCACCACTTCCTACTGACTTTGTGACTTTGGAAAGAAACTAATGTTGAGTAAAAAGTGCTCAGACAAAAATTAAATGTGAAGGATTCATTTGAAACTTTATAAAACTGAGGAGAGGAAGAAAAGCAAAATGATGCATATGAAACTCTATGCATCAGAAAACATACAAAGAAAATATATACAATCTAAGAACATACGCTATATTGCAAAAAGTCTTTGCTCATCAGCCAACACATATGAATTTGAATGACATCCCATTCCTAATCCATAGGGTTTAATTTGTCGTCAGCCCACCCTTTGTAGCTATAATGGCTTTCAACTCTTGTGGGAAGGCTTTCCACAAGGTTTAGTAGTGTGTTTATGGGAATTTTTGCCCATTCTCCCAGAAGCAGATTTGAGAGGTCAGACGCTGATGTTGGATGAGAAGGTCTGGCTGGCAGTCTCCGCTCTAATTCATCCCAAAGGTGTTCTATCTATAGCCATTCAAGTTCTTCCACAACAAATTCACTCATCCATGTCTTTATGGACCTTGCTTTGGTTCCCACAAAGTTGGGAGCATGAAATTGTCCAACATGTGTTTTCTTTCCTTTCACTGGAACTAAGGGGCTGAGCCCAACTCCTGAAAAACAACCCCACACCATAACTCTTCTGAAGATCATGCAAATCTGTAATACAAAATCTAAAACTGAGGTAACAAGGCAGAGGCCACTTAGGGAGGCAGTCTACTCTGAGAAGTGCCCGGGAGGTTTAGCAGGCACTAACCACAGATGCTGCACCGCAATCTTCACTACAAACAAAATGGTGTCATCCATGTGTACGTACAGTCACAGTGCACTCACTTGCATGCACAAGTGTGGAGAGACTTCCAAGAGACTCTATTGCTTATGTGCTCATAGTGAAATGTAGCGAAACCTACATTTATCTTGCATATAACAGTTTGCAAACAAGCAGAAATATGTTTTCAAGGTACACAAGTGGAGTAATGAGCACACCACACACTGGGACAGGTGGAGTCACTGACTGTGAGTGCAGAATCTCAAAACATTTGCCTTTTATTTTGCAAATTTGAATGCTTTAAAGCTACGTGCAACACTGATGAATGCCTTCTTTTTAGTTCCAAAAGATGTGCGAGGTGCTTGGCCTCCAAAAATATGGCGATAGATGTCAATCTCCATCAGCTGATTAGCACTGGAGGGGTCAGTGTTCTCAGTGATGTCAATTACCTCTGTTACTGTGATGCACTAACTAAATCACTGATATGAGTATTTAAGTGTTTCATACTTTTTTTGATGATTTTTCAGCTTTTCACTGTTGTACTTCTAGTCTACTTAATTTTTAATTTTCCTTCTCCATACAATAAATTTGAATACTCATTAAAATATATTTGATGGTTGAGCATAAAACATCAAGTGCTATTAGAGATTTAAAAATATAGCAAATTGAAACTGCAAAGTATGCAGAGAAGAACAAACTGTCAATCATCTTTGAATTACCCTTCATATTGATCTCAGCTAGGCCTAAACACCTGTAGAGATGTGTGACTATAGTTGTTCCAATGAAACTATTGCTTGTCAGTCCTGTCAGTCCATCCACTTGCATAAAAAGTTTCTTTCTTTCTTTCTTTCTTTTTCTTTCTTTCTTTCTTTCTTTCTTTCTTTCTTTCTTTCTTTGTCTTTCATGCAGTTTTGCCACAAGAGTGCATTAAAGTAAAATAATGAATATTGCTCAGAATGAATTGATACTCCAATAAACCACAGGTTAAAAACATGGTTTTAAAAAGGTCAAATTAGCTCTTCAGTTCCTCTCACAATAACACTGCCATGTAGTCAGTTACATAACTAATTTACAGAACACACTTTTCACTGCCTATCCTTCATATTTCATTCACTCTTCTCCAAACTTAGTACATATCATCACTGGAAACATTTATAACTTTTGCACAGTTATAAAAACTGAATGTTATAAAAAAAAAGAATTGTTGTGGCTTATTTGTTGTAATATATTCTGATTGTACATATGTATTGCCATTCAAAACTCTCCTTAAAAAATATTATAATTTTGTATGAATAGTAGTTATCATCTTATTTGCTGACTCAGTTTGTGTTTGCAGTTTCTTATAGAAATTATATATATATAAACCCAAGGAAAAAAAGTAACAACATGTTTCACAGCACTACCAGAGGCAACTAGACAGTTTAAAAAAAAAAAAAAATGAAATATGAGATAATTGACAAACAGCGACAAGCATGAAGCTAATAGTGAAATCAGCAAATTTATTCAATTGATGTAGCTTTGATAAGCGGCACAGGGGAAAGGAAGTGAAAGATCTTGAGATCAGAAAGGAGAAGCATCTATTTACTTAATGACTTTGCAATATGAGAATGGACTAGAGGATGCAATTAATTAACACTGGGCTGTAATACCCCAGGCTCAGAGAAATTCTGTGCATAACTTACCCAAGTGTTATTTTTGCATGCAGTAACAGTGCTGAAAATAGCAGGTTCAAAGATATCTTGGGCAAACAAATGAACTGAATGAGTTCAAAATATTCTTGTCAGTTAAGAGCAAATACAGTGACGTTTTTGTCTTTCAGCTCAGGCCACATGCGGCTGTGTGGCTTCCTGAATCTACTTTAGGTGTTTGGTTTTTTTTAAACCTTCCACTTTGATGTTGATCAGATAGTGAAGCTTACTGTAGGCTGCCCTCAACAAAAGAAACATATGCAGTCAAGATTATGTTCTTAAATATTACTTTGCACTGACAATGAGAGAAAATATAAAGTGATTGATTGGCTTACCTTTGACAAATTGCATGCCATGATAATTAATAATGATGTTATTTTATTTTATTTTATTTTTTTTTTGGGGGGGGGGGGGGGGGGGGGGGCGGATGGGGGGATGGGGGTGCAACTGGGGTTGTACAAGACCAGAAAGGAGAAGCAACTATTTACTCAGTCACTTGCCAATATGGCAACAAGAGGAGGACGTAATTAAGAATTACAAGTCAACAATCTGGATTAAAGTTTATTTTGGACTATAATAGCCCAATCTCATTTACATGTTGTTTTTGTCAACACAGGAAGTTCAATTTTTTCTTTGGCCAATAAAAAATTGAACAAATTCAAAGAATGTGTGCCAGAGTCCTTAAAACCATGAAGCTTTTATCGTTAATCTCGGACCCCTTGCTGCTCTGTGTCTTACTGAGTCTACTTTGGGTAAGTTTGTTGTTGTTGTTGTTGTTGTTGTTTGCTTTCCACTTTGATGGTCATCAGATAGCGAGACTCAGTGCATAATATGCATCAAATTGTAGTTTAAACTTTAGAGCTATGTTCAATTAAATACTGGTTTCTGCATGAAACAGGGACAACAGAAAAGTGTTCTGGACCTTTTCGGATTGTGAAATATGAATTTATTCATTCTGAGAAGCACCCATCTATTGTTGTTTGTTCTGACAACAAAAAAGAGAAGGGGAAAGGAGGAGGAAATGATGTTAAAATGAAATACAACAATATCTGAAACACTTCTTACATCGTATTGTCTTTACTGAATCAATCAGATATGGAATTTTAAATAGTATATTAGGGGAGAAATGAGGAGATACTATCTGTAATCCTCTGTATTTTTTAGTGAAAGCAAAACTTTAATTACTGAAACTTGTCAGCTCTGTGATTAATGTGTTTTACGTGTTGCTGTAGTCGGTGGAAGTTGATGTACAAAATGCCAAAAATTATTTGACATTGACTTATTTATCCTGAACATCTTTTTTTGTCTTTAGTGGAAGTTTTTATTCTTATGAAGCTTCTTAAAAGCAGCAATTATGTTGTTCTGTGAGATTGTTTAGCATTATTTTAACTGGGTATTTAATGGCAATGTGTGTTTTTTAACATTTGGCAGTTTTCTCTGTGCTCACTCTTTTTCTGCTTTTAGGGTACAACTGACTCCGCTGCAGCAAACACACCAACTGTGACAACACAAGGAGAAACATATGCAACACAAAGCAGCACGTCACTGGCGCCTACAACAGCAAAATCCCGTAATAATAAAACACAATTCTTTGACTTTAGCTGGCGCTCGGTGAAACTGGAATGAATGTTATTCAGGGATTTCAATGTAGTAAAAGGTGAACGTCACCCTTAATGCTTCTCAGCTAATGATGATGTAACAAAAGGCACGGTGGTACAAAGGAATGAAAGCAGTGTAACTCTGTTATTATCTATACTTCAATTCTTCTGACTTTTTTAAATTTGTTTTTTATTTTTTAAATGAAATGAATGAACCTTACAAATTATGCTTTTACCACACTGTCATGTCAAAAAATTAGATTTTTTTTAACAAACAAACAAACAAAACAACCTCAAACCGCCTTTTTGTCCTCTGACCTCTTTCAGCTCCAGAAAATGTTCAGAATGTGATTGTGACGACGCAAAATGAGACCAGCATAACCCTGCAGTGGACAAAAGTCTCCAACATCGACACATATACACTTGAGTTTAATGGCAGAAAGATCAAGGTTACTGCTTCTGCAGGAAATGTCACATACACAGTCTTAAACCTGACTGATGGAACCAGATACAATTTCAGTCTCTTCACTGTGTCTGCAAATGTCAGAAGCAGTGGAGTAAACTACACTGCAGTAACAGGTGAGATGTCTTTTTTCTATATGTAGATACATAAGCTGCGATTGAACGGCTCATCAGCTCTTGAAACTTGATTGTTTTTGTTGAAGTTTTTATTTGTTTATTTGTTTGTTTTAAGCCACTGTCCTCTGTTATCTTTCAGCTCCACGAAGAGTTAATGCTGTGACTGTGGTGAAACAAAATGAGACGAGTGTAACCCTGAAGCGGGACAAAGTTAACAACATATCAACATACTTCCTGCAGTATGATGACAGCGGCAGTGTCATAGAGAAGAATATCAATGTTTCTCAAGAGGGACCTGTTGAATATGTGGTCTCTCCGCTGACTGCTGGGACAATCTACAGCTTCACTCTCTTCACTGTGTTTGAGGGAGTCAGCAGCAGTGGATACAGATTCAGTGCTGTGACAGGTGGGTAATCTCTGAATTTAAAGGCAAATGTTATACTTGCGACACACAACACAAGTTGTATGTAATTCTCT